>NC_070607.1:71020676-71332599 GCF_027172205.1 Podarcis raffonei
AGCCAGTTTGTTTTTCACAGAGGTTAAATATGTTCTTCATTAAAAAATGTAATTACATAGGGATGTTCTGGAACCATCCCTGTCCCCTGCTTCCTCTGACAAATATACTCTTGCAGGAAAGGGCTCTTCTGGAAATATTTAGCTCATGAATCTATTTTTCAGCCATTTAAGATTCCATGAATTGTTAATGAGTATTTACATGTAATAATGCTAAACAAACAATAAATAGTTTTAGAGAAAACTCTTCCATACTGCACGATCAGCTACAAGGAAAGTGTTCAGAAATGGTGATGGCTATTCCAGGTATGAATTCTGAAAAGCAAAGCACGCGGAACAGAAGTTTATAGCAGATCATGAAGATAATCTGTGGCATCATTGTCACAATAATAGACAAAAATGGAAAATGCTCACTTCAGAAGACCAACAAGACCCTGGGGAGATTAGAGCTGCTAATAAGATTGCTTATGCAAATGGACTATATCAAATTTATGGATTTCAGTGGCATTCCAATTATCTCATTGCATTTATGAGTCCAATAGGTATTGGATAACTTAATAATATTGTATGAGCTGCAACTGATATTGATGTTCTATTGACCAGAGTAGATTTATAACAGACAGGGTGAAGGCCTAGACATTGAAATTCTAGGTATTGCAGGTGAGACCCATGGATTACTGAATAGGATTGTCAACTCTTGATATTCAACTCTCTGATACTATTTACATAAAGTCCAAGGCAAGGCCTTCTGGGTCTGGGCGGAACCAGGGCTCAGTACCATGGAGTGAGTCCAAGGATGGAGCACAACACCAAAATTGTCTGCTTGGGCCAGCTCAAAACATTTTGATGCCTGAGGTGAAGGTCACCCCTCCTCCTTCCACATACAGAAACTGAAAGACTGATACTTGAATCTTACATCAATACTAGTGACAGGATAGTGTCTGATACCACATCCAAAGCAGTAAGCCAGATTAGAAGACCCAAGGTAGGTCATGACATGAACAAAATGAAGGGGGGAGTCAAAAGGAACAGCTGAGGAAGCTACTGCCCCCAGAAGGTGTTACCTATTGAGATCACATCACTCTACCTAAAGGTTGGACCATCCCTGGTATATTTTCACTAGCGATATACAGCTATAATATGAACTGGGAAAGGTATTCTCCAGAAGCGGTCTCATAACATCTGACCCAATCTAACCCACAGCCAAAGTTCTAATGTCTTGGACAGAAGTGGAACCAGTGATAGTGCTGGTCATGTTCAATCTCTTTTATCTCCGTTGGCTGGTTAAACTAGTATGCAATCTTAGGGGGAAAGATCCTGCTCAGGGTGGATTGGCTGAATACCTGAAGCACGAAAGCTTAGTTTTAGGGTGTTATGTGCCTTGTCCATCCTCTCTCAAAGTTTCTTCCTTAAATGTTTTGCCGTGTTTTCACATCAACAGCTTGCTGCTGCTTACAGTTTCTGAATATACTTAATGGATCACATGGACTGAAACAGTTTTTTAACCACTACAACTACCTTCCCTGCCATGTACAAATTCATTCCTCTTGACTTCTTAAATTCATTGCTCTAATAAAAACCAGCTCCATCTGAATGCACAACACACGGAGACCATCTCCCAGCATTGTCTTGACTAAATCTGAGTTTAGCTATTAAACTATTAGGAAAAATCCACCTGCTCTTTCCATTCTTATCCATTCTCTCTGTCTGTCTCTCCTTTTACTCTCATCTTGCTGTTTAGCATAATGACATGTCTTACAGTGTAGCTGCAAAGGATCTAAATGATGTATGAAATGCAATAATGTTCCTGCAAGCAAAATGTGGAGGGATGGTGAATATGACAGGGCAGAGAAATGTAATGGGTCCAGCTTGTTCCATTTCTCACGGAATTCCAGCTCTTTGCTCAGTATTTGCTCAACCTTTAGTATCAGCCAAATCGGATGTCTTTTACAACCTTACATTTTCAAACTATGCCTGCAATATACTCGGAAAAGATAGATCAAACAAGGCTATAATGTTTGTCCCTGTGCATTTGGTCAACTAAATCTTCCATGCTATTTTTTTTGTATTTCAGGTTATATGCCAAGTTAAGAAATACAGCCAGCTTTCACCAGTGAGCACTGCTGAATTAGCGACCGGATGCCCTTGCTAGAGGGCATCAGAAGGTGCTAGTAAAAGCACTGAGGATACAAATGTGTGGCTGCTGAATGGATAACTGTTCCCAGCATGAACCAAAGATGTTTTCCTCCCAGGCTAATGCTGAGCACTAGAATTAACTTGCTAGCCATGGTGCTGAAAGAACGGTCATACTGTAACATCATCTCATTGGGAGAAGGGCCATAGCTTAGTGGTAGAGCATCTGCTTTGTACACAGGTAGTCTCAAGTTCAATCCCTGGCATCTCCAGGTAAGGCTGGGAGAAACTTGGGAAAACTGAAGAGAGTACTGAGCTAAAGGGACCAATGGTCTGGCTCAGTATAAACAGCTTCCTGTGTTCTACTTTCTACTTAGCAGAAGTAGGCAGGACTAGGGGACAATTTTGGACTAGATGGACCAATGGTGTGACTTGGTATAAGGCAGCTTCCTATGTATGCACAGGATCTTATCGTTCAGCAGTCCTCAGTGGTGCAAACTGGTAGTGCCAGCAAACTTCTGCATGAGCTCCTGCTGGGGAAAAAAAATACTGCAGAGGCAGGTAATGCAAGCATGCAGGTCCTTTTCCAAGCCTTTCATCCAAACATCTGCAAAACATACACTGACTGTTCATAACCCATAGAATTTCAGCTTTCTGTTGTAAAAAAGTGTGTGTTTCAAGTCCTCATGGCTGTAGCTAAAAGCTTAAAAGCAAGAAGGAAATTGTTCTGAAGACCCAGAATAGCTCTAGCTGGGCTTCTCTCTCTTTGTAGCTAAGTAGGCCTCTGCATTAGAGATACTGTGGAGACTTCTGGGCACAGGAAGTCAAAGTCTCAGGGAGCATCTAATACTCACCTTGAGTATAGATTGAGTATTACAAGCCCCAGATTTGTCCATGAGTGAGATTAAAAACCAAACGATAGATTAAATTATAATCAAAATAGTCTAACTACTATAGAAGAGCAAGTAATGGAAGATAGCTGAACAAGTTTCGAGAGAGAGGGATTCTGAGAAGATTTGGAATTACAAGTTGCAAGACAATAGTCAAACCTTTGCTTCTTGTAATCATACAGGATATAAATATGCATAACTATGAATTAAAATGATGGTGGTGACAGCAGGTGATTGGGAAAGGCTGGATGCAAATGGATGCACCTGAGAACATCATGTAGTGATAGCTTGTACACACACACACACTTCAAACCATGGTCAACTAAAATATCAAAACGTGAACTTTGACTTTGGCAAGCAAAAAGCCCACAAAGCTGAAGCACAATGGCAATAACGATGCAAAGGCTATGTTGTTTTCTGGGTGGGAAAATATATTTCAGTTCAGACTCCTAGAACTCTGCATAGCACAGCTTTTGCTTCCAAGTTGCTTTTCTATTGATTGACTCCTTATGGGTTTGAATGAGGAGAATGTCAAGTATGTAGCAAAGCAAGCGGAAGACTCATAGCTTTGTACTGTTTATGCTGAGCATCAGAGGGAGCAAATGTCCTATGCCAGTTCAAAGAACTAGAGCATCTCATAAATTTTAAAGACGGACAAACATCCAACACCTAATTTAGGCTGCTGAGCCAAAACAGCATCAAAGAACTCCAAAGGTTTTGCCTAAACAGGTTTTTTAAAGCGCCATACACCTTTTATTTTACTGCATTTCACTTGTACTGCATCTGTAACACAAGGTTATGTTCCCTTGGACCCTGGGAGCTGGGAAACCTTCCATTATTTTACATTACAGTGCAAAGATTACTTTACTGGTTAGGAAGTTAATTACACAGGAGACACCTCAACAAGAAGAGCTGGCCTTGTGTTTGCCCAGATTTCCTTCTTTAATTAATGTTCTCAGAACATTAATAGAATTAATGCATCAACTGATGCCTCTAGACCATTGAACTGGGGTTTCTGGTTTTTCCAAGAAACTTTCCCTTAAAAAAATTAAATCAATAGCTCTGACATGCATGGGAATGGCTTTTCCCTTTTCTATCAGCGGGATAGTTGAGGATGAAAGAAGCAGTGCCAGCAGTGTTGGCAATCTGGTATGCTGCGAGGTGTGGGTTGAAGGAATTTTCTTTGCCTCAGACAGAGCATGGGATTTGGAATAGATATGGGCTACAGTCCCGCACCTAGAGTGAAATTATTTGTATAAGAATTAGCTTATCAGAAGAAGACAGGCATATCATTGCTATTATTGATTTATTAACTACCTTCTAAGCACCCGTCTCAAGGTGATTTACAGATAAGATTACTAAAAAGTTAAAAACTACAGTTAAAACCCTAACAAAGTAGACACTTCTGGTAAAGACCCATTTCTTGGGCAAGTGTGTGGGAACAAAAATGTCTCCACTTGTTTCTGGAAAGTGCAGCCAGTGAGTGCCTGCCATATTTTGACAGGAATGCTGTTCCACAGACCATGGCAGCCACACCAAAAGCCCTGCTCTGAGTTTCTGCAGAGCAGACTTCTGAGATCTTTGGAACTTTCAGGAGAAACTCAACTGGACAGCTCAGCAATTGAAGGGGTGGATGAGGATAAGGCAGTCTGACAAACAAACAACAGACACTGTGGCAGCCCCTGAGTTGTGGAATTCTCTCCCCACAGAGGTGCATCTAGCACCTTCACTATGCAGCTTTCAGCGAATGCTGAAGATGTGCCTCTTTACCCTGACCTTTAATACTTGAGATGTGCAGTTTTGGACCCACTCTGCTGTAAATCTTAGAGCAAAACCTATTTATTCCCATTAACGCCAACATGTATATCCATTTTTTCATCAAATCTGTGGTGCATTACCTTTGAAATGTTGGAATACATTTTATTGTTCACAAATGACTGCTCCAATTTTAATTGCAAGCCTATCTTCAGTAGTGCTTGCAGTTCCTCCGAGTATTTTATCATTTGCAGATATAATAATCACATTCTTATTTCTTTAACTCTAGTAAACACTTGAGTCATTCAAAACTCAGAATATGGCCTTGTGCAAGTCTACTTATTATTACCTCCCAGTATGTCACTGATCCATCAATAAGTACACTGAGTGCAGCTTCCCAATCATGCTAGCATCTTTTTAGTCCATTTTTCCCATTCTACAAGAATATTACATGGATCTGTATGCATAACATTACACGTTAAACTATAACCAGTGCATTCCCCTTATCTATTTAAACATTTACAGTGAATCCAGTCCAATACATGTCATCTCAGATGTAAGTCCTGCTGAGTTCAATTGGCAAGTGGGTATAGGATTGCAGCCTAAACCTTCAAATAGGAGCTTTGTGTTGTTTTGACCTGACTTATTCTTAACAAATCCATGATGACTGCTAGTGCTCAGTGCATTTTCTTATAGATGACATATAAATCAATTGCTTTATGGTTTGTTCTCCACCTCCCCTCTTGCTTTTGTCATAATCTGATTTTCCCCCCCAGCTTTGAGAACATTTCCCATTAGCTGCGTTTTGCCAGCTATTTTCTTTGTATTTATGACTTCATAATTCCCGAATCTGTCACAATCAGTGCTGAAGGAGCGTGGCGGGGTGTAATGAAATAATTCGAAGAGAAATGTTGCAACCAAGCAGCAATCTGCTCTTCTCCCCCACCAGATGCGGAATGAATAATATTTAGGGACGTGTACTTATAAATCAGTGCACCCTTTAATTAAGCAACACATTTGACTAAAGAAGAATTAATTAGCAATTCATGGCACAAGCCCTGGCCCATTATCAAAGTGCCTGTAATGTGATAAAGCACAATTGCTGGTGTGCCTTTAGAGCTAATTACCAGCAAGTTGTTTTCTTTCTCATTTCCAGGCTTCTTGTAAACCCAGTTAGATAAGGAGCTACATTTGGAGAGTGCTGGGACACTTTTTTTCCCTTTCCAAGTCCACAGAATATCTCAGCACCAGCACCAAGAGATAGATGGCTCAGGCCTCTGTGGTGTAAGCTATGCTCTGGTTTAGACTGTACAGGAAGCATATGGCTTGGCTAACTAGCTTGAGTGGCTTGGAACTATTGTGGCTGCAGCGCAGGCCCCATTCAGCACAACACCTGCTCTTTGCTCATGGCAGGTCTGCATTGCGGGTGTCTCATGGCAGGATGCTGGGAGGCTGATCTTGCCTTTGGACAGAGGATTAGACCAGGTGGCCTTTTGGTCCCTTCCAAGAAGCAGGGATTCAAGGATCGGATGCTTTGAAAACGTTCGTGAAACGGGCATGGAAAGCACTGCCAGCATGTGCCAATCAGAGAAGCCCGCTTCCTCATGTTTCATGGCAAAAGAAGTTTATGGGGAAGAGCTTTATAGCTTCATGCTCCTTGTAAGGAAACACTTGCGACATTTTTGTAATACCTGTTTATTTCGAATTATACAGGCTGAGCAGGTGGAAAGCAGACAGGCACAGAGATAGGCAATGCTAATCTGAAAGCAGCATAAATCTCCCAGAGCAACACCATGTCTCTGAAGTCCCCACGCTGCCACAACATGGCTGCTTCTTGCCAGCAGAAACCTCTTAGCAATCCTTTCCCCAGCTTTGGCTCTTTGAATGACTACTTCCAAAACTGGCCTCCCCTTCTACTTCTCAGCTTTCATTCTAGCAATTAGGTGCAATTCACATGTTCCTAGATGGCCTTGGATTGCCATTCGTTAGGATCCAGTTTTAGTGGCTGAGCCAAGATGTGACTTTGAATAATACGGCAGTATGAACCATGATGTTCTATTTTCAATGAAGTCTGGACCACTGAGCGAGCTGACAGCCTCAGTGCATATGATCACCCACCGTTCATTTCCTCTCTCCAAAGAGATTGCCCTCTTCAAAGCAGTTTTTCAGTGCCTTTCATCTTTGGATCACGGACTGTTCACTAAACATTCAAAGGTAAAATAAAAGAACACAGTGACCTTTTTGCTTGCCAGATTTGCAGGACTATCTCAAGATCCCTGGATTATTTGTATTTCTGTGTTCGTGGTCTTCGTATAACAAATATTTATGCTTCCTGGACAGGCACCAAAATTCATATACTGCATTTGCATAAAGTTTATTCCTTTCTGATAAAGATGGTCTTTCCATTTTCTTTCCTGGTTAAGCATCTTGGCAAGCCTGTCATTCACAAAGTTTTTACATAAGTTTATCTTTCCCTTGTGGCCCACTAGGAACATGCTGGATGATTATCAGCACATGGAATCGTGCATTAGTCTTTAATGAGCATATTGTTTCCTTTTGATTTGGGGAACTTAGAGCTAAACAGCATATTTTCACTTAATAACTGCATCGGGACCTCAAACACAGCAAATATTTTTTTAATGAGTCTAAGATTAGCACCTGCAGGTAGCATGGTCCAGGGGAAAAAAGCTGCCTTATGTTGAAGCAAGCCTTTGGTCTGTCCATCTCAGCACTGTCTACAAGTTGAGAGCCAGTGTGGTGTAGTGGTTAAGAGCGACAGACTCATAATCTGGTGAACCGGGTTCGCGCCTCCGCTCCTCCACATGCAGCTGCTGGGTGACCTTGGGCTAGTCACACTTCTTTGAAGTCTCTCAGCCTCACTCACCTCACAGAGTGTTTTTTGTGGGGTAGGAAGAAAAAATTAGAATGTTAGCCGCTTTGAGACTCCTTCGGGTCATGATAAAGCAGGATATCAAATCCAAACTCTTCTACAATGACTGGCAGTAGTTTGCCCAGGTTTTCAGGCAGGGGTCTTACCCCCATTTCCAGTTCAAACTGAATATACCAGAGACTGAACCTGGGACTCTTTAAAAGGAAAAGCATGTGCTCTGCCCCTGAGCTATATGTGGATAAGCAATAGGCCTGATGAGGATTTGGTCAAGTGCTTCTGCAGCACTGCATTTTATACAGAAGGAAAGAACCAGAGAGTGCTAGGCCCCGTCTACACTGCATATTTCAAGCAGCAGCATCCCACTTTAAATAGCCATGGTTTCCCCCAAAGAATCCTAGGAAATGAAGTTTGTGAAGAGTTGTTGTTAGGAGACACCTATTGTGCTCAAAGAGCTACAGTTCTCCAAGTGGTTTAACAATCAAGCGCTCTTCCCAGGGAACTTTTGGATATTGTTTTAAATTGTGTAATGCAAATGGGGCGCTAGTCTAAAGATTACCCACACCAAGATGGACAACAACCTTCTATCTTCAGGCTTATTACCCGAAGTGGGGAAGCTCAGGCTTTACATTCATTGTTCCATCCAGTTTTGCCTCTGGCCCTGCCTACCCTGGCATGTGGCCCCCACAGGCATGACTAAGAGAGAACGTGGCCCTCAGGCTGAAAAGGGTTCCCCACACTGGCACAGAACAACTCAAGATGTGAGTCAAAGTCATCATAGGCTGGATAAGGGCCAATAAAGAGACTCTGAATCCCACAGGGGGTGTTGTGTGGAGATATGGTTCCTGAGTTCAGATAACTGGTCCTTTGCCTGCCTTAGATGAGGTCATACTCACCCTGAAAGAACAGATTTGTAGTCTGGAGATCCTTCTGGACTCATTTTTGTCGCTAGAAACAAAGGTGACCTTAGTGGCTCAGAGTTCCTTATACCAGCCATGGCTGTTTCTGGACTAGGATAGCCTGGCCACTGTTATCCATGTGCTAATGAACACCCTCAGGCTGCTTTACTGCAATGTACTCCAAGTGGCGCTGTCCTTGAATTTAGGTCCAGAAGCTGCAACTGGTGCAAAATACAGCGGCTCAACTGTTCAAATAAATGCATAAATATACCGAGAAGAGGTTTTAGCATTTCAGTATTCTGCCTGACGTGCACGTTTTCTATGTGCAGTGAGATTTTGTTGGAAACACTGGAACATTGAAACATGCAGTCCTTGACCTGCATTCTGAAGAGGCAGAACCACAAGAGTGCTGTACTACCTGCATTGGATCAAAGAAAACCTGCCTCATGTTGAGCTTGTTGAAGGAGAAACAAGGCAGTTTCTACACAGTTTATTGCCTCCCTTCCTAGGCTTCCATAGGCCCTCAAGTACACACCTCCTAGAGTGAAGATAAAATGTAACCCATAGATTTGCCGGAGTTAGGAGAAGTACTTTTTATGCTGACAGCCAATCTGGGCATTATGGACTACTTTTTAGTGCTCAGTGCATTCAAGCCATTGAATTTATCACAGTCTATGAAAGAATAAAGAAAAACAAACACAAAAAACCCATTGCAATATCATAAAAGTGAATTCCTATTCACGAGCCTTTTGGCCATTCACCATGCCAAATGAAAGTTTCTGTCTGCATTCTCTTTTCTTGTGTAGGTCACAGAAAATGTATTGCCAACAGTACGTGGTGCGACGCGCTTGCAGTGCCACATTTAATACAATCTGGCTGCCAATGGGCTTTGGTCCTATTCTGAGGGAAGAAGAGCCCTTCTTCCAAAGGCCTTGGATGAGCGGCATTTGAATGGAGGAGCAAGGTGCAAGTTATAAAATGGAAAGGGAAACTATGCTGCAAATACAAAGGACTTTGTGAAAAGAATGCAGGTTTCAAAGAAAAGCAGTGCCCTTAGGTGGAGGAAATGGCACACATAGCCTGAGAGAGAGAGATGCGATTTTATTGGGAATGCTTATATAAAAAAAATATAGAATGTGAGTGGATGCGTTGTCATTTTCTGCATTCTGTTTACCTAACCACTACAATTAACTTGGAAGAAACATCCAGTGGTAAGCCTTGTACAAGATCTTTCCGTCTACTATATATGTGATTTCCCTTTTTGGGGGAGAGGAATGAACACAGGCAGGTGCAAACTGTGGTCCTGCAAGAGGTGAAACAAACAACTGGGTGTGGTTGTAGATAATATTGAGCTAGATGAACCAATGGTCTGTCTCAGATTGAGGCAGTAAGTTATGTTCCTATATTCCCAGCTGACTATACAAGCTCAGAGAAGGAATGAACATATTTCAGGTGTAAGGCTTACCTATACTATACTACTATAAAAGTAAGTCCACATAAACCAATAGAAGACATCTGGGATAGCTCAGTTGGTAGAACATGAGACTCTAAATCTCAGGGTCAGGGGTTCAAGTCCCATGCTGGATGAAAGATTCCTGCATCGCAGGGGATTGGCCTAGATAACCCTCATGGTTCTTTCCAACTCTCCAATTTTTGGTTCAAAGAATACAGTGGTACCTCGAGTTAAGAACTTAATTCGTTCTGGAGGTCCGTTCTTAACCTGAGGTACCATTTTAGCTAATGGGGCCTCCCACTGCCGCCACCGCCACGTGATTTCTGTTCTCATCCTGAAGCAAAGTTCTTAACCCAAGGTACAATTTCTGGGTTAGCGGAGTCTGCAATCTGAAGCGTCTGTGACCTGAAGTGTCTGTAACCCAAGGTACTACTGTAGTGGAGCTCTGCTCTGGATGCGTAAAGAGATGCCTTTCTCCCAAGCTCTTCAGATGATATTTGGATTGTCATAATGAGGGCAACAATGCCAATTGTGATAAAGACGATTTTGTGAAGGTGCAAAGGAAGAAGTAGTAAGCTCTCTTTGCTGCTTTTATCCTACACTAGCAAGGAAATGTTTGCCCACGCACTGAGGCTTTTCCATGTGCATTGTGGGGGGCCGGGGTGTTCTTCAGCTAGGGTGACAGTTGACAGGCAGCTACATTCCTCCACTTGATTTGAAACTCCTGTCTTGTTTTTGTTTGTTTTCTTGTTCCATCAAATCCTGAGCAGCCTGAGAAAATTGGGGGAGGACGTGGGGAGTCTTACTTAAGGCAGTTTCAGCAAACTGCAGATATAATGTTTAATTCACATTTGGCATCAACAACTTTAGCTGATTGCCAGAGAAGAAAGTCCAAACTCCCTTGAGGGGATAACTTCTAAAATAAGCTACTCTTGGAGCACTTTGAAGTGAAACATTCTCCCTCGTAATTTATATTCTCTTCCTGGCTTCTACTGTCTGTTGTTCGCTCCATTACATCTTTCACTTTCTCTAGAGGTTGGAGACTTTTATTATTTATTAGTCAAACATATCCACCTATGAACTATAGAAATAAAATTAATGATAGAAAATCAAGAGGCATTGTAAGCAATAATATAAAGCAGTTTTTGCAAAGCGCTTTTGAGGTAATGTTTTGTTTTGCTTTTTAGCCATGTCAATTTCCGAGAAGATCAGAAAAGCAGAAATGGCCACATGGAGAATCCAGCTGCCTAAAAATATCAGGGTGGAATACAGTCACACTGTTCTGACCTTTCTGTCTTGATGGAACAATTTGCCTTCTCCTCTCCCCACCTGCTATTCCGGGGCTTCTCCTGACACCCCTCTGAGCCAGTTTTGGACAGTGCAGAGGTGTTTGTGGGGGAATCTCATTGCACAAGTAGAAGCACTTGTGTATGGCTGCTGAATTCAGGCCTTAGCTTCTTGTGTTTTAAAGCAAGTTTGCTTCAAACTGTGTCGGCAGTGGGCAATGGTAGTCAGGAAATATGCAGATCAGTATAATTGCAGGATCAAGTAATGCAAGATAAATCTGCAAATTTGCATAATCTACATAGAATTCAACAGAATTCAACTTTCTTTCTTGCAAAAAAAATTGTATTATAGACTACTTTGTGTTGTAGAATGTATGTTATAGAATAAACAGATTTTAAATCACAGTGTACACACAGCCATGAAAATGACTTTGAGGGCTTAGCAATCAATCAAGCATTCTTGACGGACAGAATTTACCTCTCCAGTCTCTCATACAGAAACTTTTCTGATCTCTGCAACTTAACCTAAACTATGGCCACAATCAGCAGCTCTTCTGTGTAATAAGGGACCTCTCATCCTTCTCATTGATACGCCATAGACATTTCTTGCTGCAATTGCCAAGCCAGTGGTGAGGTGCTGTCGAGGCTGGGGCAGGGCAGGGCAGTGATGTCAGGGCTGAGCAGGTACACTGGCAGAGCCAATCCAGCACTTCTGCTGGTGCTCCCATGCAGCTCGATCTATCAAATTAGAATGAGTTCATGTCAGAAAGTTGATCTCCATGTTCTCTGTCAGATTATATAACTTGTCACAATGTTCCGTGGTGACATTTTCATTGTTTTTTGCTGACAGAGACCCCACCAAGAGTTAACTCATCAAGAAGTGCTTTCTAGCCTACTCATCTGGAAGAAAGCCTCAGCCTGTCCACCCCATAATGTAGCAGCTGTGACAATATTTAAAAGCCAGACTGACATCTCTCTAACTCAGATACACATTCATGTCAACTCCTGTAAAGTTGGTACATCAGGGGATGTGCTTTTATTCTTCTTTGCTTTAGCAGATGATTTCCTTACATGCATATAACTCTTGCCTTTAGTCTCTTACCAATATGATACAAACTCTTTGCTTTTTAAATAGCCATTTGGTATTTTATTGATTAAGCAGTATATACATCTTGTTAAATGAAATGAAATAAGCAAATATGGTGTTCCTTCTTTTTTCATTCTTGGTTCTTGATTGGCTATTTTGAAAGAAATGGCACCAAAGTTACAGTTCTGCAAGAGAAGCCTAATATGTGGAGGCAACTAAGAGTGAGGAAACTCCAAACAAAATCAGTTTAAACATGGCTTGAGGAGACAGTAGTAAAGCATCTGCAGGTTAATTTTTTTTGAGATGAATGGATAGATCTGTCAGTTTTGGTTCTCTCAGTTTCTCACTTACCAATTTTAATTCATTTCTCCATAGTGAGATGTGATTTTTTTTATAATTATCATAGAATCATAGAATTGTAGAGAAAAGGACTGTGAGAGTCATTTAGTCTAACCCCCTGCAATGTAGCCACTGCTATCTCTGGGTTGGCTCAAACGACCAATCTTCTGCTTAACAGCCAGATGAACTGTTTTTGTTTCAAATCCATCAGCACTTTAATGCACATTTCACTTTATATACACATTCTTACAAAGTAATTCTCCCTAATACAATGCATTTTTGTATGTGAGTTTTACTAGCATATGCATTTTAAAGCAAATTTTACCCTAATATTTGTATTCTTGAACATATTAATACTTGGTTGGAGAACTGCATTGCAAAATTTGGAGAGGTGTGACTTCTCAAGGACTGAACCGACAACCTTGACGTTATCAGCACCATGCTCTAACCAACTGAGCTATCCAAGAAACAATTGTGGTGTTTTGTGATTATGGTATCACCCCTGCCAGGTAAGTATAAAGGTAAAGGTACCCCTGCCCGTACGGGCCAGTCTTGCCAGACTCTAGGGTTGTGCGCTCATCTCACTCTATAGGCTGGGAGCCAGCGCTGTCCACAGACACTTCCGGGTCACATGGCCAGCGTGACAAAGCTGCATCTGGCGAGCCAGCGCAGCACACGGAACGCCGTTTACCTTCCCGCTGGTAAGCGGTCCCTATTTAATTACTTGCACCCGAAGGTGCTTTCGAACTGCTAGGTTGGCAGGCGCTGGGACCGAACGACGGGAGCGCACCCCGCCGCGGGGATTCGAACCGCCGACCTTTCGATCGGCAAGTCCTAGGCGCTGAGGCTTTAACCCACAGCGCCACCCGTGTCCTTACCCGTGTGCCAGGTAAGTATAGTCCCTTTTAAATGCTTGTCTTTTGTTTCTATCTGTTTTAAGTTTATGTGAGTTGATAATCACTTTTAACTATTAGCATTTATCCCTTTCTTCTTTAAAGTCTTATGTGCTTTATTTTATTCACATGTTTTTATCTTATGCTATTCTGCGACCGTAATAAAGTTTGATGATGATGGTGAGGATAGTTGTGTTTTGTTTTGTGTATTGTTTCATAAAGTGTGAGTTTGGTAGCTTTGCATTTAAATGCAAACCAAATCAAATTTCTTCTTCATCCCTAAGAGGAACACAGCCTAAGCCCACCCCCCCCCCCTTTCTTATGATCATCACTTTTGCAGGAGCCAAATACTATCAGCCTGAACTTGGATCCTCGTGTGCAAGTGGTGTTGTACCTGATATTTTTAGGATTAGCAGGAAAATAGAGAGTTTTCAGGGGCAAGAAGAGCAGAGCTAGTTCACTAGCTTATCATAGGATGCTGCTTTAAAATTGAAGAACCTGAGAGTGTTATATATAGATTTGTTGTAAATTTCTCCCTAATAGGTTATTTCAAAGCTGAATCTGCTATCTACATGCTGGTGCATGTATGGCAGAAGTAATAGTGGTATGTGTTTAAATCACTGGCAACAAGCAGACTTGTTTATATATATATCTGTGTAACCACAGCAGAATTAGATTTAGAATTTGAATGAATCAGTGTTGGCTTTAGGTTTTTAAAAATAAACCTTGAGTATTGAAAACTGGCACATTTATTGCAAAGGATTGTATTTCTTTTCAAGATAAATGGAATAGGTCCATGCAAGTTCTCACTCTTCTTGTTATTATGTTAAAATCTGGTCTATTTATATACCGCTTTTTGGCTCTAAACCCCGCAAAGTCGTGAACGGAATATTAGTACGAGAGAAAACAAAAGTATAATGAATACAGTAAATAAAACTGAACAGTATAAAATAGCAAAACTACCAAATACCCAAGACTCACACTGGATTTAAATCCCTGAGCTGCATTCATGCCCTCATCACAGACCCAGCTCCCCAGCATTCCACCTCCCACCTCGAATACAGCTTAACTCACACCCTGTCTCACCTCCGGCTATTCCATCTCCCACCTAGGAGCAAGTCCTGGGCAGATGTCCTCACCCCCATCACATCCCAAAGGAGAACCCAAAGGAATGTTACCCCCAGCAGGAACAGCCTTTGTACATGGAGTCATTCAAGGTCCAGCTACACAGAAATCAGGTAGAAATGGGTCAGAGAGCTGGGACCAGATCTCGCAAGACTTCCAGCTAGATGGACCCAACTGCCCTCACTCAGCAGCAAACCCAAGTCACAGCTGCTGCCACCTCAGATTCCTTATTTCTTTGGAAGTAAGTCCCACTGTGTTCAAGGAGTTCTACTGACTTGTAAGCATATTAAGGAATACAACCCCAGATAGTTAATGGTGGAAGCTGCAGGTGGTGCTGTGGTCTAAACCACAGAGCTTCTTGGGCTTGCCGATCAGAAGGTCGGCAGTTTGAATCCCCATGATGGGGTGAGCTGCTGTTGTTCTGTCCCAGTTCCTGCCTACCTAGCAGTTCGAAAGCACGCCAGTGCAAGTAGATAAATAGGTACCACTGCGGCGGGAAGGTAAAAGGCATTTCCATGCACTCTGGTTTCTGTCACAGTGTCCCGTTGTGCCAGAAGTGGTTTAGTCATGCTGGCCACATGACCCGGAAAGCTGTCTGTGGACAAATGCCAGCTCCCTCGGCCTGAAAGTGAGATGACCGCCGCAACCTCATAGTCTCCTTTGACTGGACTTAACCATCCAGGGGTCCTTTACCTTACGAAAGTTACTGTATCATAAATGCTTGCACATCCCTCCTCTTTTCACTTTGCTGTTTTCTGGATTATTCAGTTCACACAATGAAAAGAAATAAATCTCTACCTGCTATAAGAAACAAAGCAGCACCGGATGAAGCAATGTAATTGTTGATGTCGGATCAGGCAATCATTTCGGGAGCTTGCTGGCAGGCTGACAATGAACACATGAGACCTTTCAGAGCTGCCATTCATGCTGGACATATCAATAACTAACAAACAAACATTAGTCTACTGGGCTCCCAGTCCAACACTAAAGCCAAGTATTTCCACTAAATCAGCCTGATCGGGCCCACCAGGCTATTTCTTCTTCTGTGGTTGAGGTTTTCTAAAACATTTTGATGTATTTGTATGCACTCCCAGACACATTTGGCTTCTTAGGAAATAATGTCCTTTTTAACTACAGCTACTACTCCTGGCCAATTCTCTACTTTGCTGAACACTGCTTTAGACATCCTGGAAAGCTCTGGGATATTTGGCTCAGGCAGCTGGCATGACAAATTGGTATTGCAGAGCAACACTCAGTCTGGTTCTCCACCACCTTCCAGGAAAATTGATGGACAGAGGAAGGCGAGAGCACAAATAAAACCTTGCTTCCAGTAAAGGAGGTAAACAGGTGGGAAAGAGAGAGGAGGCCAGCAGCAAACTATCAGAAGGGAGAACTGTGGATCTAAGCCACATGTGTCAGCCATTGCCACGCTCTCTCATAGAGAGAAGCTATTTGCACACCTCCTTTTTTCAGAATGGAAGGATGGATGTCAAATCCTGGCATCAAATTTACCGTGGGCATGTTTAAGGCGGTATGCTAAGTCCAGGAGAAGCCAAGCCAGTGCAAAGAGGAGTACAGCAGGAAGAGCAAACATTCTCTTGTGCAGTGTAGATTTTTGAGGGCAAATAAACTGAGAACTTTCACGGTTGCTGTAAGAAGTACTGGCAAACACAGTGGCGCCTGCAGGCATCATGCTGGTGATCACTTGGTTGGGACACTGAAGCTTGGCTTCAGTGCAATGGCACTGTGTCTATTTGTTAACTATGCAAATAACTAACACAAAAGTTCTCTGGACAGCTTACAATAAATATTTATTTTTAGAAATTTCAATGCACAATAAACCATAAAACATTTTTTAAAAGTGCATGCCATCTTTTATTTCTCTGAATGCTTTCCAATAACTGGACACAGAGATACTAGTTTCCTCAAGGAAAATGGGACTTAAGAGCAAGATATTCACATACAAACAGAATGGGGGAAATGGTGAACATTTTATTGCATACTGGACATTTTTAGGAGCAATGGATTCCAGGCACTGCTTAAATGATAGTTTTGTTAACACAGCAGAGAACGTAGCTTAAGAACCCTATTGATTTTAATATAATAATTGATTGAACAGATTGATTTATGTCCTGCATAAAGTTTGCTTCCTAGAATTCTTGAGTCAGAGGTGAGCTGTGATTGAAATAGCAAAAGAGCTTATCTGAAACCTACAGTGTAGAACCCAGGCAGAGAAGTGCTGCAGCTGTATTCCAAATTTTCAAATAGGAGTAGTAGACAGAGTTTTAGAAATCAATTTTCTGGCTGCTTCTTGAGAACACAGACATTTTGGATTTAGAAGGTTTTAATAATGTTTTTGGGTGGCATGCATATTTGTGGTATGACAAGTTTAAAGCACATAAAGCATTTAAAAACCATATTGTCAGAAGAGCACTGTTTAATGTCTGGACAAGATATAAAGACTTACTTGAAAATAAAACCCCAAGGTGGTTATCACCGATGGAAGCGAAGGCTCAGAAAAAGCTCAATATGGAGGCCAAATGGCCAAAATATTGGGAGATTTTGGAACAGGAGGGTGACAAACTGAAATTGCAGAGTTTTGAGAAACTAAAAGATAAAGTGCAAGATTGGCTTCATTATTATCAAATAAGGGAGGCTTACAATTTGGACAAAAAAATTGGCTTCCAGGTGGAAAAATCAAAATTGGAAACAGAACTGTTAGATCCCAAAACTAAGACATTATCAAGAATGTATAACTTGCTGTTGAAATGGAATACTCAGGATGAAACGGTTAAATCTGCTATGATAAAATGGGCACAAGATGTTGGACATAACATAATGTTTGCTGACTGGGAACAGTTGTGGACCACCGGTATGAAATTTACGGCATGTAATGCCTTAAGAGAGAATATTATGAAAATGATATACAGGTGGTACATGACACCAGTCAAGCTTGCAAAAATATACCATTTGCCCGATAATAAGTGTTGGAAGTGTAAAGAAAATGAAGGTACATTCTTTCACCTTTGGTGGACGTGCCCAAAGATTAAGGCTTTCTGGGAAATGATCTATAATGAAATGAAAAAGGTATTTAAATATACCTTCCTGAAGAAACCAGAGGCCTTTCTCCTGGGCATGGTCGGCCAATTGGTGCCAAAGAAGGATAGAACTTTCTTTATGTATGCAACAACAGCAGCAAGAATACTTATCGCGAAGTATTGGAAGACACAAGACTTACCCACCTTGGAAGAACGGCAGATGAAAGTGATAGACTATATAGAATTGGCAGAAATGACTGGCAGAATCCGAGACCAGGGAGAAGAGTTGGTGGAAGAAGATTGGAAGAAATTTAAAGACTATTTGCAGAAATATTGTAAAATTAATGAATGTTAAAATGATGTAGGATTGAAATGAGATGGCTTTAGTAACAAAGTTAAAAGAATATGCAAAAAAGGATTGATAATTAAATGAAAATATGAAGTTCAATATGTTAAGATATAGAGTTAAGATAAAAACAAAGAGGGTAAGGATTTGCTGAATTAAGTACGTAAACTGGAATACAAAAAAGGGAGACGTGATGAGGTCAAGGAAACAAGCAAACAAGCTTAAAGATATGAAAAAAATGGATTTGTTTTTAACCTTTTCTACTTCTTTTTTGTATTTTGTATTTTCCTTTTTTATGTATTTTTGTATTTTTTGTATTTTTTCTTTTCTTTTTTTATTTTATTATTCTGTAATTTTATGCTTTTTGTAAAATCTAATAAATATTTTATAAAAAAAAGAAATCAATTTTCTGATCAGAGAAAGGAATATTTGTGATTTATTTTTTTTAAGGAAAGATTTGCAACACTGTATAGGCCTATGGACATTTGTACTTAATACGATGCCTAATAAGGAACTGAACCTGAAAAAGGCGCACTGGAAGGATCTGCACTTAGAATTATTTTAGAATATTATGACTGTACTGTACAGTTAATTGACTGGACTGCCTATTGCCTCAGGTTAACCCACAACACTGACTAGCCAAATTCCACAGTCAAACTGTATAACAGCATCAATAATCTTGTTTTATGAATGTAAATTTATTGTTGATGCTATATTGTTCACCACCATGATATTTCTTAATGTTCACCCCGACCTCTCTCTCTGATACATTGCTGAGGTAAGACCAGCAACTATTTAGTTAAAACCATAGAGAAAGAAGTTTCCCTCAGCTGGCAGACAGACGGGAAAGAGTGAGAGATCCATACAGTTATTCAAGGGAGTTAAAGCTGATGCCAGAAAAGTGGGATGAGGGGAGAAGACAAGAGAGTGGCCCAACTGGAAAGACCACAATGCAAATATTGCCTCTCCTGGAATAGGTAAACTGTGAGAAATGGCTCGCTACATGCCAGAAGGAAATGGTGCAAACAATAAAGGAAGAATATAAAGGTTTGTCTGAATACTGGAATAAGTCAATTTTTTATATGTGTTTTGATAAACCTATATATGAGATGGATTTACTCACAATATGCACTAAAGATACTGAGTGGCATTTAAGATGAAAACTTCAAAGCATCAATTGAATGGAAAAATTGAGATTTGTCCAACCATACTGAAAGATATTGGTCAACTAGGGACCTGGAGGATGAAACTTACAGTCTCATATAAGGACCATTTCTTATACGAGTGGGAGTTGGAAGGGAGTTCCTTGGGACAATTCATAGGGTGAAAGGCTAACTGCTGCATGGAGACATCAGCAGTGGTGGGTGGCTGGGTGTGTTGTAGGCAGCAGTAGTGTAGGAAAAAGTCTTGTGCCTCTCTTATTTATCTGGCTAATTTGGCAGGCACTCTAATTAGTTATATTTTAATAAATATAACTGTTGTGTTTTTTAACCACATAATAATATGCACTGAGTCTTCTTTTTGGATGTGAGGCCCATGGCCATTGCTTGCTTATACTGGTTCATTTAAAAGTGCATTAAATATAACCCTTTACCGTTGGATGGATATACATTTTGTCTTGCAATGCATTCTGCCTTTTTATTTCTGCTGTTCCATGAATGCACTTCAGCTGTGAAGCCCATTCCCAAAGCTACTATTTGCCCCAGTTGAGATAAAACAACACACCATGTTTGTCTGTTTTTTTCTCCTGCATGACAAATGGCAGCTTTGAGGAGAGGGAAAATAACATAAGATTGGGGGAAACAGTGTGGCATATGCAGTTGCACTGTCAGGCTTCCTGTGATGGGATTTGGGTTTTGCTCAAAGGTATGGTGAATTCTCCTCATTTACAGAATTGCCACAAAAGTGGAGTGGATATTGTTTACGTTGGGGGCAGTTTTTAAGAAGATGGGGAGAAGATTTTAAAGACAAGATAGCTAAGAGTGTTTTTGTAACATTTTCCCACTCCCCAAGCCTTCCTGCTGTTTTGAACAACAGCTTGTTTACTCCTGGTTGTGTTTCAGTAATGGAATATACCTTGGAAGCATTTCCACAAACAAATGGATTTGTGTGCTCAGTTGGCACCGATATACACATTTTTGAATGCATTATTTCGCTGCAGAACTGCATCACAAAATTTGGAGAAGGGCAGATTTTGAAGGATAGCTGTGTTTCAGAAAGTGAAAATTCAGTGATGTAAAGGTAAAGTGACCCCTGACCGTTAAGTCCAGTTGCGGACGACTCTGGGGTTGCGGTGCTCATTTCACTTCACTGGCCGAGGGAAGCTGGCGTTTGTCCGCAGACAGCTTCCGGGTCATGTGGCCAGCATGACTAAGCCGCTTCTGGTGAACCAGAGCAGCGCATGGAAACACCATTTACCTTCCTGCCGGAGCAGTACCTATTTATCTACCTGCACTTTGACGTGCTTTCGAACTGTTAGGTTGGCAGGAGCAGGGACCTAGCAATGGGAGCTCACCCTGTCGCGGGGATTCAAACCGCTGACCTTCTGATCGGCAAGCCCTAGGCTCTGTGGTTTATACCACAGCGCCAATCCGAACTGAACCAAATTTCTCCTCCATCCATATCTGGGTGCCATACTCTTAGAAGGAAGCAGAAAACTAAATTAGGACCAGAGAACTGTCACATGGGGAAAGACAAAGACTTGTTCTGTTCTACTCCAGAAGACGGCACTTGATGAAATGTGCTTAAGTTACATGAAGGGAATAGATTTTAGCTGAACTTTAGGAGATGGTAAGAGCACTTCAACAATGGAACCAATTACCTAATGCATTTGGGGCCATTCTCTCACTGGAAGTCTTCAAACCATCTGCTGAGGATGCTCTATCCTTATGCTGGATGGATTTCCTCCATGAAGCAGAGGGTTGGCCTACAAGATGCTCTCTCTCTCTGTGTCTCTAAGTTGTCCTGACTCTGTTTTCACTCAGTTGAGACACATTTGGTCTCAGGAGCAGTATTTGTGACTAAACTGGCACCCTCAGTATATTGCCCAGATGGCCAGCTGAGACACACTAAGCATTTTTCTCCTAGGAACAAAACCTTGGGGTATGGGAAAGTGGGAAACTGACTAGCTGGGGGACATTGAAACTGCAGCATGTCAGAAAAAAAAGGTCTTAGCCATCTGGTGGGACATATAAAATTGATGCCCAGTTTTTGATGCAAAAAAGCTCTTCAGCTTTCCATGCCTTCCAAAAGGCCTCTGGATTGCACACACCCAAGCTTTGTGAGTGTCTGATGGTGTGGCAATAATTTTAGCCTTAATATATTAAAGAATATATACTTTTTCACAAGCTGCTTCCCAGCTGTCATTGTGATCCTATCACTAGAGGAGGCCAAGAAATGTAATCATATCTCAGCTGGTTCTTGCTAGGGTGCCAGCACAGTAGCTGCAGTTTAGCTTTATTATGTTGAACATTTCAACTAGGTAAGTTATTTCCAAATGCTTGCGAGGGGGCTTCTGATTAGGGAGCTGCTCTAGCTTTTGATCTAGGAAACTATGCATTCATCCCAAGCGTCCCCTCATTTGGTGTGATTTATTCTGCCATATAGCTGGCCGTGCTGCTTTACTACTGATGATTGCTGATGGGTTGGACAGATAAAGAGATCCAAAATCATCTGTTTTTATTTTTATTAATTTAATATTTATTAGGATTTTCAAAAAACACACAACAAACAAGAACAAGAAATAAACAAAACAAAAGAGAAAAAAACAAACACAAAAATACAAAATATTCAAAACTAAACAACAATAAAAACACATAAAAGTTTCTGATACTTATTGTTCTTAACCTTATTTCTCAGACCTCCTCACACCTCCCCTTCTTGTATTCCCATTTAAATTGTCAGTTCAGCAAGTCCTTAACTTATTTCTTTACCTTAACTTATACATTTATTCTAACTTACTATTGTTTTACTTTCCTTCTTTTTTCCATTTCCTCCATTTATTTTTAACAATCTTATTTTCAATTAATTTGAAAAGAAAAAACCAATTTTACCTTATTAAAAACACACATCCATACTTATACCCCATTAATTATTCTTAAACCTTTTTCCTGAAGTCGACCGACATTTCCCTTCCACGATTTGCCCAATTTCCTTACCATTAACTAAATTATAAAAAACAAATTATCCTTATACACCCTTTGGATTCCCAACCTCCGCCCACCCTTTTCCCGGTTCCAGACCCCAACCAATGTCCATCAGTCTTTATGTTATTTATTTAGCCTGGAGATCTCACGTCCGAGGCCCTTATATCTCTCTCAGTTCCTTTCCGCCGGTCTCTTTGATGGTCCTTAATGTTAAGCCCCAAGTCTCGGAGGGGCTCCGGCCCAACAGAATCCATGTTGCTTCCAGCCAGTCCTCCATACTTAAAAGCAAAGCCTATGGGGTGCTCCAACTCTTGTTTCAGATTTCTTACAGATCCAAATGTCCCCAAAGCTCCAGCTTTCACCTTCAACCAATTTGTAATCCTCAGATCTTCAGGTCTCCTCCCGGGGAGATCTTTCCATTTTCCAGATTCCCATTCAGACCAGGCTTTCCACATCCAATTTTTATTATCCTTTTTTGTCATCATGTCAGGCCTCATGTTGTAACTCTCCTTTAACTCCTGCAAATCTCCTGCTCCTCCTTCATTTTCTTCAAAAACAACACATTGCTCCATCGTTTCTACGCTTTCAGTTTCATTTATTTGTTCAGTTAAATAGGCTTCCTGTTTCAAGTCCTTATCAGGCTCCAAGCTGTTGTTTACTGTCCAGTGTAGTAATGATACGTTTGTAGACAAAGCATTGTATTCATCTTTCAAGTTTCCCAAGAGAACGAAAACTCTGTCTAGTTCTGCTTGGAATTTACATACTCCAATCATTTTTGTAGTGTAATGTCCTTATTCCCCCTCTAGGGGGATTTTAGTTCCTTAATGTTCCTTTCAGCTCAAAACCAAAAGTCCAGTTATTTTATATCAGCCCTCCTTGTTTTTAACAAAGTTGTACCAAATAAACCAGCAGAAACAGCAGAAACAATGTTTTCTTTTTCCAGCTGACAGCTAGCTGACTAACAGCTCACTTGACAGCTGTCAAAATCTTCCATACACCAGGCTTTCTCATAGGGCGTTCCCGGGTCTGGGGGGGGGGTAAAATTTCAGTCCCCAAGTTCTTTTTATCCTCCAGTAAATCTTCTTATAGTGTCAAAACCGTGAAATCAAAATCTTTTCATTAAAAAAAAAACAAGAAGCAAATTCTTTCGACCTTAGCTGCTCAGTCCTTTGCTTTAAATTGTTTACAAAGAGGGGGGGGTGACTTCCTTTTTAGCCCCTTCCCGCTCGTTCCAAATCCAGAATTAAAATTTTTTATAAAGTCCCAATCTCCGTATTACTCACGGGTTTATATTTTAGAGTCCAGTCGATCTTGGAAGAAGTTGGCGCTCTCTGTCTATGGCTTGCGGCTTCACTCCGTAGGCGAGGGAGTACTCTCAGCACCACGCCTCACCCTGCCTCCGTTCCGAAGCCTTTAAAAAGGCTCCGTCGCAGATTGGGGGGGCGCAAATGGTGCCCGCCGAGTCTCTGTGTTCACAGGCATCCGCGCCTGTGATTTTAAGGGTCCCCGCTTCGCCGCAGCGGCCAGACCCAGACGCTACGGAGCCGATTCCCTCCGGAGCTCGGAGGGAATCCGCCATTAAACAATGGCGCCAACCCGGAAGTCTCCCCAAAATCATCTGTTTTTAATATCATGCCTATTTTCGCAAATGACATTTTTGCAAAGTGAAAAGCAGAATATAAAATTTTAAAATTAAAAATAAATGAACAATGTTTGGATAGCAGCCTTCACAGGGCTCTATTTAAATGGTCTACATGGAACTTGTTAATCTTAAAACTGGAACTAGTTCAAGTTCAACACACCCACAAAACCCTAGCTCATGTTTTTCACTTTACAAAACGAATTAGCTCAGTTCATATTCAATTCACACTACAAGAAAGAATCCTCTGCATTTTTTTTCAGCATTCAGAATGATACAAGCTGCTAAGCTGAAGTATAAATATACTTAAGGAAACTTAGAAATATCAAAGCACACACAGTGGAGTGTGAATTATTTAATATATTTTCCTCAACAATTATTATTTTTAAACTTAAAGGCTCAAAGAGAAAACACAAGCACAGATGTAAGAGAATGAACTTGAAGATGAACTAGACAATGTGCAAAGTTCTATCCCAAAATGAATTTATTTCATGTTCCGTTCACACAGTGATTTTAGGTGTAGTGGGTTTTTGAACCAAACCAGTGAAGTTCATTAAACTGAACTAGTTCACTGCAAACACCGAGGCTATGCGACCAGGGCTGGATTTAGGTTTGATGAGGCCCTAAGCTACTGAAGGTAATGGGGCCCTTTTTATGTCCAGCTGTACTTTGTCAACAACAAATTGTCGCTGATTTTTGTGTTGAATATATGCTATATGGTAATTTATGGACCTAATAGGTCCATACACAACACAAAACACTGTTGCTGTATGTAGGTTTTATTTCATTTGTTTTTTTTATCTTATATTTTGGAAACGTACATCCAGTTTTTTTCCATTTAATTTTTTTGGGGTGGCCCAAGAGAGTGGGGCCCTAAGTTATACCTTGTTTAGCTTATACGTAAATCTGGCACTGTATGTGACTAGCTGACACAAAGCGCAATGAAAATGCAACCTATACTAATGCCTGGTTAAATTTAAAATACAATTCACATTTGTCAGCGCTGCCCAAGGTCCCAGCTCACACAAGACCAACGCTGCTTCTTCCTCAAGTTAAAAAGTCTTTATTGAAGTTCGGTTTCATTTCCAGACGCGCAGCGCGCAACGCTACGTCTATGCCTTAGACCGTAGCGTTGCGCGCTGCGCGTCTGGAAATGAAACCGAACTTCAATAAAGACTTTTTAACTTGAGGAAGAAGCAGCGTTGGTCTTGTGTGAGCTGGGACCTTGGGCAGCGCTGACAGTAAGTCCCATCTCAATCTCCTCCCCCCTGACACCAGCTTAAGATTCTAGCCTTACTCCACCTCTTCCTCTGTTCCTTCTTTCTCTGGGTCCTCCTGCTAGTCGGAGTCTCAGCCCTCCTAGATTCTTCTGACGCTGAGTCCGCCGACTCTTCTCCCCCCCTCTTTCGGGCTTTAGGACCTGGCTCCCAATCCGGGTTTTCTGCTGTCCCGCGCTCCTCCACATTTGAACTTGGCGCGCGCGCACAGCCTCCCACTTTCCTTCTGACCGTTACACTTGTGTCACTGCTCCCTCTTTCGGGGAGGCTAGCTGGACCTGGCCTTCCCTCCGTTTCCCCACTCCCCGATGGAGGAGAAGCTGGTCCTGACTCATGTGACTCTTCCCCCCCACTGTGCTCTGGTGGGGGAACTGGCCCTAATCCTCCGCTACTCCTTTGGGACTCCCCTCTGGTTCCTTGTTTATGGATCGTCCCCCCTGGGACTCGCCTCGCCCTTACCATAGGCGCCCCCTCCTGGGAATCTTCTGATTCGCTGGAGAAGCTCATGGAATCTCTCGGGCCACTGTCATATTCCCCTACGCTCCCCTCTGATTCCTCTCCTCCGCTCTCTATTTGCTCTCTCCCCTGCTCTTCTGCTCCTGAGCCTCTGACATCATTTATTTTCTTTTATTTGACTAAGGAACTTTAGGTGGTACACAAAGTACATCTCTCCCTCCTCCCTGCCACCAAGAACTCTGTGCATAGCTGTCAAGCGTCCCTTATTTGGTGGGACAGTCCTTATCCCAGCGCCGTGTCCTGCTGCTGTCCCTTATTGATGATGTCCCTTAAATTTCCCGGGTTTCAAAGGAAGCAGCTCCTCTCCCTGCCGGCCAGGGAGGAGGGAGGCTTCAACTGTGTTGCTTGGCTGCGTTGCTCACCCAATAAGAAGTCTAAGAATGACTGGGGGGGTGGAGCTTACATGCCTTGTGCTGATCAAATTGGCTGCGTTGCCTGGGGACTTGCCTTTGCTCAGCAATTCCCAGCGGAGAGGTGACAGTGGTTTTCCTTGAGGCTAGAGGCTTTGTTTGGCTGCTGGCTGGGCTTTCTGCCTTTGGCTCGGAGGGGCTCAGAAGCTGAACATACCTGTGCCCGGAAAATCCCTTATTTTGGCTGCTGGTCCCTTATTTTCAAATCTGTAAGTTGATAGCTTTGGCTCTGTGAGGTAGGTTGGGAGAAAATAGCTGGTCCAACGTCTCCCAATGAGCTTTATGGATGAATAGGAATTTGAACTCAGTCTCCCAAATCTTAGTCGAATACTCTAGCCACATCTCAGTTGATGTTGAACACAAACACAGGGCTGCAGAGCCCCTGCCCACTACCAATAATATACCCATAATGGGACAAAGGAACTTCAACAATCCTCTCCCTCTATCAATATAAAAGAAGGTGCATTTGTTTTGGGGTGACTTTTTGGGTTTAGGAAACTCAGAATCACCAACCCTGTGATACTTCTTATACTGAAATTAGCTAAACTTGGAAGGTATTCAAAGCAAGATCTCATTTAGTGCATCCCCCCCCCCCCGAATAGGGAATGAATCAGGTTGCTAATTTGATCTAGGCTACTATGCTTTGTCAGCCTGGAACTGATCCCCCATTCCTGTCTGCCCTGACAGGTAGGAACTGGCAGGACAGCGGAAACAATGGAAAATCCACCATTCTGCCCAACTAGGATTGCTGTGAGAGTCAAGTGATCCTCCTCTTAAATCAAGTTACCCGCATGAGTGCATTTGGGGGATTTCAATAGGGCTGTTATCCTAGGCACATTTCATTGAGAGCATTTGTATTGGAACCCCTCTTTACACATTGGCAGATGCTGAAGTGAAGGAGCATTGCTCAAGCCCATAATAATAAATGTAACCCCATATTATAACTGCTTCTAATCCCATTTTGGATTTAAGTGGCTTAAAGAATAATAACGATAATAGTAAATGTCAGATTATAGCAGAGGTAAGGCCCATTGAACTCAGTAGGCCTCACTCCTGAGCAAAGTGCTTCGGACGGTGTTTACGCAATTGTTGATGGTCAAGTGCAAATTTTCAGGTGCTCAATGCAGCACATAAGAAGCACTTTGAAGACATTGTTAACTTTCCATTTTCTGTATCTTTCAGGTGCAAGGATGAGTTCTTCTTGTGGATCTTTCCTATAATTTCGCCAATATTTTTTTAATGCTGTCACATAGAAGTCCCTGTTGCACTGTCCTTAATACATTATTATTCCATTAGGATCACTTCAGCTAACAAATGCTGAGGTGTCCTGGTATGATGCGCATTAAAGAATAATGTGTTGGGTGTGTGTGTGTACAAATTGTGTTCCATATGAGTGACACAGTATGATTAACTGGGCGCAAAAAGTGCCATGAAGTTATAACATTTATCTCCATGGACGCTCCAGATTACTTTTTCCTGTTGCATGCCTTAAAGGCTAAACATCTAGTCTTCAATTTATGCAGGGCTGTTAAAATTTTTAAACCTTTGTAAATGATGAACAGTTTATCAGTGTAACTGCATTTTTTGTGGGCATCAGCCTTGGCTGCGAAGGATAAAGAAATATTGGTACCTTTTTAGTGGTCATTTTTCCCCCTGTTGAATGTGCAAGTAGACTGGAAACAGAATCCATTATTAACAGATACTGTAGATGTTTTATTAAATATATCAAGACCATGAAGATTTGTAACTTTAATAATCCATTTTCTTATTTTAAATTCTATAACATTATTATATGCTGAACAACTGAGGATATTTCTTATAGGATTGTGGTCAGGAAAAACCTCAGAAAATTGATAATTTTGCTGTCGGCGGGGTGGGGGGAGGGAATTTCCAGCTGACTGTAAGAGCGCATTGATAGGGCATTTTTTCATAATTCAGTGGAGTCGGCTGTACAGTTGTTATTTCCCATTAGCAAATGTGGTTAAAAAACTTGAAAGCTACACAGGAGGGCCAGTGTGCATATCTCTTCCTTAAGGAAATAGAATCATTACAGCATGCACATTCTGTGTCCTGAGAACATAAGAGGGGCTCCCGAAGGAGCTGTCACTCTGCTCCTTTGGGTACAGACCTGCAATGGCAGACTCTGGAGAAAGATGAGGAGGCATATGAGGAGGAATAGGGAGGTGAGGCCTAGAAAGCAGAGGGAGCCTGCCTGAGGAAAGGCCTTCCCTAAAAGACGGTAATGGTGGAGCAGGGGTCTCACTGCCACTTGCCTCTCTTTGGGAGAGGGAGCTCTGATGAAGGCTGGGGAGAGCTCAGAGTACCTGGTGTGGCTGAACAGGACTGAGGGGAGAAGGTGGGTCCAACATTGCCTCTCGGGGCTAGATTCTGCTTCCGACACCTCCTCCTCCCAGTCTGCTCCTTCTTCTGCCGCTGAGCACTCATCATTATTCCACCACCGACCCACTGGCTCTGAGCCTTCTTCCCCTGGAGGTGCCCAGATGGTGCACCCAGCCAGTCCATGAGACAGCTACACCAGTTTTGTACTCTATGGACAAACACTGACTCCATTGGCCAGAAGTGAGATGTCCAGTTGTCTTGGACTACAGGCAAACTGCCAGACTGCCAGGGGTCAAAGATGATGGAGAGCACTAAGTTGAGGAAGGCTGAATTAGTCTAATCCAGGGGTTACCAGTGTGGCATCTGGGGAGCACCCACAGAGTCCTTCCCTGGTGCCCATAGTATCCCCTTTCTTTGCTGAAATTAAGCTTGAAAGTAGCATTCTTTTGTAGCCAATAGAATAAATGGTGGTGCCTGCTTGGTTGTGATGTTTGTGTGGTGCCCAAAACAGTTTCTCCAGTTTGCAAATGTACCCACAGGCCAAAAACAGGTAAACTCTGGACTAATCTTTTTAAAATGTCACATAACCTAGTTACTATCATCATGTATTAAAGCAGAGGATTCCATAAGGAAATCAGTGGCATTTGACCTTTCTTTTGGCAAGAGTTTGGCAGATGGGAGCTAGTGCGGGGGGGGGGGATTAGTCTGGGTACAGGGCAAAAGTAAGTGATGGGGAAAAAATTAAAAACTAAGTGATGAACATTTATGGTGGGGTTGCTAGACCCTGTTTCCCCAAATGACTAACACCAAGCATAAAAAAGAACAAGTCTTGTTGAAGAGTAACCACTATGAATTCTGAAGGAGGAAGTCCTGTCACTATGGATGATATCAGACTAAGGCATACTCAAAGTAGATCCATCCAAGGTGATCTGCTCTGGGTATATGACTAATGGTGGACACCACCCTAAATAAAATGGAAGGTAGAACATAAAACCCCTTCATGGATCACTGCCTTGCCGCGACGAAGGGGCTTGAATAACTCGGAGAAGCTATGAGCTATGCCGTGCAGGGCCACCCAAGATGGACAGGTCATAGTGGAGAGTTTTGACCAAACGTGATCCACCTGGAGCAGGAACCGGCAAGCCACTCCAGTATCCCTGCCAAGAAAACTCCATGGACAAAGACAAAAGGCATATAAAAGTTATGACGCTGGAAGATGAGCCCCTCAGGTCGGAAGGCGTCCAACATGCTACTGAGGAAGAGCAGAGGACAAGTACAAGTAGATTCAGAGCTGATGAAGCGGCTGGGCCAAAGCCGAAAGGACGCTCAGTTGCGGATATGCCTGGAAGCGAAAGGAAAGTCCAATGCTGTAAAAAAAAATATTGCATAGGAACCTGGAATGTAAGAACCATGAACCTTGGTAAGTTGGATGTGGTAAAAAATGAGATGGCAAGAATAAATATTGACATCCTGGGCATCAGTGAACTAAAATGGACGGGAATGGGCGAATTCAGTTTGGATGACCATCATATCTACTACTGTGGGCAAGAATCCCGTAAAAGAAATGGAGTGGCCCTCATAGTCAACAAAAGAGTAGCAAAAGCTGTATTGGGATGCAATCTCAAAAATGATAGAATGATCTCGATACGAATCCAAGGCAGACCTTTTAACATCACAGTAATCCAAGTTTATGCACCAACCACTGGTGCTGAAGAAACTGAAATTGACCAATTCTATGAAGACTTACAACACCTTATAGAATTGACACCAAAGAAGGATGTTCTTCTCATTATAGGGGATTGGAATGATAAAGTAGGGAGTCAAGAGATAAAAGGAACAACTGGCAAGTTTGGCCTTGGAGTTCAAAACGAAGCAGGGCAAAGGCTAATAGAGTTCTGCCAAGAGAACAAGCTGGTCATCACAAACACTCTTTTCCAACAACACAAGAGATGACTCTACACATGGACATCACCAGATGGGCAGCATCGAAATCAGATTGATTATATTCTCTGCAGCCAAAGATGGAGAAGCTCTATACAGTCAGCAAAAACAAGACCTGGAGCGGACTGTGGCTCAGATCATCAGCTGCTTATAGCAAAATTCAAGCTTAAACTGAAGAAAGTAGGAAAAACCACTGGGTCGGTAAGATATAATCTAAGTCAAATCCCTTATGAATACACAGTGGAAGTGAGGAACAGGTTTAAGGATTTAGATTTGGTGGACAGAGTGCCTGAAGAACTATGGATGGAGGCTCGCAACATTATACAGGAGGCAGCAACGAAAACCATCCCAATTAAAAGGAAATGCAAGAAAGCAAAGTGGCTGTCCAATGAGGCCTTACAAATAGCGGAGGAGAGAAGGCAAGCAAAATGCGAGGGAGATAGTAAGAGATACAGAAAATTGAATGCAGATTTCCAAAAAATAGCAAGGAGAGACAAGAAGGCCTTCTTAAACGAGCAATGCAAAGAAATAGAGGAAAACAACAGAATGGGAAGAACCAGAGATCTGTTCAAGAAAATCGGAAATATGAAAGGGACATTTCGTACAAAGATTACCATAATAAAGGACAAAAGTGGTAAGGACCTAACAGAAGCAGAAGACATCAAGAAGAGGTGGCAAGAATACACAGAGGAATTATACCAGAAATATATGGATGTCTCGTACACCCCAGGTAGTGTGGTTGCTGACCTTGAGCCAGACATCCTGGAGAGTGAGGTCAAATGGGCCTTAGAAAGCACTGCAAATAACAAGACCAGTGGAAGTCATGGTATTCCAGCTGAACTACTTAAAATTTTAAAAGATGATGCTGTTAAGGTGCTACACTCAATATGCCAGCAAGTTTGGAAAACTCAGCAGTGGCCAGAGGATTGGAGAAGATCAGTCTACATCCCAATCCCAAAGAAGGGCAGTGCCAAAGAATGCTCCAACTACCACACAATTGCATTCATTTCACACGCTAGCAAGGTTATGCTTAAAATTCTACAAGGAAGGCTTAAGCAGTATATGGACCGAGAACTCCCAGAAGTGCAAGCTGGATTTAGAAGAGGCAGAGGAACCAGAGACCAAATTGCAAACATGCGCTGGATTATGGAGAAAGCTAGAGAGTTCCAGAATGACCGCTCCCCGCTTAAAACGAGGGGGGCCCCTTTGCGTGGACGCGTGCAGCCCCTAGATCTGGAGCAGCTCCAACAGCATAGGCTTGGCTTTGCCTTCCCTCAGGTGGGATACCTGGAGGTCTCCGCCTACCTCAGTCAGTTGTCCAATCCCACCTGGGGGAAGCGTTGCCAAGGAGACCAGGCCAGGTAGGGGAGGGATTACCTGCCCACACAATAGAGGGAGGATCTTACCTGGGAATCCTCACTTGGCTCCAGAGCTTCTCCCACCCTACCCACCCTCAGTTAATGTCTTATTTTGCAGGTTAACTTTTCTTCACAGGTATGCGGGCGCAGCTACGTTAAGGTCGCTGTTAAAGGGCCGGAAAGGAATTTCCCTGCATTGGCAGGTTTCGCCTTTCCGGTAGCAAAACGTCACAACTTTGGCGGTATCAGGCCTTGGGCGGAATCCTTTTGTCCATCTTCCTCTTTGCGGCGGCGATACCAGGGTTCCCCGTTAAAGGGGTTTTCTGAAGGGAGGCTTTAACCGTACGCCGAAAGGTCGTCATTGCTCTCCCCTGCGGCGGCGGCGTTACAGGGGCGGCTATCTCTGCTTGAACATATGTTCTCCAGAGCCGGCCCATCCCCCACACACACACTGGATAACCCTGATGCTCCCTAGGTCCCCGGCTGGGGACTGAGGAGGGACAACGCCCAATGCCTGAGCCAAGGTCTACCCACATTTGAAATTTAATAAAGTTGTGGCCAATTTAATCCCATAGCACGTTGTCTTGAGTCGTTATTCCACATGACGGGGAGGACCGCGCGGGATCTGGGGACTCCACCTGTCCACGCAAAGACATCTACTTTTGCTTCATTGACTATGCAAAAGCCTTTGACTGTGTCAGCCACAGCAAACTATGGCAAGTTCTTAAAGAAATGGGAGTGCCTGATCACCTCATCTGTCTCCTGAGAAATCTCTATGTGGGACAAGAAGCTACAGTTAGAACTGGATATGGAACAACTGATCGGTTCAAAATTGGGAAAGGAGTACGGCAAGGCTGTTTATTGTCTCCCTGCTTATTTAACTTATATGCAGAATTCATCATGCGAAAGGCTGGGCTGGATGAATCCCAAGCCGGAATTAAGATTGCCGGAAGAAATATCAACAACCTCAGATATGCAGATGACACAACCTTGATGGCAGAAAGTGAGGAGGAATTAAAGAACCTTTTAATGAGGGTGAAAGAGGAGAGCGCAAAATATGGTCTGAAGCTCAACATCAAAAAAACGAAGATCATGGCCACTGGGCCCATCACCTCCTGGCAAATAGAAGGGGAAGAAATGGAGGCAGTGAGAGATTTTACTTTCTTGCGCTCCATGATCACTGCAGATGGTGACAGCAGCCACGAAATTAAAAGACGCCTGCTCCTTGGGAGAAAGGCAATGGCAAACCTAGACAGCGTCTTAAAAAGCAGAGACATCACCTTGCCAACAAAGGTCCGTATAGTTAAAGCCATGGTTTTCCCAGTAGTGATGTATGGAAGTGAGAGCTGGACCATAAAGAAGGCTGATCGCCGAAGAATTGATGCTTTTGAATTATGGTGCTGGAGGAGACTCTTGAGAGTCCCATGGACTGCAAGAAGATCAAATGCATCCATTCTTAAGGAAATTAGCCCTGAGTGCTCACTGGAAGGACAGATCGTGAAGCTGAGGCTCCAATACTTTGGCCACCTCATGAGAAGACTCCCTGGAAAAGACCCTGATGTTGGGAAAGTTTGAGGGCACAAGAAGAAGGGGACGACAGAGGACGAGATGGTTGGACAGTGTTCTAGAAGCTACAAACATGAGTCTGACCAAACTGCGGGAGACAGTGGAAGACAGAAGTGCCTGGCATGCTCTGGTCCATGGGGTCATGAAGAGTCGGACACGACTAAACGACTAAACAACAACAACAGAACATAAAAATGGATAATACTCTAATTATAAATAAGAATTCACTGAGGGGGAAGGGGGAAACAAGTTGAGGGGCATCTTCTGTATGCTAAATGTCATACAAGTTTGAGGAAGGAAAGGATAACATTGCATTTGTTGATTTCATTTTCTACAAATGGCTTTATAAATGCAGGTCTGGAACAATTTATAAGTATGTGCCCTATTTGAAAACATTAGTTGTCCTTCCAGCAACTGCAGGGAAATTCAGGACTGGAAATCACTGTCAGACACCTGCCAAGAACATAATTATTTGCTTCCAGCCAGACTAACTAGTCACTGTCATGTCAGTGGAGGATGTCCCTTGAAGATCTGATTGAACATGAATGTAATATGTCTTATAGGTCAGGTAAAATAAATTTGCACTGTCCTGCAAATCCATGTTTAGTGAGGACATCACAATTTGTGCAGACAGTGCACTTTCACATCTAATGAAGGAAAGAAACAATCCTGAAAATACCAGCATAAACATTGTAGCACCAGTCACTTATTTAAAGTAACGTGATGATTTAAGCAAACACCCGTGTAAGGGAAGCCCATTGTGGGAGAACTTTGTCTTTCAATGAGATAGGTTAATTGGCCTGCAAAATTATTCCTCCAGGCTTATCGGCACATCTGTCAAGGGTGTTTGGTTTGCTTTGTTGTTTTGTTGGCCCTTCAGGGATAAATGCCATCAGGATGTGGGACTATCTGGCAGTGATGTAACATCCCTCACACTATCCCAATAATGATTTCTGGAACAGGTGGGAGGGATTTAGATATCAGGCCAGCCAGCATGTAGCCACTAATGGTCTGAACTCTGGTTCAGAATCTAGACACATATAATAAAACATTCTGAAAATGCTTTTTTTTAAAAGCGTTTTTAAAAATACATTGAATTTTCCATAAGGCTCGCTATTGCCACCTAGTGTCACATTGTATATTGCACTTGAAACACACTTAAAACATTTTATTTGCAGCTGTACAGGTGAAGATTTATATACTCCTCTGAAGTATATAAATCTCCCAGATGGGGGTCTGACCTTTGAGCTTTGGCATAGGCCCAAATTGGTAGGGTGCTGTATGCTGGCAGTCCTCTGTTGCTGTTTCCTGGGGCTGAATGCCCTTAAAATCTTCCTTCAGACCTTCTTTCTCAATGTGCTCCCAAATACATTCTGCACCAGAAGGAGTTTCTTGACCAGGCCCAGGGACAGCCCAACAAAAAGCATATTACAGCCATCAGTCTCAATATTACCAGTGGCTATATTGGCCAAGTGATTCCAATCTTTTATATTACAAGCCTATCAGTGTAAAAAAAGGAGAATTTTATCCTAAGAATCACGGGGTACAACGGAAAGAGGTCTTTCAATACATAGACAGAGGAGTGAATTTTTGCAGTTTTTAAAATTTCTCTGTGCATTAAGACATTATTAAGACTCTATGAGGCAGATAATGCTCTTTCTAAATATAAAGATCTGTGTCTGCTTTTCCTTGAAGTTGCTTATTATTTATTGGGATTTTTAGGGCTATTAAATGAATCTTATTTAAGGGTCTGCCAGGCACCATTACTGTCATTTATTAAAGTAACAAAAGTATTTGCTTTTGTGCTAATGTCACCTTGCAAAAATACTGCATAGTCTTCTATAGCTGCTTGAGTTTTTCCTAGAATTTGCTGCTACAGTGCCTAATTTGACAAACTGTTTAATGCGGTGTTATCTTTATAACACTCATCAGAATTGCTAGTGCCTTCTGTAATGTCTCCAGTGTGAGCCAACATATGTGTCATGTAAAAGTTAGCAGTGCAACTTTTTGATAGACAAACACATGGTGGGAAGGATATGGCAGAAATTATTTCTTCCCAAATAAATAAAAATAAATAAAACTGCTTCTAACAGTGTGGATCTCAGCCGGCTATGAAGGCCTCACACTTCAGTTTAATTTCCCCTGCATGTGTGTTTTTGATGTTCCCATGATAAGCAACATTTCTTTTGTTTTTTAATATAAAACATTCCTTACCAGCCATTCTTCAGGAGAATCCAAGGCAGCGTACAAAAGTCTGAAAACAATTCACACAACTTGCATAACACAGACAAAACAGCAAACAACGAAATAAAGGGCAGGCAAAAACATGAAACTAAGGCTGCATATGCACTATATATTTAAAGCAGTATCATACTACTTTGAATAGTCATGGCTTCAGTTTGTTAAGAGTGCCAAGAATTGTTAGGAGGTACAGAGCCTCCATTTTCATAGTGGTTTAATAGTCAATCCTTCTTTCCAGGGAATTCTGGGAATTGTACTGTTTTCTGCGGAAAGGGGGGTGTTATCCTAATGGCTAAGAAGTTTTGTGAGGAGAACACAGGTAAAGTGGAGAAAATGGTTTTAATGAGCAAAGCAGGATTTTGTTGAGGTGCCTTCCAGTTAAAACTTATCTGTGCTCTAACACTTGCCTGTGCTTTGAGTTCCTTGGAAATTCAACAAACAGCCTGCAGTAGCTCCAGATTTTGCCACCAGCAGCTGAAGCCCTTTGAGACAAGCTTGTTCTCCGTGAATGTAAAATTCATTCAAATTAGTTATGTACAAACCAGTTTGATTTTTTTAAAATAAAAGAATAATAATAATTGACCTGAATTTTGAGCATAAACTCAAACAAACTCAGAACATGCCCTGAAGCCTGCTTAAATTGCCTTGCCTTTCTAAGTTATGTGTAATGTCATTTTCAAGTTCTGCCAGCCTGGGATAAATTATTGAAATCCACCCCCCTCCGCCACCCACTCTCTTCCTCTCCAAATCTTGGAGCAAAAGCTGTGTGAACTTAGGGCTATTAACAAAACTGTTTGATAATAATTTCTGCAAGTTCATTCAATTCACTTTCAATCTTACATTAAAAACAACCTTGGAGTAAGGTGTTTTGCTTTTTTAAAAACTAAAAATGCAAAATAAACTTTGCATTTTTGTTACAAAGGAAGACTATAGCTTTTTTAAAAAACTTAGCCACTTCCATCAACAATTGTTTCAGGCTAGGTAGAGAATTGCCAAGAGCCAATATATAATTTGCACTGAAATGAGAAAACACTAGATTTTGAGAGAGTGCTTCTCATATTGGGATGAGTGGGGGGGACATGACAGAAGTACTATTATACCATTTAGGCTGCAATCCAAAACTCACTTACAGGAAGGTAAGGCCTACTGAACTCAACAGGTCTTACTTCTGAGTTGATGTGTACAGTATTTTTTCTTTAAAATATAAAGTGACGTAGAAATTGAATAGCAATCATTATACTGTAATTATAATATTGTACTTACCACTGCTGGATCAGCTTTTGGTGCTGCATTGAGCACTCCTAGGATTTAGTATATTATTATTTAAAAAAAAGAAAAGAAAAAGAATTTAATATATTATTATGATAATATTCTGGGTAAAATCCAGGAATGGGAAGAATGGGAAAACCACAGCAGACACGTATGCCATATCAGAAGCCACAGGTCTGCTCAGAAGTAAGTTTCACTGATACCAATAGGACTTATTCCTAGGCAAATATGTATATGGCTGTGATCCTTGAGAGACACCCTTCAGCATCTAGAGAAGTTTGCCATTTGGCATAGGGGAGTTATTGCTTGACAAACATCAGCACAAACGTTCCTTAAGCATAGTATCATAAGAAGAGAACTGCTAGATCAGACCAAGGGCTCATCCAGTCCGCTAATCCTGTACCACAGCAGCCAGCCAGATACCTATGAGAAGCCCACAACACAAATATTCAACTGCGTTTTCCCCACCTGTGATTCTCAGCAGAGACATACTACCTCAGCAATGGAGGTAGGACATAGGCATAATGCCTAGTAACTATTGATGGAATTATTCTCTGTCAATTTATCTGATCCTCTTTTAAAGCCATCAAAATTGGTCACCATCACCAATTACGTAGTTTTAACCATCTCATAAAAGGTAAAGGTACCCCTGCCCGTACAGGCCAGTCGTGTCCGACTCTAGGGTTGTGCGCCCATCTCACTTAAGAGGTCGGGGGCCAGCGCTGTCTGGAGACACTTCCAGGTCACGTGGCCAGCGTGACGAAGCTGCTCTGGCGAGCCAGCACCAGCGCAGCACATGGAAACGCCATTTACCTTCCTGCTATAAAGCAGTACCTATTTATCTACTTGCACTTGGGGGTGCTTTCGAACTGCTAGGTGGGCAGGAGCTGGGACCGAAAGACGGGAGCTCACCCCGCCGTGGGGATTCGAACCGCCGACCATGCGATCTGCAAGTCCTAGGCACTGAGGTTTTACCCACAGCGCCACCCGCGTCCCTTAACCATCTTATACTTAGGACTTAATTTGTGACACAATTTGCCAAAATGTTTGCCGATGCCTTCCCATTACAGTCATACCTCTTGTTATGCTAGCTTCAGGTTACGTCTTTTCAGGTTGCGTCCAGCAGGCGACCCGGAAATACTGGAAAGGTTTACTTCTGGGTTTCGCCGCTCGTGCATGCACAGACACGCAAAATGATGTCACGCACATGTGCAGAAGCGGCGAATCACAGCCTGTGTACGTGCAGACGCGGGTTGCATTGTCTTCAGGTTGCGCATGGGAATCTGGAATGGATACCACAGTGCTATTTTTCTAGTAAAAGAGGTTCCGGAACTCACCATGAACTCCTTCCTTGTTCTCCTAAAATAGCAATGGCGCCTGCCTGAGAGGTGCCGGCAAGTTCCAGCTGGAAAAAAAAGCCATGACTGGTGATTAAATAGGTGGCTGCAATCCTATAGCCTCTTTTCCGGGAAAAGGGCCCACTGAACTTGATGGGGCTTACTTCGGAGTAAACATATAGTGGTTAGGAAGATGAACTATCACAAATACAAAGAAAAACTCCTCTATGTTTTTTAAGTACAACATTCTCCTGAGGAGATAAATAATAATAATCAAACGTCTCTGCATCTCTCCCATGTTTGCACGGGGCTTGATGTGTTCCAGCCATCTGTGCTGACAGTGGAGGAGGGAGAGGGCAGCATCAAATGTTTTGCCAATGTGCTGTTGCATATGTGCACATCAGTAAAATATTGCATTCAAAGAATCTTGATGTAATTAAGATCACATCAATATTGCTTATTGCCTCCCCCCCTTTTTTGCAGTGATAAATCAGAAACTCACAGAGGAAAGAACACACAACTGAACTGAAGGTACTGAGACCTGAAACTAACTGCATGCACATGTTCCAAAATTAATTTTATCTTAGTTCAGATGTCAGGAGCAGTGGAAAGCAGATCCAAGTAAAATGGAAAACCCAACAAAGAAACAGAGTTGGTGAAATCCTTTTGTCCTTTCTTTCCTTTGCCCTGTATGATATTTGTTGCTGAATTAACCCAAGATGAATATCAAGGTAGGGGGGCTGTATGCTCTTAATGCAGACTTCACATTGGCTAGGATGAATAACCATTCTTCAAGCCATGCTTGACTGAAAGGGATCAGAGATGCAGCTTGACTCAATAGTAGGATTACTAAGGCACAACAAAGGGCTAGAGTCAATGCAGCAAGCAAATGTCTGATAGCCTAGGGCAGGTATAACAATAAAGCATACATAAATATAGCCACAGAACAATTTTGCCCCAAATAATTCCTCCTGAGTGGGACGGTATTGCTCCAAAATTCCTCTTGCATCAGTGGAAAGCAATGTTACACCAGCATTGTGTATATATGCCAATGCAGTGGCACAGTTGCAGCATTGAATTGGGTGTACCAATTTCTGTGCTGATGGGACACTGCCACTACCAAGGGGAAAGTGGGTGGCACTGGTGGCATGTTGAGAGTCAGGTGAATTAGTTAGATTCTAATGCTTGCTCAGAGGCAACTGAGCATCATATTGTGCCACCAAAACAGGGGCTGTAGTAAATCACTCATATTAGATTTTATGGGAGACAGTACTTCCTTGCTGACTGGTTGATGCTCCCCCTTCTTACTCAGTTCAATGGCCTTCATGATGAGTCACACTATTATTATTATTTGATTGTAATACAGCCTTTCATTTTAATAAGTACCAAGGCAGGCTCACAAAGAAGTAAAAACTGACAGAAGAATAACAAGTATAAAGCTGATGATAAAAATATAACTACCCATAATTATAATACATAGTAAAACAATTTCACCAAAACATTAAAACATCCATAATTAAAATGCACAATAAAGAAGCTTATTAAAACAGTGTAGCAGTTAAAGTTACAATTAAAACAGGAGGTTCAAGTCAGGAAATCAGAGGAAACCTTGTCTAAACAGTTATGTCTTCGAGAGCTGGTGAAATGCCAGTACTGCTGAACTACTCATACATTTCAGGCGGGAGAGCTTTCCACAGCACTGGTATCACCAGTGAAAAAGCCTACCTCTGCGTTATCACAAGCCAAAGGAGGTACCATGTACAGAGGTACAGTGAGTGTAGTCCACATTTTACCAGCTTCTCTGCAGGAAAATCATAGCGGTATTTGTCAAAAGTCTTACTAAAATCACGATAAACTACGTCCACAGCATTCCCATGATCCACCAAGCTTGTAACTTGTATAAAAAAAATATAAAAATGAGATTTGTCTGGCATTACTAGCTTTTGAGAAACCTATGCTGGGTTTTATCAATCACAGCATCCTTTTCTAACTGCTCACAGACTGAGCATTTAATTGTCAGTTCTAGGACCTTTCCTTGTATCAATGTCAAGCTGACTGGTCAATAGTTACCTGGGTTTTCTTTTTTCCCATTTTTGAAGATGGGGACAACATTTGCCCCCCTCCTGTCTGCAGGGAACTCACCTATTTGCCAAGAATTCTCAAAGATTATAGACAGAGGCTCTGAGATTACATCCAGAAGCTCCTTTAGTACCCTTGGGTGCAGCTCATTCCATCTTTTCCTATCTTGGGCTGCAGCTTCCTGCTTGCATAATTTGTTCTGTTATCACCAGGAACTCAGCTATACAGCTGCAAATAAAATGTTTTAAGAGTGTTTTAAGTGCAATATTCAATGTGACACTAGATGGCCTTGTGGAAAATTCAATGTATTTTGGGGAAATGCTTTTGGGGGGGAAGCATTTTCAAAATGGTTTTTATATGTGTGTAGATTCCACCCAGATTAGGCACTGCTTTCCTTTTTTGGTGAAAACAGAAGCAAAGTAGGTGTTGAGCAATTCCACTCTGTCACCCAGTAGCATTTCTCTGTCTTCTCCATGCAGAGGACCTCCTACTTGCTTGTTCCTTCTCTTGCTTCAAACATAGCTGAAGAAACCTACTGTAGTGAAGGACAGTAGAGTAGAGGTAAGAGCCAGCTTCTGTTAGGACACTGGTAAGCCACCAACCATGAGAGAGGCATGCCTTGATGGATGAAGGGCGTTGGACATTGTGAAGAGCGAGTGGAGGCAGGATTGAGGCAGACAACTGAATGAAGCCCTTGGTTGAGAACTGAAGTTCCTCTAAGCTCTCTATCTGGAACCATCTCCAGTGCCAATGGGATCATGAAAACAATTCTGATAACCATTCAGATAGTGATCCAGATAGATAGGAATACTGATGTCATACTACTTAGCTCCTCATAATTCCTGTGCACCTTTGAATTATCGATCTTCACTTTTAAATGCCCTGTTGTGAGGACATTATCCAGCCAAATCCTAATGCAAAGAAACCAAACCAAGCCATTAACAGTTAAATAAATTCTGGAACACTGTTAGAAAATGTGACATGCAAATGCCATTTGCAATCTAATTTAATGCATTACCCTTTAAAAATGAAAATGACGCCAAAATTCATTAATATCTCAAAATGTCAAGATCCTAAAAGAGGATCTTACCAGTGTTTCTTCCTTACAACAACACATGTACCCGAAAGATATCCGCAAATTATACCATGTTCAGCTGCATTCATCCATTTATGATTAGACCCAAACGTTTTAATAAGTGAAGGAAGCTTTTCTTCTCCCCTTCTTTTCAAAGGAAGCCCAGTCCCCCCTCTCCTTGATTAGACTCTCCATGCTTGTATGATTGGGTAGCAGGGTAAAAGCCCTTGGAAGCATTATTTTGGGCCAGTCTCCTATTGCTAGGCCTATCTAGTTGCATTGGACGCTGTGGAGACTAAAGCAAGCAGCAATGCTTACCTGTTTCCCACACCTCTCACCTTTTCCAACATCTCCGATTCTGTCCTTCCCATCTGCCCCATTTCTTACGAGAGAAGTAAATGCCATCCTATGACTCAGCAAGAGCAGAAATTTTGCTAATAGCTTGAGTCTCTTATTTGTCCAGCCATAAACAACCCAATTATTTCCTGTAAAAGAAAGCACATTTCAAGCTGCACTCTTATGGATCAATTCATCTCATCTAATTAAGTTTTACATTAAAGGCAGAGTTCTGGATTTGATGCCTTCATGGGCTATAGGACTGGCCTTCTGTTACCAGTAGGGAATGGAGGAGCAACTCAATTCAGTTCGCATTTAATGGAGAATGTACTTAATTTGCACTTTCTAAAACAAGATGTAAACTGAAACACAACCTTCCAAATTCTCTCTTTTTTTATAAGATATTTATTAAGATTTTTTAAGATATTACAATAAAATAAAAGAAAAGAAAAAACAGATGTATAACAAAAATACAGAATAAAAAAAAATAAAAAACACATAAATTTTCAATTGCTTATTTTCCTTTAACTTGTTTCCCGGACCTCCTCATACCTCCCTTTTTTGTATTCCACCACAAATTATTAGTTCAGCAAATCCTTACCATTATATTATTACCTATTTATAATCCTTTTTTTCATATTCTCTTAAAGCATTACAGCTGGAAACCACTTAATTTCAATCCAACATCATTCTAACATTCATTGATTTTAAAATATTTCTGTAGATAGTCTTTAAATTTCTTCCAATCTTCTTCCACCGACTCTTCTCCCTGGTCTCGGATTCTGCCGGTCATTTCTGCCAATCCCATATAGTCCATCACCTTCATCTGCCATTCTTCCAAAGTGGGTAGATCTTGTGTCTTCCAATACTTTGCAATAAGTATTCTTGCTGCTGTTGTAGCATACATAAAAAAAGTTCTGTCCTTCTTTGACACCAATTGGCCGACAATGCCCAGAAGGAAGGCCTCTGGTTTCTTCAGGAAGGTATACTTAAATAGCTTTTTCATTTCATTATAGATCATTTCCCAGAAAGCATTAATTCTTGGGCACGTCCACCAAAGGTGAAAGAATGTACCTTCAGTTTCTTTGCATTTCCAACATTTATTATCGGGCAAATGATATATTTTTGCAAGCTTGACTGGGGTCATGTACCACCTGTAAATCATTTTCATAATATTCTCTCTTAAGGCATTACATGCCGTGAATTTCATACCTGTGGACCACAACTGTTCCCAGTCAGCAAACATAATGTTATGTCCAACATCTTGTGCCCATTTTATCATAGCAGATTTCACCGTTTCATCCTGAGTATTCCATTTCAACAGCAAGTTATACATCTTTGACAAAATCTTAGTTTTGGGTTCTAACAGTTCTGTTTCTAATTTTGATTTTTCCACCTGGAAGCCCACAGCCTTCCAAATTCTCACATCCTTGAATTTTCCAGTGCAATTTTTCAGCCAAGCATAGTGTAAAAAAATAATAATCACATACAGTGGTAAACTGTGAAGAATAATAATAATAATAATAATAATAATAATAATAATAATAATAATAATAATTTATACCCCACCCTCCCCGGCCAGAGCCAGGCTCAGGGTGGCTAACACCAGTAAAATTACAATTAAAAAAATAAAAATAAACCAATTTAAAATACAGGTTAAAATATAAAATAAAAATGCAGCCTCATTTTGATAGTAGCCCATAGATCAAAACCATAAGGGGAGGGAAACATAAGGGTCATACTGAGTCCAAACCAAAGGCCAGGTGGAACAGCTCTGACTTGCAGGCCCTGTGGAAAGATGTCAAGTCCTGCAGGGCCCTAGTCTCTTGTGACAGAGCATTCCACCAAGTCGGGGCCAGTACTGAAAAGTACATATATATGCATATATTGGAGAAAATAGTGTACAAAAATGGATTCTGTTGGAAAACATGCAGGCAAAAACAGTGTCGGCATGTAGAAAGTAGCATCTGTGATGTACCTGCTGGCTCAGATTGTAGTGTAGAAGAAAACTAGAACAGAGTATGTTTCTCGAGTAAATAAGTGAAAGAAAAGTGAAGACCTAAATAGGGCTTTTATTAAAAACAAAACTTCTCTGGCGGATAATAAACTTTAGTAGCAACTTTTAAGAACATTTTATTTTGGATAGTGGATAGAGTTGTTTCATAGCATAACAAACCTGGTAGCAATCATCCCAGGTGCATCTGGATTCTTACAAAAAATATGTATCAATGTTTCTTCACACTTCATAGTCACACTTCTCTGAAGTCTCTCAGCCTCACTCACCTCACAGAGTGTTTGTTGTGGGGGAGGAAGGGAAAGGAGAATGTTCGCCACTTTGAGACTCCTTCGGGTAGTGATAAAGCGGGATATCAAATCCAAACTCCTCCTCCTCCTCCTCCTCCTCTTCTTCTTCTTCTTCTTCTTCTTCTTCTTCTTCTTCTTCTTCCCTTCTTTCTTATAGCATTCTAGGTATAGGAATTAGGCAACAGATGCTTCTGTTTCTCATTTCTGTGTCATATCTTAGCATGGGCAGTATTGAACTGCTTTATTCACTACATTTTTTAGGTGTAACTAAGATGCTTTAAGTAAGGGCTGGGAAAACTATGGTCCTCCAAATATTGTTGGACTACAACTCCCATCATCCTTGACTACCGACCATGCTGATGGCAGTTGGAATCCAGCAACATCTAGAAGGTCACAGGTCCCCCCAGCCCTGTTTTAAATGTACACCTGAAAGGGTTATTGCCCCAGAGGCATATTTTTAAAGCATGTGTATCGTACAGGTACACTTGCCAGGGTGATTGAAATGACTACACATCAGCACCCAAACCAGGATTTGCTGCTGTGTAACTTGGAAATGGTCCCTGTTTTGGTACTTTTCTAGTCTACTAGAATCTCAGGTGTCCTCTAAGATCACTAAAGATGATGGCTGGTATTATAGCAAGCACTAAAGTTTGGTTAATGCTTCATAAGTGCAATGGGAATTCTGGGGCAGAAGGCACATTCTGTGATATTTGACTACAGCAGCTTAACTGTGGATCTTAGCCTCACCCGATGCCATAATTAGCACAATCTAATCAAGTGTTCAGAGGGCCTGAGCAAACTAAGCACACACAGCTGGCCTGCCCTCAGGCTCCAAGACAACTGAAGAACAAGACAAAAAGTAGCTTATCCATTTTGTGCTGCCAGAGGCAATTTTTTTGCCTGGTAAAGTCTGCTCAGAACTCCCTTCTGCTGTGTTTCAAATGGAAGAGGATCGAGCTGGGTATAAAAGCAAGTTCAGTTTTCTTCACCAGCCACTTGCACTATTTATTTCTACAAGGAGGCAGCTCCCTTTTCCAAATTGAGAATCCCTATGTAGAAAAATGGTCTTCTGTAGGCCATTTGTTATTTGGAGCTGTGTGAAACTCACAGACTCTTCAATTAGAGGATCCATCTCTGCATTAACTGTCTCCATAGATAGAGGTGATGTATGTTTAACACAGAGAGAAGGAAAGAAATGCATTGTGTAGTGGCAAAGACCCAGCACTGGGTGAACATGAGAAGCAGATATAACCCCGTACACCTGGCTTAACTGCAAACCAGTGACTCAACACATCTGTGCACCAAGCATGGATCACACATGTGACAGAGGCACCAACAGTAAGTTCTCTCCATATTATTGCCCTCAGCTTTACCAAACCCTCTGTCACATGGTGGTAGCTCCATGTGACCTGGAAGGATGCATGCCTACTAGTGGTGTGCATCCACTTCAGACAAAACTCAGCTCTAGAACCGAATCAGAACAATTTGGAATGATTCAGACTTTGCCCAAGGTAAAGCAGGGCTTCCCTAAAAGATGCTCAAAGCTCATTGGATGGTCTGCCACAGAGATTCAGTCGGCACAGACTGAGTCAGTCTCTGAATGTTTTATGTCATTCCCAAACTCTCCGTAAAAGAGGAACATCTGGGATTTGGAACAGGGAGTTATTTGACTGACAACTGTGGCTTCCAACTATTTGTGTGTGAGCTTTCATTATTTAAATTATGAATACCTTCCCATGAAATATCCCAAAATGATATACAGTGGTACCTCGGGTTAAGAACTTAATTCGTTCTGGAGGTCTGTTCTTAACCTGAAACTGTTCTTAACCTGAAGCACCACTTTAGCGAATGGGACCTCCTGCTGCCGCTGCTGCACGATTTCTGTTCTCATCCTGAAGCAAAGTTCTTAACCCAAGGTAATATTTCTGGGTTAGCGGAGTCTGTAACTTGAAGCGTATGTAACCTGAAGCGTATGTAACCCGAGGTACCACTGTATACTCAAAGCAAATGCACAGAGGGATTAAAAATCTCCATCTAAAAGGATTGTTGAAAAAGGAAGACCAAACAGACAATAGAGGCAGGACTTGTCTGATATGTAACGGGAAAGAGTTCTAAGGGGTAGGTGCCATCACAAGCTCTGATGATCTCCTAAAGATGAGCTTCTGTCGTACTTTCTTTGCAAACTTTTTTTTAAAAAAAATGGTGTGGGTGTGTGCGGTATGTACACACATGTGCAAAATAGCCACAGGAAAAATCTGTCATATCTGGTTATTGTCTTGTACACCAGCAAAAGCAGACAGTATACAAAAAAAAGGAAAATATTGGTTTTGTTGTTTCATATTCAACCCACAGCAGAAGAGCAGCAGAAAGATTTGTATTCACTGTGAGGCATTCCCTCTAGCATGTTACCTCTGTTTGGTACGAGTTACTAGGTGCCTGAGGGCTCATGCCAAAGAGCATATCTTGTTCCTTGACCTCTTTATTCCCTGAGCCTCTGCTACTTAAATGCCAAACAGGAGTGCATTTAAATTTTCAGTGAGGGATGGACAGGTCTGACGGGGTCTTCCTCACCCTCACCAGGCAACTGCAGGAGCTGGATAAGGTGCTCTGTGCCACTCAGCGAGTGTCCAGTTTGCATCCTGAAACTATTCACAGAAAAACATTGTGCTAGAAATCTAATTCAAATTAAATAAAGCCATCTGTGTGGGCAAGAAATCAGGCTTTACGGATCAGTGTCTCCCTACCACGTCTCAACCTTTCCCTTGAGAGTTGTAGGACTAGCTGTGGCCTCCTTTCATATATGGAACACATGAAAGAGGTTTATACGTTTAGCAATTCTACAATGAAGCAATGCTTTCTGCCAATTTTCATTGCACAGTCTGTCCTTTCCCAGATACCCCTTGGGTCCCTTTTTTTAAAAAAACTACACTAGCCAGCTTTCAGTCTTCTGGTAAGGAAACTGATATTCATGAGCTGCATCTCTCTTTTTTGATAAAAGGTCAAGAATTTCTCATTTCAACTTCGAAAGAATACTCAAGAGAATGCCATCTGGCCCCGATGACTTATTAATTTGTACTTTTCAATTAGGTCTAAAACTTCAGCTTTTGGCACCTTTATTTGACATGGCTCCTCAGATCCTATCTCTGAGAACAACACACTCGCACAGTGGAAATCCACGTGAACAATTCATTTAGCTTGTTTCTAGTCACTGGGACATGGGTGGCCCTGTGGTCTAAACCACAGAGCCTAGGGCTTTCCAATCGGAAGGTCGGCGGTTCAAATCCCCATGACAGGGTGAGCTCCCATTGCTCCTGCCAACCTAGCAGTTCGAAAGCACATCAAAGTACAAGTAGATAAATAGGTACCACTCTGGCGGGAAGGTAAACGGCATTTCCGTGCGCTGCTCTGGTTCGCCAGAAGCGGCTTAGTCATGCTGGCCACATGACCCGGAAGCTGTACGCCGGCTCCCTCGGCCAATAAAGCAAGATGAGTGCCGCAACCCCAGAGTCATCCGCAACTAGACCTAACGGTCAGGGGCCCTTTAGCTTTACCTTTATTCACTGGTATCCAGAGCTTTGCTGCTTCTGAATTCTGAGTCTGGAAGTTCCATTTGACAGTCATATTGAAAGCTATTGATTCATTGAGAATTCTCTGTATTAGAACCATTTTTGCTTACCTGAACATTTAGTGCAGGGGTGGGGAACCACAGGCTCAGGGCCAAATGCAACCCACCAGGCCTCTTTATCTCACCCTTGGGAGTCTCCTCAGGCACCCCCTACCTCAGCAACACCCCTTCTCTCACAGGCCGCATCCTTACTGGTCCAGCTTTGGACCCTCTGGAGTGTTTTTGAGCCTGTCTGGAATGTGTGTGTGAACCTTGTTAAAACCTCTTGGCTGCCCAAATGGAAGATGGCATGGGCAGTGTCAGAAGTGCGGAAGATATAATGTGGGAATATTGGGGGAGCATTGCAGAGCAAATGATAAAGTCAGGTGGTGTGTGGACAGTCCAGTATAATCCACTTCAGATGTACTATTAATGCCCATGACATGTTGCTGCATACACCTGCAAAAAAAGCAGAGGTCTGGATGTGTCCTGCATCTGCTGACAATTAATTTCAGTGGGTGAATCCAAATTCTAGTGTTATTGGGGAGTGTGAGGGACTTTATCTCTTTGGCCTTTACAGTGTATCACTGAATGCGGGGAAAAGGGCCTCATATATTAATGGGGTTCTTTTTGTCTTTCTTATCCTAGCTTAAACAGCTACAGTAACATGATGAAATGTTGAAATGTGATGACATTTAATATCAGAAAGTACGTGTTAGGAAAACTTGAATTGTTAAGTGTCTTGAGCACATTTCCAGGGGGGAGCCCTGCCCTGAGCGTCAAAGCATAAAAATAATTTAATCCTCACCTGATAAAAGGAATTGTTAGAAATAACTCACTCCTTGTCTTATTGCATATAGACTAATTCGGGAGTTCATTATTTATTTGGCAGGTATTTAGCATAACAAATCAATTTAAGGTGACATCTGAGACTACGTAATTTATATTGAAAGTCAAAATCAAGATTAAAAAGGAAGATTAAGCGCTGTGTTTGTATAAGCAGGACGTTTTGATCCATAACAAGGTCTCCAACGGCTGTCTGGCAGCTGCACGACAATGGATGATGGCACAACCACCACAACCATTTGTTGCTTCTGTAGTTGTTTGCAATCTGGAGTGGAAGATTAGGAAGAGATGTTAAATGCTGGGAGATAGTTTAGCATACATTCAACGGCTGTCTTTGGACAAGACCAGAAGTGCAGCCGTACATTCTGAAGGCCAGAAGTCTCCATAGCTTTGTTTACAAAGGAAGTCCCAAAATGCATGTAGGAACTCCATGTCGGGATTTTGTAACTGCTATTTATGTAATTGCTATTTCTGACTTGGAAGTGAGCCAATCTGTGGGAAGAACCATAAAAGAATTACTGTACTTTTCCATGTATAAGACTAGGGTTTGTTTGTTTTTTACTTTAAAATAAGGTTAAAAATCTAGGAGCATCTTATACACAGATAGTGCATAGGCCCATTTTCTAAATATGGGGTCCCCAAAAGTAAGGGGTGTCGTATACATGGGGGCATCTTATACATGGAAAAAATATGGTACCCTTTAATTTGAGATGGTCTGATCACATGCTTTCTACATAATAGTCATTACATCCACATTTCTATCTGTTCTGAAGGTTCTGAAATAATGATATTTGACCATGATTCCTTTAATTAGTGCATTTTGGGGTGAGTAGCCAAAATGGCACCACCTATGAAGTAGAGGGAGTTTTCAGAATGTTCAGGAGAACTCAGAGGATTGTAAGAGTCCTTTACAGTCATACCTTGGGTTACGAACACTGCAGGTTGTGCGTTTTTGGGTTGTGGACTGCGCCGAACACAGAAGTACCAGAACGGGTTACTTCCGGGTTTCGGCACATGCGCAGAAGCACAAAATTACATCACATGCATGTGCAGAAGCACCGAATCACATCACGCACGTGCGTAGACGCGGCGCTTCAGGCTGCGAAAGCTGTGGGTTGCGAACATGCATCATGCACGGATCACGTTCGCAACCCGAGGTATGACTGTACTATGGATTTTCTTTGGAGCTGATTTTTATGTGGCAATGTTGTTGTTTTTTATACTGATAAATGTAAAGGTAAAGGGACCCCTGAACATAAGGTCCAGTCGTGACCAACTCTGGGGTTGCGGCGCTCATCTCGCTTTATTGGCTGAGGGAGCCGGCGTACAGCTTCCGGATCATGTGGCCAGCATGACTAAGCCGCTTCTGGCGAACCAGAGCAGTGCACGGAAACGCCGTTTACCTTCCCGCCGGAGCGGTACCTAGTTATCTACTTGCACTTTGACGTGCTTTTGAACTGCTAGGTTGGCAGGAGCAGGGACCGAGCAACGGGAGCTCACCCCATCGCGGGGATTCGAACCACCAACCTTGTGATTGGCAAGTCCTAGGCTCTGTGGTTTAACCCACAGCGCCACCGGCGTCCCTCTTTATACTGATAAGGATGCTGTATTGAGTTAAGTTTCATAGAACGTAGAAATTCTCTCCTTTTTGTTTTGGTATTTGCTGTTTATTTAAGTTCCTTTAACCTATGTTGTAAACCGCTTAAGAGTTTTGTTTAACTACGAGCGGTATATAAATGGTCCAAATAAATAATAAAATAATAAATAAGTATACTTTTTAAAAAAGTAATGGAACAACAGCAAGAGCAAGAGGAAAACAGACTATGCAAGCTTGTGCTTGGAGAGCGAGGAAGAAAGGAACACAGTCCAATTTGGCTTCACTTGGATTTACTGTACATTTGGCACCAACTGAAGCAGGCTTTACTTGCCCATTGTATTCTGCCAAGGTGGGCATGGATTCAGAGCACACATGAAAGCCCAGGAATCAAGTGAACACCCTCAGGTTCATAATATTTAATTGCTAATCTAACAATCAGTTTCCTAAAGACTGGCAATTCTTTCTTTTCTTTTCTTTTGTTGTTGTTCCTATGAAAGGAACATGGTCTTTCAATTTCAAACATCCAGGTCCTCTCTAGGCAAAAAAGTTCAACCATTCATTTGTAAAATGCAATAAGTACCTAAAAGGCAAAAAAGGGGGGGTGAGGTTTGCGGGTCTTTTTATCTCGACTACACTCATTATTTGTGTCCAGAACTTTTGATTAAATTAATAAATGAAGGATCAGGGTATGTTATGAATTAATTTAAGTGGCAAATCCTGTAATCAGCTGCAATAATCAAAGTGCATTTCCACTTTCTTCCAGCTTTTACTTACATTTCAGCTTCAAAAAGGAAAGGAACAGGGGGCTGAGGAGAGAAATTTGCAGTCTGTCTCCATTGACCAGGCACATAATCCAGAAGAAGTTGTAAAATACAACAATGAGTCTTGCGGCACCTTAAAGACTAACAAATGTATTACCGCATAAGCTTTATCATGCTAACCCACTTCTGAATTGCAGGTACATATACCGTATATGTTAGGGATAATGCAAGTTGAGAAGTTCATGTGCATAACAGACCATTGTGCACATTCACCAGACTTTATGGACAACGTGCACATCACCCAGCCCCGAAGTAACAAATGTGCACATTTCTCAGTCCATCTACATAATCTTCAACAAACCTTAGGGAATGTGCATATCTCAACTGCATTACCCCCTACTTACTGGTTTGTCAGGATTTAAGAGCAGCCTTGTTCAAAGATTTAAATCTCCAAATTGGGAGATTGACTGGGTATTTGATTAACTTTTTATTAGGGGACAGGTCCTGCTACACCTCTGAAAAGTGGCCAGTTTTGCCTTTAGAGTGACAATTTAAGGAGAAAGGTTTGTGGGAATGATAAGTTATATTCTTCAGGGGAGCAAACTCTTATCTGACAGAATGTCTTGTCTTAATAATTACTTTAAGTATGTAATGTCTTTTATTCTGTTTTCATTCTGTTTTATGTATTTTATCTTTTGTAATGGCTTTGGCTAGACAAAACAACAAACAAACAAACAAACAAACAAACAAACAAACAAACTGGATTTTATACATTCCCTGAACATCGTTAAAAATCTCCAACAGGCCTTGAACAATGTACATCACTCACTTACATTACCTCTAACATATATAGTATGTGGCATGTGGTGGTGGATGGAATTGTAAGCAGTAAAGTTGGAAGAAAATGAGGTGCTGAAAAGAACAGGCAGTGACCGATAATTACATTATTAGTAGTTAGGGATGGGCCAATCCATTGATTTCAGTTGCTCTCCATTTCACTTTTTTTCAATCATAAATTCAGTTCTCCACATTTCCAAATCAGGTTGCTTTTATTTTTTTAAGCCTCATGAAAATTCACCCGCATTTTAGTGTGAATTCCTCTGCATGCGTGTAGCGTAGATCCACCTTCCAGGAAGCATTCTGGAGGACCTTTGCTACCCCGTTCCATTATTGTCATTATAACTATGGTTATGATTAAAGTTATTTTATAAATCGCTTAGCTTTTCAAAATGGCTTCTAACCGCTTTACAAGTGTAAAACCAATTATAAAAATATAATTATGCATAATTAAAATACACGCTAAGACCATTTCATCAAAACATTAAAAACCACAATTAAGATGTAAGATAAAATAAGCCCGTTAAAATAGGAGAACAATTAAAATAGTTAAAATTGCAATTAAAATGATTAGATCAGGAGGTTCAGGTCAAGAAACTAAAGGAATGTTTGTCTATACAGGTAGGTCTTCAAGAAATGGCAGAATGCCAGTGCCAAAGGAGCCTCTCACATTTCAGCAGGGAGAGCATTTTGCAGCACTGGAGCTACCAGTGAAACAGACAAGCCGATAATCATCAGGCCATGGCAAAACTAACTGGGTTCCATTTGCTGATTTTGATGCCCTTACTTTATTACTTTCCCAGCAAGCAGCCTGGCTGACCACAGATCCTGGGTGTGAGAAAGTTACCATATTTTTCGCTCTATAGGACGCACTTTTCCCCTCCAAAAATTAAGGGGAATGCAGCGAATGCAGGCTCCTTGGCTTCAGCGATAGCAACGTTCCCTCTGCGCTCTGGAGGCTTCACGTTGCTTTCTCTGAAGCCTGGAGAGCGAGAGGGGTCGGTGTGCACTGATCCCTCTCGCTCTCCAGGCTTCAGGGATAGCCGCCTGAAGCCTTCGGAGCGCAGTGCGAGTTCCCGCTGCGCTCCGGAGGCTTCAGGTTCCTTTTGCTGAAGCCAGGAGTCTTGCTCTCCCGGCTTCAGCAGAGAGGGAGAGCTGCGCAGCACCCCCTCAGCCAAGCGGGAGGAGAAATGGAAGGGGCTCCATTTCTCCTGCCGCTTCACTGAAGGGGCGCTTCGCAGAGAGGGGGAGAATTTTTTTCCCCTTGTTCTCCCCCTCTAAAACAAGGTGCATCCTATGGTCTGGTGTGTCTTATAGAGCGAAAAATACAGTATGTTTTTAGTCATCTTTGGTCTATTTCATAACTGCTCTACTTCGTAGTTGCATACTGGGTCAAAATGATCCTGGGAAACAGGCTGATTTACAGCTCTGTGTATTGCTGAACTCCTTTCCCCTTCATAAATCATGAAATTAGCTACCCTCGAGTATGAAAAAGAGAGACCAACTTTTTAAACAACTGTGTGTACCCTGCGGAGATCCAAAGATATTCACCATGGCTCCCCACAGTATGTGCAAATGAAGGATTCAGCTTTAACAAATAAAACAAAAATAGTGGAATTTTGTGACCATGATGCAACTAATTTGTGTCATGACAAATCTTTGGCTGGGGCTTCCTTCATTATGGAGAGAGGAAGCTCCCATCAATCATTCTTGTCTAGGGATGAAGAAATAAGTCTATCTCTGGACCACCTCACTTTTCCTTATCTTCACTCATAAGTCTGTCACCATAACCTGCATTACACACACACACACACACAGAGAGAGAGAGAGAGAGAGAGAGAGAGAGAGAGAGAGCGCATGTATTTAAATAGGTTGTTCTTGATCTATTTCTCTCAAAATACACATTCTTAAATGCATTTTGTTATGTTTATTAAGCCAAGAACTGCATTGGGACATTCAGCATTGGATAGGTAAGTTCCAATCTTCACATTAGTTCAGGAGGTCCTTATGTTCCTATGTTTTTCCTTAATATGTCTAAAGCTGCGCTGGGTTACCAACTCTTATTGAAATTAGAAAGCTGTGTGCAGATGGTCCTCTAGACTTGTCAGATCTAGGCCAATGCATCTGAACCTTCCTCTGAGTAAGAAACTATATGAGAATGACTTTCCAATTACTCATCCCTTGCCATTTATTATAATGGATGTATCAGTACTAGTGTCATTTATATGAAATGAATATACAGCTTTGCTGCTCAGAACACTCTAATTATCATGTCTAGGGTATTAAGGTCGCATCAAGCACACACTCTAATATTAGTGAAATGTACCACACAGCTCAGGTTAATTAGGTGAAAGAGCAGCTCGCTGGCCTTTTTATTTACCATGGAAGTATAATAGTGTGACTTCTTAATAATATAAATTGGAAGTCTCATAGGCTTTCAAGTGCCTAGGTTAGGAGTTAGAACCAAAGCATAACGCATCACAGGAGGTAACAAATAGCCTATCGAAACATACTACTATTTATCAGCTCACCTGAGATTAAAATATGTTAAGGAATGTTTAAAAAAGAAAGAAAAAATCAGCAGCACATCTGCCGATTAATATATTTTCGTGTAAACCAAATCAAGATCTTCATGGTTCCTTTAATCTGTCAGTTCACCTTCAAGGATATAATGAACTTGTCTAGGTTAAAAATGTTTTATTCAAGGCAAACACCGATGCTATCATTTATGATGTAAATCCTAAACTAATAGAAGCCGGGGCTGATGTAAAACAGCAATTAATCCACACCAAGAGTAACCAAAATTAACAAACTGCTGTTCAAATATTTATACAGAGAAAGTTCTGTTATACATTCATCACTGTGATTTGGTTGACCAAATTTGTGGGGGAGGAGGTCTCGTTTCCCACAATGAAATTTCCTTCCTCGGGAGGAACTTCCCCAATGGTGGGTGCAATCCTGCTAGTCATACATGCATAAAATCCATTACAGAACAGTCCCAAGTGAGACTCGCCTCACTTCCCAACAGTGTGTTTTCTCTGTGCCAACCTGCCTGCCACCTCCCACCTGGGAACTGACAGTGTCCCAGAGGCCAGGAAGCTACCATTGCAGCTGTGCTCCACTGAATGAGCTGCTTCTGCTGTGCACAAAGACCCTGGCAAAAAAAGGGCTGCTAGATGCTATGCTAGATGCTACGTTCTGGGTGGGGAAAGTGCTATTGGACCCAGGTCCTGCTTGCAGGCTTTCCATAGGCATTTGGCTGCCCACTATAATAATAATACAGTGGTACTTTGGTTCTCGAACTTAATCCATTCCAGGAGTCTGTTTGACTACCGAAACAGTTGAAAACCAAGGTGTGGCTTCTGATTGGCTGCAGGAGCTTCCTGCACTCAAGCGGAAGCTGTGTTGGACATTCGGCTTCCAAAAAAAGTTTGCAAACCGGAACACTTATTTCCAGGTTTGTGGTGTTCGGGAACCAATTTGTTTGACAACTAAGCCGCTCGAGAACCAAGGTACCACTGTAATGATAATAACAATAGCAATTAAAAAGCCTCCCTATACACGGCTGCCTTCAGAGGTCTTCTAAAGGTTATCTAGTTACTTATCCCCTTGACATCTGATAGGAGGGCATTCCACAGGGTGGGTGGTACTACCAAGGAGGCCCTCTGCCTGGTTCCATGTAATAATAATAATTCACTATGAGAATAAGTTGTTAGATTAGGTGAGCCTTTAACTTGATCCACCAGGACTTCACTTATATCCTTATGGTCTCAGGAAAGTAACTCAGGACACAGCTGGATATTAAAAGATGTCCCACCAATTGTTATGAAATTAAAAACAAAGATGTGCTCTCCCATATCCCCAGCATATTCACACTCCTGTCTCAACAACATCTCTGCTGGCTTGGCCACGTGCACAGAATGGAAAATGGCAGGATCCCCAGGGATGTGCTCTACGGGGAGCTGGCTTCAGGCACCAGGCCCGTTGGCAGGCCATCTCTGCATTACAAAGATGTCTGCAAGCTGGCAACATCAACCCCACCATGTGGGAATCCCTTGCAGATGACTGCAGTGCCTGGAGACAGACAGATCATGTATCCATAGCAATGACCAGAGGAGGAATGACCACTGGAAGGAGTACAGAGAGAAAACGCATGGTGCATCTGCAGTTGGGTGGGTGGCCAAGAAAGTGTTCCTTTTGCATTCTCCCCACCCCAAAGAAAAAAAGACCTGTCCTCTCCCTTCTTACCCACCCCCTCCTCCCCATGGCTCCTCCTCAGGTAGCAACAACCCACAATGACAGCGGAGAGAGCACACTGCTGCCTTCTTCGGTTCTCAGAGCGCCTCTGCACCCACTGTGAGGCAATCAGTCACTAGTGGGTAGCAACTCTCTGGAGCTTTGCTCCAACTGCAACAGCATGCCAGCTTAGAAAAAAGTTTAAAAGGGGGGAATAGAAAAGTAGTGGGAAGTGCTACAGTCCAGGAGGGTGTGTGTGCTGTGGCTCGGGGATTTCCACACTGTGTTCCAGCCTTTGCATTGCCATTGCACCCAGGCCTTCTGCACAACTTGGGTGGGCAACTCAGCAATTAAAACCTGTCTTTTCAATCTTGCAGGTGCGAAGATAGCTTGACATTCTCATGCTCACTTCACTCCCCACTATCAGCCAGCATCTATAAGGGAAGAATGATGCCTACAAAGGATATAGATGTAGAATAGCAGCTGTCGCGCGGCAGTTAATTGCCGAGCAGAGGCGATGTCTTGGCTAGCCGCCACACCTAAACTCTTGAATACTTTAAAGGTCTCGCTTAAGACACAGGAGCAATGACTGCATCAGCCTTTCATGCCCTGCGCTTCTTTCCTCCCTATGCTGGCCTGCAGCAACATTTCCCAGCGAGGCAGCTAGGAGGATGAACAAAAAATATGCAAACAGGGATCTACAAAAAACAGAATTAATAAAATATTATCTGTACATGCATTATGAAACACATCTGCCTGCAGAGAGAAATGCCAGCTTTAATTTTTGCTAAGGCTGGAACTTGGAAGAGCTGGTAGGGGAGGGAAATCAATGCTTTATGAAAAGTGGCCTCCAAGTGCCCATAGCCATAATGAGGTGAGGAGTGGGAGAACTGTCACTGGCCTGGCTGGAATGGCGGATGGGAAGGAAATTGCAGCTTTATGATCAGGAGGCACACAGGGGAACCAAAATATATGTTCTTTACAGTGCAATGGAAAAGGAGATGGCAAAGAATTGGGAATGAGAGGATTGCCCGAAGCTGCTTATTTCTGTGTCTCTTCCGAAGGCAAAGCAAGTCATATATTTAATTATTCAGTATACCTGAAGGAGTGTCTCCACCCACATTGTTCTGCCTGGACACTGAGGTCCAGCTCCGAGGGCCTTCTGGCGGTTCCCTCACGGCAAGATGTGAGGTTACAGGGATCCAGGCAGAGGGCCTTCTCGGTGGTGGCTGTACTGTGTTTTTAATATTTGGTTGGGAGCCGCCCAGAGTGGCTAGAGAAACCCAGCCAGATGGGCAGGGTATAAATAATAAGTGTTGTTGTTGTTGCTTTTATACTTCACCTTTTTCTCATTGGAGCTCAAGGAGGCATACATTGTTCTCTCCCTTTCTCATTTAATCCTCACAGCAACCTTGTGAGGTAGGTTAGGCTGAGAGGCAGTGAGAGCCAGTGTGGTGTAGCGGTTAAGAGCGGTAGACTCGTAATCTGGTGAACCAGCTTCGTGTCTCCGCTCCTCCATATGCAGCTGCTGGGTGACCTTGGGCTAGTCACACTTCTTTGAAGTCTCTCAGCCCCACTCACCTCACAGAGTGTTTGTTGTGGGGGAGGAAGGGAAAGGAGAGTGTTAGCCGCTTTGAGACTCCTTCGGGTGGTGATAAAGTGGCATATCAAATCCAAACTTCTTCTTCTTCTTCTTTGGCCCAAGGTCACACACCCAATGAGCTTCATGTCAGAGTGAGGATTCAAACTCTAGTCTCCCAGGTCTAACACCCTAACCACTATGAGTTCATTTCTGCTAAGTTCTTGGATGGGACACCAGCTGGGAACCTTATGTCTGGTGTTACAAGGGTCAAATCAGATGGGATTGCTAGGAAACAAAAACAAGCTGTGTATAACACATTTTTTTCTGTGGGCACAGCCTGCCCCCTCTCCTGTTTTCCTAGACATGGGAGCTGAAATCCTAAACCTTCATCATTCCATAGTAACCATGGGAACTCGCCCCTCTGTCCACAGGCAGAGAATCTCTTGCCCTCATGATGGTTTTCTCAGAAGTGTTAATGATTTGCTTCCAGCACCTTTTCTCATTCTTAATGACTTCTTTCCCAGGTGAGGCCCTGGCTTGGCACCTTCCCTTCAATGCTCAAAATATTATCTAAAATCTACCATATATTAATTTCTAACATTTACTAACTCTAGCAGTTAGGATTGCCCTTGCATCCTCAAACTTTGTTACCCCAGACCTGCAAGAACATTTATTGTTGTTGTTAGCAAGCCAATGAAGACTTGGGTGCACAGACATAATATGCAGTAAGGCTTGAACTATACATGATATGGAATTCCATGAGTTTATCTGCCATGTTTTTGTAACCCAAAGCAGCCCTTTCCTGGGTCTATACATGCAGCAGAAAGAGGTGGCAGAAATTCCACCCAAGGCAGCAGATTAGACAGCAACACTTTGGCTTGTATGTAGGGTATGCCGATTTTAATCCCAGCCGTCCCATAAAAATAACTCTTTGTAAACATAGGTCTAGTAGCAGATCAGGGAGAAACTTGATGAGGCCTTTACCTGTTATGTTTGGGGTGTTTTTCCCCTTCTGGAAATTTTATAGCAAAAATGAACATTGGAAACCACACCTTGAAGTGACACAGCCCATTCTATGAGCTCATTCTACTGCATATGCAGACCAGGGCAAGGGAAATAAGTTTCTAGGGTGGCTCCAATCTATGACAAACACATGTAATAATTATGGGGGAGGGGGGACTCTGCAAGCAACTCTGCCCACATAGTTGTGGGGGTTTAAATGTTACAGCCATGGCATGAGATCAACCCATGGATCCCACTGTGGGGCTGCAATATGTGAAGGAAAAAAGAAAGGTCCCAATTGGGAGTTGGTGATTGAATCACAGCACCAGTTGCCTGCACACCTGTAACCTTGAGGTCCATCTGTAGATTGTTTAAAAGCATGGCTTCCAAACTCTAGTTTCAAATGGAGCTTCAGCTAATAACTAGCGGACCATTCAGAAACAAATTTAAAATGAGACCATCTACTGATGCAGGCCTCCTGGGATCTGAATTTATTTAAGCTTGCGGTTGTGGTGTGAAACCTCCCTGTGCATCTGAGGCTGGATGAGAGAATAATAACAAAAGTGGCTATTCGGCAAACAGTGTTTCTGAGCCTCTAGTCTAAAATCCTCTGGGTGCCTTTGAAATGTCTTTACAAGAGCAGAGGCTGAAAGGACCCGCTTTGGTCCCTTTTTTCACTCATCATGACATTCCATCTGCCTATGAGGTCAGAAGAGGCACCGGGTGCAGCAACCTAAATGACTTGAACAGAAGCTATCAGAGAGTAAATAAGCAAAGATTAAATCAGTTGCACATGGGAAAGAAGCTGACGATACAGTTGATAACAGAGGGCAAAAGGGGATAAAAAAAAAACCCTGTCACATCAGGACATAAGATTCCAGGATCAAAATTTCCCACGATGCAGCTCAGTGCTCCAAATCCCAAGTTATAATTGCACATATAACTTCCAGAGTAAATCATTCCACTGTTTTTCAATGACAACTTATATCTAGTATGTGTCTGTGCAGTTGAAAGGTGTAGTGGTGTAGTGCATTAATGGTACTACTTTTTTTGGTTCAGAAGTTTGGTGGAACCCTGGGGGGGGGGTACACCGGGGGAGGAGAGTGAGATAATGTTTCATTGCACCAGCGCAAATCCTTATGTTCATGGAATGTTTATGGAGCACTGTGATGGATACAGTCCATGGTAACGCTCATACACTCCCCCCACCAGCTTTTAGAAGCCCATGAACTTTAACAACAACTGAAAGTCTCAAGTAGACTGTACTGTACTGCTAGTACAGGAACTATACTATCCTAGCATAGGATCTGATTCAGAATAAATACTTTGGAGTTATTTTTTCCTTTGAGCAGCAGGCTGAAATAAATTACCGGTACTATGCAGGATATTCTACCAACAGCCATTCACAGTGCTCTTTGTGTAAATTCCGTTCATGAGTTTTAATGCTAGATTACAAAACAGATGTAGCAGTAGATAGAGGATGGGCCTCCAAAACAGTCTTCCCATGTCAGAATTTCCCCTCTTCCTGTAATGTGTAGTCTCATGGGGAGAAGAGTCACTGTAAATTGTTGGCAGGAGAGAATGAACTGAAGAGGGATGAATTTGGCATATTGATTCCAGAGAGAGAGAGAGAGAGAGAGAGAGAGAGAGAGAGAGAGAGAGACTGACTGTTGGCTGTCCCTCTTATTTTGATATGATGTCAGATACAGCCCTGATCCAATAAGAGAAATGAAATCCCACAAGGTGGTATAACAGCCAACATGATTGTCCATTACATCTGCTCTACACCATTTGAGGTTGAAGGCAGGGCTTTTTTTTTTCAGCTGGAACCCACAAGAACTCAGTTCCGGCACCTCTCTGGTTGGCACCATTGTCATTATAAGAAAACAAGGGAGGTGTTCATGGTAAGCTCTGGCACCTCTTTTTCTAGAAAAATAGCACTGCTTATAGGGTACCTATCTGGTCAATATTTTATGGGTTTATAACAACATGGCAGCATAAAAACAATATTCCAGGTTATATGGGAGTAAGCCCCACTAAAAGCACAGCACTGTGGTGTACTTCTGAGTAGACATGTATATGAATGCACTGCTTGAGACCTGATCCCTCTCTTTGGACTCAAACAAGGCTTAGTCCATTCATGTATGTATAACGATGCTGATTATATGGCTGTAATCCAACAAAGTCATCTTGTTCGCACAAACACTTCAGTTTTAGCAACAAAACCTTTCCTTCTCCCCCTGCATGCCCCCCAAATTCGGTTCTGGAGTTCCCACAACCTTCTGGCGAGGTTTTGGGGACACTCAATAGGGAGAAGAGTGGGAAAGGAATTTCCTTTGCACAATCAGCAATCCTTGCATGAACAGTGCGACATCATCAGATACAATCCTTTTTGTATAATAAATATTCAAGCCCCATACTATAGTATTTTTCTACAGTTGTATGCATTGTTGTATCTGTTTATCTGCTGACTACTTGAGAAAGCCAGGAGTGTTTAGGTGTATAATTTGCATATAATATTATGCATATAGTAATACAAATATTACTATATTTGTTTATAGTGGGGTGGGGGCTAGATGCTCAGCAAGATTAAGGAGCGAGAAAGAAATAATAATAAAAATTGTGGATAAAGCTTGACATTGAGATTTTCAGGAAAATGCATCCCTAAAAATGAAGTTGCTTCTAGCAGCTGACGCATACTGGTCAGGAATGAAAGCTGATCTGATTAACTATTGTGTTTTGCATTGCTTTGAGAAAATTCAATAGCATGCTATCAGATAAGAACATACAGAGAGCCCTGCTGGACCAGGTGAAAAGTCCCATCCGTCAAGCATCCTGTTTGCACAGTGGCCAACAAGATGCCTATGGGGATCTTACAAGCAGGGCCTGTCACCACTTGTGATCCCCAGCAACAGGTGTTCAGAAGCATACTGCCTCCAACAGCAGAGCTGGAGGATAGCTGTCATGGATAGAAGCCACTAATAGCCTTATCCTCCATGAATTTGTCTAATCCTCTTGGAAAGCCGTCCATGTTCATGGCTATAACTACAGCTGGTGGGAGCAGATTCCATATTCTACCAATGTGCTGTGTGGATAAGTTCTTTTGTCCTGAATCTTCCAACACTCGTGATATCAATAGTCTGATGTGCTGGAGCAATATTATCCTACAAACACGCTGCCTGGGTGCTCTCAATTACCTTTGGACAACACTTCTTCTAGCCCATCATTTTGAGGAGAGTGCACAGACCTTTCTTTGGCTGAGTTGTCTCCATTGTCTGATGGCTTTCACTTAGTCCCATTATTAACAGCTAGTCAGTGTCATGCTCAATTTAGCATTATTTAAACAACTGGGACAGAAAGTAAAATGCCCAAGCACTGCCACTAATTGCCATATGCTCATATATTTCATGACTTTGATTACAGTCACAAAAGGTTCACTCTAATAGGAAGGTATTTATTATTTCAAATCTATCTTCAGCTTTTTTCTTTCACACATTTTAATGGTTTCTTACCCCCCTCTTCCTAATCATGATGAAGAGAAGCAAGGATACATAAATGCCCTTCAGACACATGTCCCTGTAGGTCTCGTTCATTTATTCCGGAACTACATACAGATGAATGTTTTGTTTTGTTTATTTGTTTGTTTATTAAATTTGTATACTGCCCGTCATCTGAAGCTCACAGGGCACTTCACAACATAAAAATAGAAAATGAAACAACAACAACCAATATTCCTCCTCCCACAAACACATATAAAAGGCCATAGAATGTCAATCTGCCAAAGACGTGTTTATAGAGAAACATTTTCATCTGGTGCCTAAAGATATATAATGAAGTGCCAGGGGAGCCTTCCTGGGGAGAGCACTCCCCAAACAGAGAGCCAGCACAGAAAAGGCCCATTCTCGTGTTGCCACCCTCTTATGGAGGGGGCACATAAAGAAGGGCCTGAGATTATGATTGCAGGGACTGAGCTGGTTCATATGTGGAGTAGTGGTCCTTGAGGTATTGTGGTCCTGAGCTGTTTGAGGCTTTATAGGTCAAAACCAGCACTTTGAATTGGGCCTGGCAAATAATAGGCAGCCAGTGCAGTCGGGCTAGGATATGTTCAAACTGTCTTGCCCCAGGAAGCAACCTGGCCACAGGATCCTGCACCAGCTGAAACTGTCTCCAGAGACATGTATAACATGTCGCAGTAACCTAATCTAGGGGTTATTAGAGCATAGATGACAGAGGTTGGGCTATCCTTGTCCGCAGGGGTGCAGCTGGGCCACCAGCCGAAGCTGATGGAAGGCACTCTGCGCAACCAAGGCCACCTGAGCCTCAAGTGTCAGCAAAGGACCCAAGCTATGTACCCATTGCTTCAGAAGAAGTGCAACCTCATAAAGAGCAATAACCACCTGGGAGCTTTCCATGGTTCTGATTTCTGTGAACCTGCTTGAAGGATCTTTACTGGATTGGAAGGAAATATATCGGACCAGAAGGAAAGAAACTTTGCCTGATGTGACTTTGCATAGCTAGAACTTCCCTTTTGGTGGAATAGGATAGTGGAGGCTGCATGGGTTCAACTTCTCTTCACCTCTTCAAGCATTCTTAGACCATCTGATTAGGTACCCCTTGCTCCATCCACTGTCTCTGCAGTGCAGCCCACCTTTAAACTTCTGCCACTTTTGCATTGTGTAGATGAATGGGTGTAGAAACGTAGAATCATAGAATCATAGAGACCACAAAGGTCATCTAGTCCAACCCCGTGCGATGCAAGAATCTTGTTGCCCAACATGGGACTCAAACCCACAACCCTAAGATTAAGAGTCTCATGCTCTACTGACTGAGCTATCCAGGGATGGCTGCCTCTTAAATTAAGACTAGTTAATTTCACAACCATTATTTTCAAATGCAGTGATCACATTTCTATATGTAATGTAAACTATGTTATATGGCAGGGATGAGGAATCTGTGGCCCTCTAGCTGTTGCTGGACTGCAACTTCCATCATCCCTGACCATTGGGCATGCTAGCTGGGAGCTGGAAGCCAACAGCATCTGGACAGCAACAGGTTCCTTATCCCTATTGTAAGGGCAAGAAGACACAACATTAAAGCAGCTAGTTATTACACAGCATTAAAGCAGATAATTGCACTGTCCAGACCCAAGGCAGTTTCCTCACATACCTGCAGCAACCTGTCATGCAAAATGAAAGTGCAATTTTCTGACCAATTCATACGAAAGTTGGTTTCTCACCTAGTTGCCTTAATTTTCATGAATATATGCAGTATAAAAGATCCTTCCTTTCATGCAGAGATATTGTGCGCATTAAGCCTTTGTTTCTTGCGGAGGTCTTTGAACATGACAGTTCTCTTACAATAAGAATTGTAACACTAAATTTGACATTTCCACGACAACATGCTGGGATATCGTAGAAAATTCCAGCTTTCACTGTCACAAAAGAGTCACTGACATTAAACTAAAAGCAGCCCTATTCAGACACAAACATCTTTCACGGAAATAGTGGCGACTGGGAAATGAAACATCTATATTTCTGCTCTACAGTACGCAGGCTATCTCATCAAAAGTGTGTCTGGGGTGAATATCCTTCTTTAAGCAACTTGCTTAGATCATATATCCAGAGGCATAAAATGCTGAAACAGCCTCAGTTCTATTGTGAGAACAAAACAGAAAGCATCCCTCTTTTGCCAATGACAAAAAGATGAATTTTCTTTACTACATTGTTCTGCCACACTCTTTCTCCAAAGGAGCCCAGGATGCCATATAGAGTTTTCCCCTCAACCATTTCCTCACAACAAAACTGTAAGGTAGTTTAGGTTGAGAAACAGTGACTGACTCAAGAGAACCCAGTGAGCTTCATTGGAATTTGAACTTGGTCCACAGGAATCTGCCTTTCATTGTTTGTCCATCTAGCCTTGTAAGGTTTATGAGTGGCAGTGGGCTTACAAGACCTCAAGCTAAGGATTTTTCCCATCACTTGCTACCTAGTAGCTGGTGGCAGGATGGGCCACTGGCACTCACCTGGTTGCCTGCAGCAGTGCTGCATCCTGGGACAGAGAGCGGGAGGGGTGAAGTGACGGTGAGGTCAGCAAGCACAGTGGATTTGCTCTGCCGGTGCATTTGCTCTGCCAGTGCATTTGCACTGCGCTGACTTCACCTCCTCCTCATCCCTCACCTTCTCCAACCCAGTGTGCAGCAGTGATGCAGGTGACCAGAGGTGAGCACTGCCACTCCATCTCACCAACTGCTACTGCAACTACCAGATCCTTTGACCTAAAAATGCCAATGACTGAACCTAGGACTTTCTGCATGATCTCTACCCCCGAGCAATGGATCCTTCCTTAAATCCTATTTTATTAAGGATCATTTTATCCCATGTCAGGCATTACTGGGGAAAAAACCAAAATCCCCCAGCTGTCTATGGGGTGAGCAAGCGCAGCAAAAAAATGGCCCATCTCCCCAGACATTGTAGACCATCGGCTGGGTGAGGACTGCAGGGCCTGCTCCCTTCCAGGGCCTTTTCCAACTGGCCCAGGGGGCATGGCCCAGGCCCTCTCACTTTTCCAGCTACAAAGGGACTCCTGCTGCAGTGAGGCCTCGGACCATCGGCTGGGTGAGGACTGCAGGGCCTGCTCCATTCCAGGGCCTTTTCCAACTGGCCCAGGGGGCGTGGCCCAGGCCCTTATTTGGAACAAACTTTTTGGGAAGGGTGGGAAGTGTTCTGCCATTGCTTCCCTGTTCCAGGTGGTTAATGTGCTTTAAAATGTCCTCAAGCAGTCGGTGGAAATTTAAATTTTTATTTCTTTTTCTCCTTTTTTCCTTTGTTGGGGGTGGGTGGGATGGATATTTGGTTGGGGATTAATTTTAGTATAATTGTTTTGTTCCTTTTTGTTGCTGTTGTTGTTGTTTTATTGGTTCTGTATAGTTTGTGTTTTGTTTTTAAGGGGCGGGATCAGGGCTGCCTGGGAGTGGGGCCCCAGCCAACACGATGGCTGGGACAAGTTCCACAGGGGGGGAAGCACTGGGACATCCGATCTCGGTGATCATAGGCAGGAGGCGGAGTTACGCTAAGACCAGACCATGTCATTACCGAGGAGGCAGGTTTAGTCGTTGTTTGAAGACTATCCCTGCCTCCGGGTCTGGCCTTGACCGGATGGATACTGGAATCAACAGGGGAAACCTACATGACCTGAAGGTGTTGCTGTGTAATGCCAGGTCAATGATGAATAAAACCACTGCCATCCACGACCTGATTGTGGATGGAGGATTTGACCTGGCATGTGTGACAGAGACCTGGTTGGAGGAAGCAGATGGGCCTGTCCTTGTCGCTGCTTGCCCACCAGGTTTCTCTTACGCACAGCAACCCAGGTCATGTGGGTGGGTGGGGAGGGGGGGTTGCAGTGATTTTTAGGAAGTCACTAGCTTGCACCAGGCGTCCTACTGGGAAGATCCAGTTTTCTGAGTGCATGTTCTGGAAGTTGGGCAATAGGGGCAGTATAGGATTCCTTTTGGTGTACCAACCTCCCCGCTGCACCAAGGATTCCCTGTCTGAGCTGCTTCAGGTCGTGGCGGATTTTCTCCTGGAGACACCTAGTTTGGTTGTCCTAGGGGATTTTAACATCCATGCCGACACGACCTTACAAGGGGCTGCTCGGGACTTCGTGGAAAGCATGGCCTCCATGGGGCTGTCCCTGAATAAGTTTGGCCCAACTCATAGTCATGGACATGCCTTAGACCTGGTGTTCACCTCTAGTGACGTGGGTGATCTGACACTAAGTAAAAGTGAAACAAAAGAAGTGCCATGGTCAGATTACTTCCTGGTGCAACTGGACTTCTCTGTGACCCATCCCCTCTGCAGGGAGGTGGGACCAATTCGGATGGTCCGCCCCCGCCACTTAATGGATCCAAATGGTTTCCAGAGAGTGGTAGGGGATGCTTTATCCCATGTTGATGGCCTTTCAGCTGATTCCCTGGTGGCCCACTGGAATGCGGAGTTAACCAGGGCTATCGACTGTCTGGCTCCGAAGCGCCCTCTCCGATTGCATGGAGCCCGGACAGCCCCGTGGTTTTCTTCGGAGCTGAGGGCGATGAAATAATCGCTGAGATGGCTAGAGCGTCGGTGGCAAAAAACTCACTCCGAATCTGACTGGACACAGGTTAGAGCTCAACATCGAGCCTACCAAGTGGCGATAGTGACGGCGAAGAAGACTTTCTTCACCGCCTCTATTGCATCTGCAGAAAATAGTAGCAGGAGACTCTTTCAGGTGATTCGCAATTTAACGGAACCACCTTTACCACCGGGGCCTTGTAAAGACCCCAAGATCTCCTGCAACGATTTTGCAAAGTTTTTTGCAGATAAAATCACTCATATTCGGAAGGAGCTAGACACCACCGTGGGAGCAGGGCTGGGGCGGGAGAGTGCTAGAGCTCTGCCTGGTCAAGTTGCATGGAATCAATTTCAATCCGTTACCCCCGAGGATGTGGACAGGCTGCTTGGACGCGTGAAACCAACCACCTGTCTCCTTGATCCTTGCCCATCCTGGCTAATAAAAGCAAGCCGGGAAGGGCTGGGCGATGGGCTCTGCGGGGTGGTGAATGCTTCCCTCTGTGAGGGAACATTCCCAGATCCGCTGAAAGAGGCGGTCATTAAACCGCTTCTTAAAAAACCATCTTTAGACCCGGCCAGTATGGCCAACTATCGCCCAGTCTCAAATCTTCCATTCTTGGGCAAGGTGATTGAGCGTGTGGTTGCTGAACAACTCCAGGCACGCCTGGAGGATGCGGACCATTTGGATCCCTTCCAATTGGGATTCAGGCCTCATCATGGGACTGAAACTGCCTTGGTCGCGCTGGTTGATGATCTCCGGCGAGCTAGGGACAAAGGTGAGAGTTGTTTCCTAGTTCTGCTGGATCTCTCAGCGGCCTTTGATACAATCGACCATAACATCCTTCTGGACCATCTAGAGGGGCTGGGAGCTGGGGGCACTGTTATACAGTGGTTTCGCTCCTTCCTCCTGGGCCGTGTTCAGAAAGTGGTGGGGGGGGATGAATGTTCAGACCCCTGGGCCCTCACTTGTGGGGTGCCTCAGGGTTCCGTCCTCTCCCCCATGCTTTTTAACATCTATATGAAGCCGCTGGGAGAGATCATCAGGGGGTTTGGACTGGGTGTCCATCAATATGCAGATGATACCTAGCTCTACCTCTCTTTCAAATCAGAACCAGTGAAGGCGGTGAAGGTCCTGGAGGCGGTTGGAGGATGGATGGCGGCTAATGGATTGAGGTTGAATCCTGACAAGACAGAAGTACTGTTTTTGGGGGATAGGGGGCGGGCTGGTGTGGAGGACTCCCTGGTCCTGAATAGGGTAACTGTGCCCCTGAAGGACCAGGTGCGCAGCCTGGGAGTCATTTTGGACTCACAGCTGTCCATGGAGGCGCAGGTCAATTCTGTATCCAGGGAAGCTGTCTACCAACTCCACCTGGTACGCAGGCTGAGACCCTACCTGCCCGCGGACTGTCTCGCCAGAGTGATGCATGCTCTGGTTATCTCCCACTTGGACTACTGCAATGCGCTCTACGTGGGGCTATCTTTGAAGGTGACTCGGAAACTACAACTAATCCAGAATGCGGCAGCTAGACTGGTGACTGGGGGCGGCCGCCGAGACCACATAACACCGGTCTTGAAAGACCTACATTGGCTCCCAGTACGTTTCCGAGCACAATTCAAAGTGCTGGTGTTGACCTTTAAAGCCCTAAACGGCCTCGGCCCAGTATACCTGAAGGAGCGTCTCCACCCCCATCGTTCTGCCCGGACACTGAGGTCCAGCGCCGAGGGCCTTCTGGCGGTTCCCTCATTGCGAGAAGCAAAGCTACAGGGAACCAGGCAGAGGGCCTTCTCGGTAGTGGCGCCTGCCCTGTGGAACGCCCTCCCATCAGATGTCAAAGCGATAAATAACTACCTGACATTCAGAAGACATCTTAAGGCAGCCCTGTTCAGGGAAGTTTTTAATCTGTGATATTTTAGTGTATTTTTGGTTTCTATGGAAGCCGCCCAGAGTGGCTGGGGAGGCTCAGCCAGATGGGCGGGGTACAAATAATAAATTATTATTATTATTATTATTATTATTATTATTATTATTGAAAAGAAAACTAGATTGCAAGAATGAACCTTTGTGCTCTCCTTCCCCACAAATATACAGCCTCAAAGACACGAGTAGGAAAGCCAAGATACAAAAGTAATGCAAACTCCAGCCCAAGTGTTACTGTTTATGACGCTTTGTTTCCACAATTCTGCATTATATAAATAGTTGGATTCCCTGAAGACAACAGGATCAAAGGGTTCAAGGCTCCTAAGCACCCTCACCATCCTTTCATCCTCGAAACCTGGTCATTTCCCTCTCCAGTTTGAGAGAATGAGCCCATATACGAAAGAAATACTGAGCAACTGCTTTTTAATAAATGGCTAGCATGTTTTTCTGCCTCTATAGACACTTTTATGTTATTTGCATGATTTCTTTCTCTTAGGGAGCAATCCTAACTGCCCCTCTCCCAAGCACAACAGGACTTTACAGAATGGCTGGGCCACCGACACAACCACAGCCCTGCCACACACAATGGTAAAGGCAGAATGTGGATGTCAGGTAGATTGCTTTGCCTGCCTCAAGCTGGTGCAGGGATTAGCCCAGATCGGGTCCAGTTCTGTCACATGGTATTAGCCGTGCTGGTTTAGAAGCCAGAGGAGCCTGGGCTGGCTCAGTCCCACCTACTCCTTGCCCCAGAAAGCCCAACAATAAATAAATAATAAAGTTTAATTGGAGCCACAATGTCTAAGAAAATGTTCCCTGAGGATTCCCCTCTCTCTTGAAAAAGAAGACTGTTTTGCTTAATTTTGCTCTCTACCTCTTTTTTTGTAGCGGCTACCATTTCCCCTCACAATGCACAAAAATGGTGTTAGGCCTGAGACACTGTGAGGGAATGCAAAATGGCAGCCAAGACTGCTTTTGCATTTGCTGCTGCTGCTGACAGTGGCAGTGGCAGTGGCAGCAACAACAAAACCCTTAGGATAAAAGAAAGATGGCATGTCACTGTCACTGCTATAGGTGAGCTTCCCCCAGCCCACATGGATAATATTTTGCCAAATGCCCACCACACAAATATGTTGTCATCTGAGAATGGGGTGAAGAATTTCAGGACACCATTTTCACTCTTCTCTGAATACAAGCACCTTCTTTTGATATATGTCAGGATACATCAGACCCTCCAAGTGTCCCTATTTTCCAGGGATGTCCCTGATTCAGAGAAGCCATCCCAGATTTTTATTTGATCCTGGAATGTCCCTCTTTTCCCTAGGATGTCCCTATTTTCATTGGAGAAATATTGGTGGGTATGGAGTTATCCGACCCCCAAGCCATCTGAAGGCAACCCTGTATAGGGAAGCTTTTTAAACGTTTAATGTTTTAGTATGTTTTTATATATGTTGGAAGCTGCCCAGAGTGCTGGGGCAACCCAGTAAGATGTGTGGGGTATAAATAGTAAAATTATCATTATGGGATGAGACGTCCCTTTTTTCATCGGAGAAATGTTGGAGGGTATGGGATACATTTGGATGGATTTGTGTGTGAGGGAGTTTCATAATCAATGAAAGCAAGAGCTATAAGTCACTTCGTGTGGATTTTAACACTTCAGAAGTAAGCCTAAGAACCAGGCCAAAGTATTTGCCAAACAGTATCCTTTTAAATATGTATATTTAACGGAAACTTTTTTTATCTGTTTCCATACAAAAGGTCAAAACCTTCAAGGGCTGGTGGAGAGATGGACCTACATATAAACCTTGGCTCCAAAGGCCTGTATAGTAATCTCTAAATGTACAGCAGGGCTCCCAGTCTATTACCTCAGAAACAGCCCACCACTCCCAGTGGCTTACATGGCACTCTTAAAAGTTATGGGGAAGACTTTATTCCCGAATACAGTAACAATAACAACAGCTAGATGAACTGTGTGCACTTGTGCATGATAAAGGAGGGGGGGTTGTTTTTGTTTTTAATCCTCCGCAGTATCATTTCCCTGAAGAAAATGCCTAACCTTAATTCAAGCATGGTAATTGATGAGGGTGTTGCATATGCAATTATGAAGAAGTGAAAGACCCATTACATTTTATTTGAGAACACATTCATGGCACTGTAATGAAGGAGTTTCAAGAAAGAACTCCACTTTTTAATTGTCAGGTAAACACATAAAAACCCTGCTATTGTACTGTAGAAACCCAGGTGAACTGGAGAGGTGGTGGCAGCAAAGGTTGCTATTTTAAATCTGCTTATCCCAATAGCAATTACTTGGGGAGGAGTGGACTTGTATGTTTTAATTTCAAAGAAACTGTGTCATGAAAAATATGAGTAGCCTTTAGAAATGTGTCAGGTTTCTCTGACTAATCAGTCGGCTGTGCAAAATCCTTTGCAAACAAGTGTCTTATTAGCTGCACATTTAAGCTTGCACAATTAATTTCTTGTAACTGAAGACTGTGTTCAAGGGATGTTACACTCCTCATGAAAAATAGCCACATCTCACCCGAACTTTGATTGCTGAGAATTTATGTTGGTGAACAGGCAGAGTAAGGGCCTAGGGTACTACACATGGCATGATACCAATCACATTGTGTGGATTTAAAAATTATACACAAGATTTGTGCCAAATTGTTGCCAACTGGAACTTTCCCCCTAATACTAATTGCTTTGGGGCAGGAGATTTTGCAGCTATTGCAGATGGAGAGTGAAGGCTTAAATCTCCCCTCCACATGTACTGCAAAGTTGATTACACCCCCACCCAGCAAAATTGGTTGCCTAATATTTAATTTAAGAAATGTAGAGGGAGGTTGCTAACCATAGTTACTTAGGCTCAAAGATTGTGGATATCATAGAGATATTGGCTACCTTCAGCAGACCCTCCAAAGTGTCCCTATTTTCCAGGGACAGTCCTGGGTTTACAGAAGCCGTCCCCATTTCTTACTGGATCCTGGAACATCCCTCTTTTCCTTAACACACCCCTATTTTCATCAGAAAGAAAATGTGGAGGGTATGGTAGGATACCCCAAAAGTGGTTGAACTTTTTTTAGGAAGCCACCAAAATGATTGAGCCCTGGATGTTAATTCTGCCTTTGAAATCCCAGACCTTGGACTTGCATGAGAATAACAAAAAGTCACCCAGGAATTGCTGTGGGTGGCAGAAATGCTGCTGCTCTTCACGTGCTTCGCTTGCTTCTGCACCGCCACACCTTTTACCAGGTGTACTTGTACACTCGTAACACCCTCCACCTCTTGAGCCCAACCCAGTCCTTTTTCTTCCTCTGTGCTCCCGCCCACCACTGAGTCCTGGAGTCAGAGGTTAACTGAGAGAGGAGAATAGGGCAGTGTATGTAATATTTTGCAGCTGGCTCCTGCTGGCCTGAAGCTTCCAAGCTGCATGCACAGTCCTCTTAATAAATTTATTTTATAAAGGCACTCTTGTCCACCTGGAGAGTCAAGCCCTTCACCTGCCACTAGGAGGGGTAAGCAAACCAGGAGACTCCAGGTCAGCTCTGGGGATCCGGCAACCCTAGACTGGAATGTGTCTTTGAACTCTGATAATGCCTCTGAATTCTCTGGATGGAGGATAGAAAGTAGGGTAAGTGTATACAGAAATTAGCCTACTATACAATATCAACCTTTACATTCATGCCCCTGGAAAGTTGCCCAGAAGGGAATGCAGCTCTCAGGCTGAAAAAGGTTCTCCACTCCTGACATAGGAAATGTACTGGTGGAAAAAAGCTGGCAGCAGTGGGTCAGACTCTGTCTGAGCAACAGAATGCCTGAAACCCACATGTTCCAGGTTCAAATTCAACGTGTCACGGAAGGTAGATACTATAAACCTAAATTCATTAACAGCCCTTTAGTTCTGAGGCAGCTTCCTAGAAGCATGGAGGTCTGATTTATTCTGCAAGGTGCCAAACTTCTCGACACATTGAGACACATTCGCAAGATTTTGAGAGATTAACAAGGAATGGAACATGCCATTGATGAAGTGACGCATGTGTCAGTCTGGCACATCTCAGCGCTAACATCTGGGCTCACTTTTAACCCAAGTCCCTCGTCTACATAGTAAATTATGTGTCTCTCTTTTATACTGATGCATGTACTGGAACAAAACCAGCTTGCCTGTGGATTCAGCAACACTCCCTGCTGCGCAAGGCAACATGGCGTTCCTCAAGGTCTCCATAGGGAGAGTTAAATTACAAGAAGCAGCCTTGGCTTCTGTCTCCAAGCTTTTCTCTTGGCTTAACAATAGTAACACAAAGAGAGTGTTGGGGGGGGGCATTTGTTGTGCATCTGCCACAGCGCCAACTTGTTGAAACTTGTTTTATGCCTTTGGATGAAATAACTAAGCAAGTTGCTCCAAAAGAATATTGTATTCATTTTCCCCTCACATGTGGTTCGGGTTTATTGATGAAGTGATTCATGTGTCAGTCTGGTACATCTCAGCGCTAACATCTGGCCTCACATTAAACCCAAGTCCCTCGTCTACTTAGTAAATAATAATAATAATAATAATAATAATAATAATAATAATAATATTTATACCCCATCCTCCCCGGCCAGAGCTGGGCTCAGGGCAGCTAACACCAGTAAAATTACATTAAAACATAATAGGGGGGGGGGGACAATTTAAAATACAGGTTAAAATACTCATTTTAATAGCAGCCCATAGATCAAAACCATAAGGGGAGGGAAACATAAGGGTCAGACTGAGTCCAAACCAAAAGCCAGGTGGAACAGCTCTGTCTTGCAGTCCCGCAGGGCCCTATTCTCTTGTGACAGAGCATTCCACCAAGTCACGGCCAGTACTGAAAAAGGCCCTGGCCCTAGTTGAGACCAATCTAACCACCTTGCGACTTGGGACCTCCAAAGTGTTGTAATTTGTGGACCTTAAGGTCCTCCGTGGGGCATACCAGGAGAGGCGGTCCTGTAGGTATGTGGGTCCTAGGCCGCATAGGGCTTTAAAGGTCAAAACCAGCACCTTAAACCTGACCCTGTACTCCACCGGGAGCCAGTGCAGTTGGTAAAGCACTGGATGAATGTGATCCCACGGCAAGGACCCTGTAAGGAGCCTCGCTACGGCATTCTGCACTCGCTGGAGTTTCTGGGTCAGCTTCAAGGGCAGCCCCGCGTAGAGCAAGTTACAATAATCAAGCCTGGAGGTGACCGTTGCATGGATCACTGTGGCCAGATCAGGTAGAGAAAGGTAAGGAACCAACTGCTTAATACGGAGGAGATGGAAAAATGCCACCTTTGCTGTGGCTGCAACCTGCGCCTCCATGGAAAGGGAGGCATTGAAGGTTACACCCAAGCTCTTGACAGAAGGCGCTGGCACTAATTGAGCCCCCTCTAATTGAGCCCCCTCCTATGTGTCCCTCTTTTATACTGATGCATATACTGGAACAAAACCAGCTTGCCTGTGGATTCAGCAACACTCCCTGCTGCGCAAGGCAACATGGCGTTCCTCAAGGTCTCCATAGGGAGAGTTAAATTACAAGAAGCAGCCTTGGCTTCTGTCTCCAAGCTTTTCTCTTGGCTTAACAATAGTAACACAAAGAGAGTGTTGGAGGGGGGCATTTGTTGTGCATCTGTCACAGCGCCAACTTGTTGAAACTTGTTTTATGCCTGTGGATGAAATAACTAAGCAAGTTGCTCCAAAATAATATTTTAAACTCTTGTTGTGATCACCACATTTTGAGGAAAAAATCCTTTCCTTTCATTATCTCCTCACATGTGGTTCGGGTTTATGAGACAGCATACTGCAGAGCCTCAAAGTCCCATCTCACAAGCAGAAACAGGGCAATGAGAAGTGAAATGGGATCTTTCTGTTTCCAAAACTGACTCTAGGGTATCCCACCTTGTCAAGGTGACCCAATCTCTAGCACCAAATGTGGCCCCTGCAGGATGGGGGTACTGTCAGGCTTTAATATAGCTGCATATATCAAAGTCTACTGGTGTCAGTTAATGGCACTGATCCTGAGGGGGTCCCATAAAGTAAGCAATACCCCCCCAATTGCAGCAAACCCTTCAAATCGGCTTTTATATGCCTCACACCTTGATCTCAACAAGAAGCAAGCTTTTTTTTCTTCCATCAGACCCAATAAAAATACAAACAACCATATGCATCCTAATACATACAATGTTACGCACATATGCACTCCAGGTTGCTTAAAGTAACCAGCACATTAAGCGATAAATACAATAATGCATATAACTGATTAAAAATGCTTATATATTATTACTGATATAAAATTATGCTGCAGAAATATAGTGCCTCATGGGGGCCTGACTCTTTATAATTGTATAAATTGAATTATGAATAATATATGCATTTGAGGGAGTATAATTTTGCATATAATTACAATGCACGAGCAGTGGGTGCTCAGCACAAGAGGTGTCCCAATGCGGGCAAAGCTTGATTGCCTCGGAAACAGCAATTTCCCGATAAAACTCCATTAAAAATGAATTACTCCTCCAACTCTAACACCAGGCCCGATCCAAAAATCAAAAGTTTGGAAGCTGTATAATCTGCCTACAAATACCAGAATGCTGCTGCACATAAAGTACAGTTTATGTCACCTTATATAAAAGCAGTTATTCCCAAACAATCCTCACTTGTTGGTTATCTTACTTTACATGGTTAACCATTCTCCCAGGCAATAATTTTTTTTTGTCACTGGGGTCTTGCCAGATCCTGGCACAAGTACAGTGGTACCTCGGGTTAAGTACTTAATTTGTTCTGGAGGTCTGTTCTTAACCTGAAGCTGTTCTTAACCTGAAGCACCACTTTAGCTAATGGGGCCTCCTGCTGCTGCCGCGCCGCCGGAGCATGATTTCTGTTCTCATCCTGAAGCAAAGTTCTTAACCCGAGGTAATATTTCTGGGTTAGCGGAGTCTGTAACCTGAAACGTATGTAACCTGAAGCGTATGTAACCTGAGGTACCACTGTATCTGTAAAGCCAGGAGGGTTTCTTTCTTTCTTTTTTACTAACTACAGTTGGGGGCATTCGATTCTAGACCAATATGGGCATTGTGCATAGACAACACTGAGAATATCTACTCTTCCCAGTGCTACACATTTGCTCTAAAATATGGATAATATACCAACTCACGTTGCAGGCATGTTACGAGGCTCAGGCGGTTAATATTCCAGATGCTTTATACCACTGATATCTAATTTCCTGGCCCCATGGTGAGTTTACAGCATGCCAAGGCAGTTCTCATTTATTCCAGCTGAACTGAATATGATCCTCCGGGGATTCTGCACCGACAGAGGATTGCCAGAGTGCCATGTTACTTTCTTTGCACCTTCTTTGAAATCTCTAACATGCAGCGTAGTCTGAGACAGGGGAATTGATGGGGTACTAATAGGCCAACTGTGTTTTAGTTAGGAGAACTGAAATACAGAAGGGGTTTTAACAAGGCTTATTTAATGTGATCACAACACACAAACAAGGAGCTAGCAAACTGTAAGACTTGAATATCGCATACTCTCCAACACAACAAAGGCAAAAACCAGAATGCCATCTTCTGGGAAACCATCTTCCCATTTTTTTTCCTCAGTGAGAGGCCAGCAGCCATTTGGGGTTTTGTGGTCTTGCTCAATTTCACGCAAAATCACAGCACCCCAAATGGCTGCCGTCTTGTCAAGAAATGGGATGTCCCCGTTTTTCTGGAACACTTGCAGACTATAAAATTGTTTCAATGGGAAGGAGGGGGTGAAGAAATGTAGCATTGCTGAGCAGTGGGAGCCTGCCCAGCCCCTAACTTGGGGCTTGGAGAGAGGTGCGGGATTCCCATAAATCCCCTATTCAAATGCATATTTTATCACAGTGTTCACATTTATGAACACATTTCATCCTAAAATACGTATTTTTAACACATGCTGATATATTTCTTTTTGAGCAATTCAGAGAAGCTCAAAATCTGAAGCATAAATGTTCTCATCTGTGTATTCATCTGGGAGGTACAAATTAGGTCATTTCACTTAAAAATGCAGACCGAAGGAAATTCTCTCCCACCCTTAAGTAAGCCGGGGATCGTGGTTTGTTTCTCCTCTGTGTGAGAAGGAAGGAACAAAACAGCCCAGCACAGCGCATTCACCATCAGCCGTTAACTATTGTTCACAGCAAAGTGTAAATTGGGCCAATGTAAAGCTCTGTGCAAATACGATAGTGGGATGGTCAGACACACAATGGACAACACTGCCTCTATTGCAGGTGGCGCTGTGGGTTAAACCACAGAGCCTAGGGCTTGCCGATCAGAAGTTTGGCGGTTCGAATCCCTGTGACGGGCTGAGCTCCCGTTGCTCGGTCCCTGCTCCTGCCAACTTAACAGTTCAAAAGCACGTCAAAGTGCAAGTAGATAAATAGGTACCACTCCAGCGGGAAGGTAAACGGCATTTTCGTGCGCTGCTCTGGTTCGCCAGAAGTGGCTTAGTCATGCTGGCCACATGACCCAGAAGCTGTACGCCGGCTCCCTTGGCCAATAAAGCAAGATGAGCGCCGCAACCCTAGAGTTGGTCACAACTGGACCTAATGGTCAGGGGTCCCTTTACCTTTTTCAGGCTCTGTGCAAATATGATAGTGGGATGGTCAGACACACAATGGACAACATTGCCTCTGTTGTTCTACATTCAGCATTTTGCAGAAACTATTGTATTTATCAAGCTTCAGAAAGAGTTGAACAGAAAAAAACCACACCAAGATGAACTATTGTAGAAGCTTTACAGTACTGCAACAAAGCACTGGTAAATTGAGCTAGTAAGAGCCGAGACAACCAGCTTCAGATCAGTAAAATGCCCCTATTTTCTGAGGAATGTTGGAGGGTAGGGGATTGTTCTGCTAAGGTGCTGGGATTGAACAGGAGAGGTGTAAGGAAAAGACTATAGAAGGGTTTACAAGAGCAGCTACTGCACATCCCCAACAGCAACAGATGTCCCGGCAGTCCTTCTCTTTAATTCCTGCCCCCTATTATAGCTTGCAACAAGTGCTGCCTCAAGCTTTTCAGACTGCATAGATCCCAGGAGGCCGTGCAAATTCTAAACAAGGTTACAGCCTCCCATTGGGGCAAATCTCAGCTGGTTAATTCCCCACCACCATCAAAACAGGGGTGACATACTGGATGCATACAAGGAGATGGAGAAAACCCAAGGCCACACAGGCAGTGAACAGCTTTGCATGCTGGAGGTACTAATTGGCATAATCTCTGTGCAATGTTATACTTCATGTATTGATTCTATTTATAACCGCTTAATGCAGTCAAATCCCCCAAATCCAAGCTTTCATTTATCAATAACAGCAGCTTCATCAAATTTACTCTCTGTCCCCCCTGTCATTGCAGTCCAGTGCGCATAGTGTTCCCTTTTCTGTGAATATCAGGTTAAAAAGATACTCACCCGCACATATATGACCTATCCAAGAGTACTGGAGCACAACAGAAGGATTTGCGCTTAACCATCACCCCCCCAACCTTTCCCACAAGCATTATCCCTCTTCTGCCAAATAAATAACAACTACTAAAAATACTTTCTCCCTGATCCAAGTTAAGTCTGTTTCTGGGGATACTGGGGCCCACCAGAGACTCGCCCACGATTACTTTAAAAGTCGTGCAGGTAGGCAGGCAAGCAGGCTGACTCATAAAGGAGTAGGTGATACAGTGTGCATAGAGGATATTGTGATTAGCTTTCTATATACAATTCCAAGATCCCCATTTCCAATATAATTACTAAGATATCCAATACATTTTGGGAAATCCCAGTATCATGCAAAAATCTAAAGCTTCAGTGTTACCATGACAGCACCATATCAATCAACTGCCCTGGAAAACCAAGGCATCCCATTTTTCCCCACAAGAGCATGGCAGCCATTTTGGGTGCCTTGCTCTTGTGCTATTTTTGGCCAAAATCATGACACCACCACCCCCCCAAAAAAAATTCCCCCCCACAATTGTGCGTCTGTTTGATTCCTGTGGGCTTTCAGACCCAGAAGATTGGTGTTCTGCATTTGGGTCACATCACGTTGAAGGGTATGTAACATGCCCAAACCCACTCCCCTGAACTAGAGAGAGAGAGAGAGAGAGAGTTATGGATGAGATGATCTACCAATTTCGGTTTTTTATTTCCTTATTTTTCCACTCCTCAATTTTTCACATTTCTACACCAGCTTACAATTTTTAAAAAAGTCCTCATGAAAATTAATCACCCTTTTAGGCATATTTCTCCCAATTTCTCCCACATTTTTGTAAGCAGTTTTACCTGACACACACATTTTTTGCAAAACCGTTTTCCTAATGCAACACATTCTGCATCTTATTTTCAGTAATATATGCACCTTTTACCTTAGCATATACATTTCTGTGTACTTTACTTGGCTAAGGAGCTGCACTGCAGAATTGGAAGAAGTGCAAATTTTGAAGGAGAGCTAGGTTTTGATTCACCTATCATTTTGGAGAGTGCAAATTAGGTATGATAATAATAATAATAATAATAATAATAATAATAATAATAATAATAAATTATTTGTACCCCACCTATCTGGCTGGGTTTCCCCAGCCACTCTGGGCGGCTTCCAGCAAAGTTTAAAAATACATTAAAACAGTAAGTTGATCTTAAAATGCAAACCACTCAACAAACATCCCGGCCTTCTCTGCCTCTGCAGACGAGAAGACTGAGATGGTGCGTTGCGCAAATAGAACATTAATTTTGCTGACAGGCCAATAAAAGGTTAGTAAATCAATGCTTGGACTCCTTAACGTTGCATATACTATTAAAATTACATGACATATTTTTATAAATTGCATCCTAGGGAAATGACTAATCAATTGTTTACACATGTGATTTTTCTTAACAGACTATTTGTGATTTTATAATCAGGAAAGTAGGTGACGGCTTTTTTTCTTCATTTTTTAATCGTTTTTAATGAAAGCAGAAGGCGCAAAACAAATGTGCAGTAAAAATCCAGTTATGCCAGGCCTGAGCCAAAGGTACTTGTTTCCTGACTGTTGAAAACTGCCCCCAACTATTAGCATTTTTTAAAAAAAAAAATTGCAACATATTCACAATTGTTTCAAAGCCATTCATCATGGTACCGGTTCCTTTCTTCTCCATCATACTCCCAGTCCTTGGCTTTATGTGGTCACCTTGTCATTTAGTCTGATTGGCTACAACAACCCTGTGTGATTCTTTTGTCAATGTCACAGTGTTGCACCTGGTGCTGTGTTGTCATGGATGCCCATAAACAAAAATCAAGTGGATCACCCTGGCCAATTGGATTAACAGGCAGCCATGAGCAAGCAAGATGGAGGGCAAAGAGGAGAAAGAAGAAAAAGAGAATGCCGATGAGAAGAAGAGCAGCTGGGGAAACACTCGGTGGCATTGGAATGACATAAATATCAGGCGGAATATTTTTACTTATTTAATTTATTTATTTGTAGTGCAGTAATTATATGCCACCTAACAACATCATGGTGAGTTCCAGCCTTTTTCTTCTTCTTCAAAGCCATCCAAATTTGCAGGCTGCTGCTACATCAGACTATGTAGCTTAACCTTACACTGTGTGAAAAACTGCTTTGTTTTGCCTGTTATGAGCCTTCCAACATTCAGCATCTTTGGAAGACCCAGGATTCTGCTATTCAGAGAGTGGGAGGAAAAAGTTCTCTCTTGGGGGAATGGAAGAAAATGGCCCAGTGGTTTTCCATGCAATTCCCCATGAGATTGATGACATGCTGCCAAGTCCCATCGCTCCTAGGGGACTTGCTATGTTCTGTACAGAGCACACTCAGCAGTAGCCCCACGCATTAGCCCCTTTTTTTGGTGGTTGGCAGGCAAGACCACAGCCCCCATAAGTCCTTTCTGAAGTATGCTTTGCTGCGAATATTTTTTTTTCTAGATTTCTTCTCAAATCCACAATGAAAGTGTGATGTAGTTTCCTTGTGGATTTGAGAAGAAATGCAGTTCATTTCTGACACGTATGAAAATGGGATGGACCAGAATCTCAATGAAAGTACATATCTAGCTCATTGTTGTTGTTGTTTAGTCGTGTCCGACTATTCGTGACCCCATGGACCAGAGCACGCCAGGCACTTCTGTCTTCCACTGCCTCCCACAGTTTGGTCAGACTCATGTTTGTAGCTTCGAGAACACTGTCCAACCATCTCGTCCTCTGTCGTCCCCTTCTTGTGCCCTCAATCTTTCCCAACATCAGAGTCTTTTCCAGGGAGTCTTCTCTTCTTACGAGGTGGCCAAAGTATTGGAGCCTCAGCTTCACGATCTGTCCTTCCAGTGAGCACTCAGGGCTAATTTCCTTAAGAATGGATGCGTTTGATCTTCTTGCAGTCCATGGGACTCTCAAGAGTCTCCTCCAGCACCATAATTCAAAAGCATCAATTCTTCGGCGACCAGCCTTCTTTATGGTCCAGCTCTCACTTCCATACATCACTACTGGGAAAACCATGGCTTTAACTATACGGACCTTACATATCTAGCTATAATACAGCAAAGAATAACTTTGTGGTTCTTCATCTTGTATTCCAGGGCAACTCTAGTTACCCTTAAAAAGGAAATACTTTTTAATGTTTTAATTTTGTTTTATGCTTAAGTACTTGAAATGTTTTGGAATATTATTATTATTATTATTATTATTATTATTATTATTATTATTACTTGTCGTGGTGGTGGTGGTGGTTGCTGCTGCTGCTGCTGTTGTATTTTTTATTACATTTCCCCCCACTAGAACAAGAGAGATAAGGGAAAGTATAAAATCAAAACAAGGGAAAGAAACAAGGCTTCTTAAGACCTTTCAGGTGTCTCCACTTATTATCTGCTTGGTGGCCAAATTCTTGTTTCTGTGAACAGCACAAAGCCACACCATAATCATTGTATTCCTCCCTCACCTTTTACCCACATCAAAGAAAGCTGCAGAGCTTTCAAGCCACTGAAATAATTCTCATTCTGTTTTCATTTGGTTTTTACTATAGAACACTCCCCACACCTTCAGGGATCTCTTAACCAGTTCAGAAAAGCTTTTTGAGGTTCTCCATCATTGAATTCTTAAATTTTTCTAGTTCCAGGTCCATACCCTTCAACATTTCTGCAATGAAAATAGGGATATCCCATTCCATAGTATAATTTTAATATTTGTACCCCAAACATCTTACTGGGTTGCCCCAGCCACTCCCAGCAGCTTCCAACATCTATAAAAAACATTAAAAAATGTTAAACATTTAAAAAACCTTCCCTATACAGGATTGCTTTCAGACAGCCCAGGAGTCAGATAATTCCACACCCTCCAACATTTCTCCAATGAAAATAGGGACATCCTAAGGAAAAGTGGGACATTCCTGGATCAAATCAGAAGCAGGGTCATCTTCTCTAAATCAGGGATGTCCTGGAAAATAGGGACACTTGAAGGGTCTGCAGGTCTTGCTTCTGATGGAACATTCATTCTTTCATTGTTGGTTAAGCCTATTTTCTAGTGTTAAATCTCCAGCACAATTTACAGCCTCTAGATGTGCATAGGGCAAGCCAATCTTTCCCCATATGCAGCTGCCTCCCAAAACACCCTGCAAAGAGATCTCTGTAAAGTCAAAGGAGCTCAAAAAATCAACAAGTTATGTAAAGGATGGCAACTATTAACAAGCAGTATTATTCATGCATAACAAGTCCAATACAATGCAATTCTCTCCCGTGAGCCCAATAAACGGTCATCCCTGAACACTGGCCCTGTTAGCTAGGGATGATGGGAGTTGTAGTCCCAAAACATCTGGAGGGCCAAGTTTGCCTATGCCTGGTCTTCTTGCTTCCAAAACTCCTTTGTAGCAGTTCAAAGTGACACTGATACCGCCAAAGTTGTATCGTTTTGCTACGGGAAAGGCAAAACCTGCCAATGCAGAGGAATTTTTTCGGCCCTTCAACAGCAACCTTGACGTAGCAGTGCCCGCATACCTGTGAAGAAAAGTTAACCTGCAAAATAAGACTTAACTGAGGGTGGGTAGGGTGGGAGAAGCTCTGGAGTCAAGTGCGGATTCCCAGGTAAGATCCTCCCTCTATTGTGTGGGCAGGTAGTCCCTCCCCTACCTGGCCTGGTCTCCTTGGCAACGCTTCCCCCAGGCAGGATTGGACAACTGACTGAGGTAAGCGGAGACCTCCAGGTATCCCACCTGGGGGAAGGCGAAGCCAAGCCTGTGCTGATGGAGCCGCTCCAGATCCAGGGGATGCGCACGTCCACGCAAAGGTTGCCCCCCGTTTTATGCGGGGAGCGGTCATTTTGTGACCTTAATTGGAGTCACAAGATTTTGCAGCTCTTACATTACATTACATTACATAGGTTTTCTCCCCCCCCCAGTACAATTTGTACTTTGTAAAATACATTTTCTAACAAATACAGCACAAATACTAACAAATGCTGGCCTTTAACAAAAGATGTGAGAAGGCTCTGTTTGGAAAAGAGAGGAAAGCGCCACCGGACCTCCACTTAGCCTGGATCAAATAGTCTGAAAGAAAAGCCATCCTGCTCCAGTTTGCCATAACTCAGCAGCAGGGCATCTGCTTTGCATGCAAGATGGTCCCCAGCTCAATTCCTGGCATCTCCAGGCAAGGCTGGGAGACTGCTGTCGGAAACTCTGGTGAGCCGCTGCCAGCCAGTCTCAACAATATAGGCCCCGATGGACCCATAGTGTGTGATTCAGTATAAGGCAGCTTCCTATGTTCCTATGCATGTCTCCTCTGACGTCAGTCCCACTGTGTTTAACAGGGTTACTCTTAAATAAGTATAGAGAGGATTTGTTTGTTTTGGTAAAGTAAGTAATGCAGCTTCTGCTACAGAAAGCAAGTGAAAGTGATTCCTTTCCAGCTTAATGTGCTACACACACACACACACACACACACACACTAAAAAGCTTCTATTTCCTAAGGCATACAACCTCAGGGGGAGGGAGGGGGCCTCAATTTATTTATTTCACATAAACTACTTCCCTTTCCAAATACTCTGAAAATACATAGAATGAGGCGGAAACTCTTTTCAGTGCCTGGAAAAATAATGAGGAAACAAGCTTGTGAAATGGGGACTCTGATAGAAAGGAAGAATGGGACAGCTTGCTCATAACCACAACACCTCCTTTTTGATACCATCCTTTTTGCAAGTGATCTCTCAGAAGATCATTTTACTCCTTGAACACTATGGTGAACAATCCCACCTCAAAAACTGGTTATTGGAACGGACCCACTAAACATAATGATTGCCACTCTGAATCAGAGCAGATCAATTGTCTTTAGCTCAAAATATGAAAACTACCCAGAAAGTTGAAATAGACGAGACACTCTGTGTTAGTGTGTTTGGTACACTCTTTCATTACAGGATAACGAAAAGAATATACCACTCTTTTTCAAGGACACTGCTTTTGATACTTCTGACTAGTAACCACTGAGAGCGTATCCTCCATCCAATCATCTAGGTCCTTACAGGGCCTGCCACAATATCATGTGGAAATGAATTCCACAGGTTAACGATGAGTTGTAAAATAAAAAATAAAATCCTTTTGCTTATCTTAAATCTACTCCCTATTTAGATCAATAGAGGAGTTGCTATTCCAGACAAGGCATTGAGCAAATCTCCTATGGATTCTTTGAGGATGTTGTCCTCAAAGAATCCTGTTTCACTTCCTCCCCCCTCCCAATCCCTCATGGCTTCAGACCACTGCTTTCATGGCCAAGTTCTTGTCCATGGGGCCGTGAATTCCCTTCTTTTTGTCATCATGCTAGCAGGCTGGCTAACTGCAGAGGAGTTGCAGAGGAATTATCAGTAACCTCTGTGACCACCTCATCATCGTTTCCCTTTGACATTTGACAGGCGCAAATGGAAGATTATAGATGAAAGTTCTGCTGGGCAAAACAAAAGCCGTTTTCATTGCCCGTGGGTTTTCGGAGTCCTGTTTAGTGTGAGTCAAGTACCCTGAACATCCAGAGGGATGCTCTTTCCTTTCAAGCTCCCCATCTACAGCCAGAGTGGAACAATGGGATCAAAAGACTGACCTGACCCAGAGAGATGCACTTTGGGTAAAGGTTGTGTGTTTTTAAGTTGCTCAAAGAGCCTCAGCAGATCTGCTTCCACAATCTGGACCTGACAAAGAAGGATCTCATGCTCTCTTTTACAGGGCCTCTTCCTCTGCGTGGTGCCTGAAATGTTTGCATTCAGCCCACAGAACCATTTAAAACAGATAATGGCATCTCACACTAAAAGGCTTGCTCTCTGTGTTAATTTGTCTAAACCAACATTGATTTAAAACTTACCGGGGGACTGAAAAGGAGTCACATCCAGGGAAAGAGATTGTAGAGCAGAGCTAAAAGTCAGCTTTGGCCCACATAGAAAATACGACTTCACCTGCACACTCTCTGCCTTCCCCTTCACCTGGTTGTCCTAGCATGTGAGTCCTGCGCTGCGGAAATGAAGGGGTGAGGTGAGACCAGCTTGCCTGCAAAGCACAGAAGCCTAGTTTAAGGGCCAGGTGCATCTGTACTCTAATCTGGCAGCCTTAGGCAGGTGAGTCCGCCAGACAGATTGAATGCACCTTCAGATGTGTTCTATATTGGAAGGATAGGCGTTCTTCATTTCGGCATTGGGCTGCATACTGGAGGAAAGGAATAAACTAGTCTTTTAAAAATGCCTTATTAGCTAAAGCATACCCTCCAACATCCTATTCAACAACAACAACAACAATTTTATTATTTGTACCCCACTTATCTGACTGGTTGCCCCAGCCACTCTGGGCAGCTTCCAACATATATAAAAATACAATAAAACATTAAACATTTTAAAACTTCCCCATACAGGGCTGCCTTCAGAGGTCTTCTAAAGGTTCTGTAGTAACTTCTCCTCTGGGCTCAGGGCTGCATAACTCCATACCCTCTAACATTTCTCCAGTGAAAATAGGGACGTCCTAAGGAAAAGCAGGACATGCCAGGATCAAATCAGAAACCAGGGTGGCTTCTGTAAATCCAGGACTGTCTCTGGAAAATAGTGACACTTGGAAGGTCTTCTAAAGTAGAATGAGAGTAGGCAAAGCAAAACCCAAGTTATTGGAGGAAAGGAATAATCTAGTTAGAGCCAGTGTGGTGTAGTGGTTAAGAGCGGTAGTCACGTAATCTGGGTAACCGGGTTCGCGTCTCCGCTCCTCCACATGCAGCTGCTGGGTGACCCTGGGCCAGTCACACTTCTTTGAAGTCTCTCAGCCCCACTCACCACACAGAGTGTTTGTTGTGGGGGAGGAAGGGAAAGGAGATTGTTAGCCGCTTTGAGACTCCTGAAGGGGAGTGAAAGGCGGGATATCAAATCCAAACTCCTCCTCCTCTTCTTCTTCTTCTTCTTCTTCTTCTTCTTCTTCTTCTAGTTTTTATTTTTTTTAAAATGCAGCACTGAATTTTGCTGGCTGTTTTCCTTAGTGTGTCTATTCTCTCCCTTTTATAAGTCGCTTATACGAAATGGCAGGTGTTTGTGCCTAGAACAGGGACACTGGTATGAACAGGAGTTTCCCTACATCCTACAGTCACCCACTGTATGATAGGTGATGGCTATGGATCTAGCACACCCGAACCCCTTGTCCACACTGCCCTGCCTTGCATGCTTACTCCACACATTTACAGCCTGTCTGAAGAGGGCTACAGTTTGACAGAAGCATGTACAAATTAAACTGATGGGAAACATGTACGGATTCAGGACTGCTTGCTCTAAAAAAAGGATTGCTTACTGGCTGTCTTGTGACTTTCACACCCCATATTTAAACAAGCTCTTATTTCTGTTTTGTGTGTGTTGTGTTTCTCACACTTCCTCAACTTTGGCTCCAGCGCTTGCTGACATCAGCACCAGCAGGATCTCACTTCGAAAACTCGGGATCGGAGCTTGCCAGAGTTGTGTCGTGTTACAAGCTGAGGCCCTTCAGAAGCACCAGTGTCCCAGCTGTCGGTGGTTTAAAAAAACCCAGCCTGCTACAACTGGGCTCCCAGCGTCGCTGTTCTCTTTGGCATCTTGCAAGGATGGCAGAGCAATATAAAAGAAAAAGAGAGCAAGGGAGTCCCATGGGGCTGCGATGCTATTCTTAGCTGAACATTGTAGCAGGGCTAAACTTAGACACCATTTATCACAGTTTTTATGGACCTTTTAAAATGGTATGAAAGATATGGTTTCGCTAGTCAAGGTGATGCATTTTATTATTCTCATCCAACAGCATAACCTTTGTTTAACTTCAAGTTAATGGAACTAAGGGTAGCTCAGGCAGGGTGTGTGGGGGTCTATACTATATTCAGATAGAGTAAGACAGTAAACCATTGCAAATTCTGGTTTATGTTTGACCTCCAAAGGACACAGCTGATGAATCAAAAGTGATCAGAGTCACACACGTGGAGGACACTCCAGCAGAGAGACAGCACTTTGCATTTGCGTGAGCCTGTAGCTCTGTAATAATGAGCTTCTTCATTTTGAGGGAAGGAATGGATCCCAAGAATCATCTGGCCTTGACTTAGTACTGGCTGCCTATCTACTTTCAGGCGAAGTTTAAGGTTTTGTCAGTAACATATGAGACAGCTTGGGTGCAGCTGACTTGAGAGACCACCGTATCTGTTATATACCCACTCATAGCTGGAGAGTCTCTTGCAGTTCCTGAAATATGAGGAGCCTGCTTCACAGTAACTCAGAACAGAGCTTTCAGTGTGGCTGCCCCTGTTTTGAGGGAAACCATCCCTGCTGAGAAAAAGGGACACGGGTGGTGCTGTGCTCTAAACCACAGAGCCTAGGGCTTGCTGATCAGAAGGTCGGCAGTTCAAATCCCCGCGACAGGGTGAGCTCCCGTTGCTCGGTCCCAGCTCCTGCCCACCTAGCAGTTTGAAAGCACACCAAAAAGTGCAAGTAGATAAATAGGTACTGCTCCAGAGGGAAGGTAAATGGCGTTTCCATGCGCTGCTCTGGTTCGCCAGAAGCGGCTTAGTCATGCTGGCCACATGACCCGGAAGCTGTACACCGGCTCCCTCGGCCAATAAAGTGAGATGAGCGCCACAACCCCAGAGTCGTCCGGGCCTGGACCTAATGGTCAGAGGTCCCTTTACCTTTATCTCTGCTGAGATACAACAGGAACCCACAATATGCATGTTCAAGAAACAATTGAAGACGTTTCTGTTCCAACGAGCTTTTTCAGCTGGATGAGAAAGAGGTGTTTATTTTGCGTTGTTTTTAAATATAGCTGGGCTTTCCCCCCTGCAATGGCTGCAGGTTTGTTGACATTTTGCTTTCCATTTTTGTCAACCATGTTAATTTTTGCATGTATTTGATAGCTAGCTATTCCTCCCATTTTATTATCCTTAATGTATTATTGCTTTGCAAATAACGTCTATATTCCTTTGCTTATGTACTTCCAACTATAACTTTGATGTGGGCTTTAAAAGCTTAGATTTATCATGATAGAACCAGGGTTGGGCAAGATGGAAAACAACCACCTTGTATATAATATGCCAAATATATCAGCGAAATGGTGGAATTCGTGCAAAATCAACTTATGAATTTTGTTTAAAGGAAAATGGTGTAGGAACGGGAGCGCATTGGCCAAGATGAGGGACATCGCAAGATAAAAATGCTGGCAAATTATGGGGGAAAGTATGGTACAGATATCTTTTTCCATAGGAAGTTGCTTTATACCAGGTCTGAACGTTATTCCATCCAGCCCAAAAATGTCAGCACTGACTGGCAGAGTCTCACCAGAGTCTCAGGAAAAGGTTCTTCACATCACCTGTTACCTGAAATCCTTTTGGCAGGACCTTCTGCCTGAAAAGCATGTGCTCTGCTGCTACAGCTGTGGTTTCTCACCTTGCAGTACCACAAGTGAAAATGACATGGAAGGCCACTCAAAGATCACCAGTGACTGACTGGACACAAGTAAAACATTGGAGCAGCAGCGCTCTGACTGGTAGTAGTTCTCCATGGTTTCAAGCATGAGATTCTCCCAGCCATACCAGGAAACCACAGGAATCGAATTGGCAACATCTGCATGCAAGGCAGATGCTCTAACACAGAGCTGCAGTTTCCCCTGCCCCAAGAGGTGTCCTCCTACTATTTTCAGAGACACGAGGGGCAAAATGCAGACTTGCTCTAATTTTGCCTAGCAAACAGCTGCTGCGAGATGTACCTCTGTGAGACGCATTTCCCAAAGATAACACAATTCTTTGACTCTCCCCCTTTAGCTTAAACAATAATTAGTAATGAAGACAATCAAAGGGTTGTGATCCCCCTGCTGCCCCCCTACCCCTCTCCCTGTGATGTGTGGTTTGGAAAAGGCATGTAGGTTCAAGGTGTGTGTGTGTGTTGTGGGTGTTCATGTAACATGACGATATAGATAGATCCACACTCCTACTGTTGTGTGTGGGCTGCCCAGTCCACTTTTCCTGCCAAATGCTTTTGATATAATAGGACGCATCCAGAGATGGCTTCTGCAGAGATTGCCCTCTTTTTGGGAGAAGTCTGCATAATAAAGAAAGGAGCACTTATTATTCCTGCTCGCCACCAGCACCACCCCCTGCCAGAATCTCTAATGCTCACATCTTCTGCCTTTGCTGTACCGCTGTGAGCAAAGCTGCTGTTCTCACTAAAACAGCCAGGATTACCAGGAACGTTTTAAACATACCATCTGGGGACGGCATAATTAGGTTAGATTCATTCAAGTGAAAGTGGAATCCTACTCAGACATGCAAAGACACACTCCACACAGAGCTTGAAGTAAACTGCATGGCAGAGCCTGGAGGCCAGGAATCGTAAATGAGCCAGGGCCGGCTTTATGAAATGGGATCCCACAAACAAGCTGAAAAGGAAAGCAAGAAATGTCAAAATGGTCCCCTCCCTCTGACAGCACAGCTGTGGCTCTTGCTGGTTCTACAGGGAGACCCAAACTCTGGATTCCTTCTCCCACCTACTAGCTAAAACAAACTAACCCTAATCTCTTTCACCTTCTCTTCCCTTACATTGCTTTCTGTTTAATTAGGGCTGAACTACCCCCTCCCCCCAAAACACAAAAAAACCTCAATAAAATTTATGTGAGCAGCCTCCAAATTCGGCCTGTAATATTCCAATCCCCTACTGCCATCTCATGCCATCTTATTCTGTGTATGCCAGGTCCCAGTGGTACAGTGGCAGGAGACTCCCTCCCTGCCATGGAGGAGCAGCTCCAGCCCTACCATTAGGCAGGTGTCAGGGAACTGCCATTGGAGCCTAGAGTGGAGGTAAGGCTCCCTAACGATGCAGGAGAAGGGACCAGCAGGGAGAGAGAGCAAACTTCCTTTGAGGAAGGAAATAGGAGGGACACCAGGAAGCAAGGGGAGACTGCGGAGAGAGGGCTCCGAGACTCTTCCACAGAGAGCAGCGGGGAGAGCCCAGGACCTCCGTTGGGCACGCCCACTCTGCGCAGGAGACTTCCGCGCAGAGAGGCTAGGCAGAGACTTGGGGTGAAAGAATTTTTATGTTGGAAGAAGTTCAGAAAACGCCCACTGACGGATTCTGCCAGCGACTGACACAGCCATGGAGAAAGGGCTGTCCAGCCAGGGAAAGGTTTAGCCAGGCAACGTTGCCTAGAGCTGCAGCACCCTTTACGCACAAGCAACCCCCAATTCCCTTTACAGCAGGGTAGTGGGTCTTCCTCAGAAGTTGGGTTGGGTTGTCATGGAAGGGTGCCAAATGGTTTTTTATTTAATTCATTATTATGGTATTATGGTATTTTTTTAAAAAAATTATATTTTATTAGTTTTCCATACATTTATACCACATTACAATTTGTATTAAACTTTTCGGTTTTTGACTTCCTTCGGCTTCTCTGCCAATCATTCAAATTCTAATTTCTTTAAATACACATTTCCAAATTTTAGTATTGCCTTTATACCTACCCCCCTCTTATGTTTTGCTTTTTTACAATGTTTCTTATTCTGTTACAGAGCTTCTCTAAATGCCACTAACGTTATTCCGTTATCACTTATACATTCCCAGTATTCTGCTAATTTTCCCCAGTCCTCGATGAATTTTTGATCTCGTTGATATCTAATCTTCCCAGTCAGTTTATCAAGTTCTGCATAGTCCATCAGCTTCGTTCTCCATTCCTCCAACGTTGGTATTTGTTCTTGTTTCCATTTCTGGGCCAGTAGTATTCTTGCCGCTGTCACTGCATATTGGAAAATTTTATAGTCCTTTCTATTTATTTCATTGCCAACAATTCCTAAGAGAAAAGCCTCTGGTTTCTTAACAAATGTATATTTCAACATTTTTTTCAACTCATTATATATCAACTCCCAGAAGCTTTTCACTTTCTTACATTCCCACCACATGTGAAAAAATGTACCATCTTTTTCTTTACATTTCCAACACTTCTTACATGTTTTGTACATTTTTGCAAGTTTTACTGTTGTAATATACCATCTATATATCATTTTCATAACATTTTCCTTTAATGCGGTACATGCAGTAAATTTAATACTTTCATTCCATAGTTTTATCCAATCGTTAAATTGTATATTATGTCCAATATCTCTGGCCCATTTTATCATAACTGATTTAACTTCTTCATCCTTTGTATGCCATTCCAACAATATCTTATACATTTTGGATAGGATTTTATATTCATTATTTATTATTTCTATTTGAAATTTAGAATCCTTCTCTGCATATCCATATTCTTTAAAATCTTTCTTAAACATTTCATTTATTTGGAAATAATGTAGCCAGTCATACACAAACTCTTTCACTTCTTCATAGGGTTTCATTTTCCATTTCCCCCCTTCTTTAGTAATGAAATTTCCATATGTAATCCAATTCTTTCTCATATTAATTTTTTTAACAGTCATAACCTCTAACGGAGACAACCAGTGTGGAATTTTTGCTTCCAGTAGGTTTTTATACCTCTCCCATATTTCTATTAACGATCCTTGGAAAATGTGGTTTTCAAAACCTCTGTGGATTTTCTTCTTTCCAGCCCATAAATACGCGTGCCATCCAAATCTATTATCAAATCCTTCCAAATCCAACAGCTCTGTATTTTCTAATTTTATCCATTCCTTTAACCAACAGAGACATGAGGCTTCATAATACAATTTCAAATCTGGCAAGGCGAAGCCTCCTCTTTCTTTTGTATCAGTTAGTAACTTAAATTGAATTCTTGGCTTCTTTCCCTGCCAGATATACCTCGAAATCACTCTTTGCCATTCTTTCAAAACCCCAGTCCCCTTGATTATTGGAATCATTTGATACAAAAACAATAGTTTTGGCAACACGCTCATCTTTATCGTTGAAATCCTTCCCCAAAATGATAATTTCATTCGTCCCCACACATCCAGATCTTTCTTTATCCCATTCCACACTGGTATGTAATTATTCTGGTATAAATCTATATTCTTGGGGGTTATCCAAATACCTAAATATTTCACCTTTTTCACCACCTCTATGCCAGCTTGTTGCTGTATATTTTCTATCTTATCTAGATCTATATTCTTAACAATTATTTTAGTCTTTTTCTTATTCAGTATAAATCCTGCCACTTGGCCAAATCTCTCTACCTCCATAAGTATATTTTTCATACTTTCCAAAGGATCTTCCACCGTTATGACCAGGTCATCAGCAAAGGCTTTCACCTTATATTCATTCCGGCCTACTGCAACCCCTTTTATTGCCTCATTTTCTCTTAGTGATTTTAGAAAAACCTCCAGTACCATGATGAATAACAATGGTGAAAGTGGACATCCCTGTCGCGTACCTTTAGATATCCCTATTTCCTCCGTGATCACATTGTTTACAATTAATTTAGCTTTCTGCTCAGTATAGATTGCTTTTATTCCATTGAGAAATTCCTTCCCTACCTCCATATGTTCCAAGCTTTTTAGCATGAAGTCCCAAGATATGTTGTCGAAGGCCTTTTCTGCGTCGACAAATATTAACATAGCTTGTTTCTCATTTCTGGCAGTCAGATATTCCAGAATATTAATTATATTCCTTACATTATCTCTCATCTGTCTGCCAGGTAGGAAACCCGCTTGATCCTTATGTATAATATCTTGCAGTATTTTTTTTATCCTTTTCGCCAGAATACTTGCGAAAATTTTATAATCTGTATTAAGTAGTGAAATAGGCCTATAGTTTTTTACTTGTGTTAAGTCAGAGTCTTGTTTCGGAATAAATGTGATAAATGCTTCCTTCCATGTTTCCGGGATTTCTCTTTCTTTAAGGATATTGTCCATAACTTCGTTCAAAGGCAGCGACAGGATGTGTTTCATCTCTTTATAATATCTTGCTGGAGCCTTCCCTTTTTTAAGTTCTTTTATAGTCTCTTTTATTTCATCTATTTCAATTGGGGTGTTCAGCCTATCTCTTTTTTCTGTCGGGATCTTCTGCACCATTTTTTCTTTTAAATATCTTTCTATTTTCCTAATATTATTCTTCTCTTTTATATAAATGTCTGTAAAAGTCCGGTATTATTATGGTATTTTTACTGCCAGAGAGAAGTGTTTGAGATTTTCTGCCTCAGGTGCTGAAATAGCTTGGCCAATCTCATATGTACGTCAGCTTGTGGTGGTGGGGAGACCACCTGATTGTCTGCCTCAGGTAGCAAACTATTTTGTATTGAATCTGTTGACCCAGTACATCCTTTAAGTGTGAGTCTTGGCAACCATTCTTATGGCCTTATAGTACATCTATGTCATGCAGAGTTGTCTGTATGTCTTGTCTTCTTAAATCTTGCAAAAATGGGCAATGCCCAAAAGATTTTTCCCACATAAATCATATGTTTCTTGTTCTTTGCATTCTCTCTTAAAAGGCATTTTCTTTTTAATTGGGTGTTGTATGCCCTGGCTAAGAGCCAACATCTTCTTGAAAGTCTTGAGGCTATTTTGGGCCTCAATTGCTTACAGAGAAGACGACTTTGTTTTCAAGAGAGCAATTGGGATGCTGGAAAGGCAACAGAATCATTCAGCAGAGAGAGAACCATTACATTCAATCTGTCCAAGTGGGCCAAACAAGAGGGAGCTGCTAGTTCGCTGGTTTCTCATATAATGACATCAAGAATGCTGTTGAATGCTGAATGCATCTGAGCTTATTTTGTGCTCCAGGAACATGGCAGATTTTCCAGCAGCCGTGATACAAACCCACATAATGCCTCCACCTGATTGTGAAAACCCAGGTAGCAGTACTCCAACATAACTTGAGAATGGAGGCTTGGAATTCTGGAAGGAGCCTGAGCATGAAAACGTTTCTGGAGACAACCAACAGAAAATCTGGTCATTTTCATTGTCTCTTGGTTCTGGGAACATAAGAATATAAGAGGAGTCTGCTGGATCATGCCTATGTCCCTTCTAGTCCAGCATCCTGCTTTCATAGTGGCCAACCAGATGCCTGTGGAGAACCCACAAGGAGAATCTGAGCACAAGAGCACCAAGTGCTACTATTGCCATTTCTTTAATTTATTTAAATGCTGCAAAACATCAAGGCGGTGTACAGCAACATAAATAAAACATTAAAAGCATTATGGAACAGTAATTAAAGCTCAAGATAATTGGAAGCTGCATAGGCCTGTCAACATTAAAAAATTATCAAGAGGTACCTGGAAGTCAAAAGAGAGGGCAGCTGTTAAATCTCTGCATGGGACCAGCAACACTAAATGGCCAACTTCTACTACTAGCATGACTAGTAGTAATAGGACTACTAGCAGTACTGGGTGAAATACAATGGGAGATCTTACAGCACAGATTCAGGGCAGCTGTAGCAGGCAGGAGGAATTGCTGAAGATTGCCTCCTTCCAGGCAGGTCTGAGTGGGATTCCAACCTTGAGATTTTGACTCAGCACTATGCTGCGCACAACCCATTGATTTTCCCCACCAAACATTGTGTCTGGCTGTCACCATTCTCCCCATCAAACATTGTGTACCCTCCTGCCTAGATGAGTCACAGTAGTTGATCCTATCCAAGAAGGCATCACACAATGAACAGATGAATATCTGAGCATTATGTAGCCAATCAGATCTGGCTATGATGATGTCATTTAGAACAAATGAGCTGAATTGCAAACGCTGTTACATGGCATGCAAAATTGCCCCAAAAGTAAGGGTTATTTTTGTCACTGTTGAAGATGTTCACTGAAACTGAGTGGTTTTGGTTCAGTGCTAATATTGATATAAAATATATGCCAATTCATAAAATACGCCAAGATATATGTGCCAATATAAAACAATCTGATTTCATCCACAGAAATGTCTACACATTTTGAAAAGAGAGGAGAGTGATGAGGGAGCATAGTAAGTAAAATTAGATTGAGGAGTCACAATGATCCCCCTAATAACATTGTTGCGAGGATGAATAAGGTAAGAGTTATACAATTTGATGCATTCAAAGAACACAATCCCAGATTTCCCAAAGGCTTCGATATGCCCAGCAGAAGTTCTTGATATTTTGGGTAGGAAATGGATGAGCAAAGTCTATACCAACCCTGTGTCATTTTTGCTTGTGTTCACCTATAAATCCATTCCATCCCATTTTCAGGTTAATCTGGGTGGGGTCCTTAATAATAATAATAATAATAATAATAATTTATGATTTATACCCCACCCATCTGGCTGGGCTTCCCCAGCCACTCTGGGCGGATTCCAAAAAAATATTAAAATACTGTAATACATCAAACATTAAAAGCTTCCCTAAACCCTCATGAAAACTCAATTGGTTTGGTTCCTCCTTCTGGCAACCTCTGCAGTCAAGCTGGTACCCAATGTATTGCCCTGCTTTCCTTCAGGCCACATCAACAAGGCCAAGAGGCGGGAGTCTTCTCGTCCAGGACCTCCATCCATACACACTGCCCAGCCTTGCACCCCAGATCACTTTGGTGCTGCTATCACAGCAAAAACAATCTGGGAGTCAGCAGTTAAAAGGTCTCTGTAGCCACAGCAGGTGCTGTGATTCTCCAGTGGTTTGACTTCACCCTTGGAGGCAAACTCCGTTGTCTCTCAACACAGCCTGTGTACTAGAATTCTTTGCCTATTGGCATTAGGCAGGTGCTTTCACTATATTGTTTGAGACACTTGCTGAAAACATTTTTTTTTCTTTTTCTTTTTTTTTTTTAAATAATATTTATTAGCATTTTCAAGAAACAAACAAGAACAAAGAATAAACAGAACAAAGGAAAAATACAAAAATACATAACAAAATTAAACAACAAAAAAAAATTAGAAAAAACACATAAAGTTACTAATACTTATTGTTCTTAACCTTATTTCTCAGACTTCCTCACACCTCCCCTTCTTGTATTCCAATTTAAATTGTCAGTTCAGCAAGTCCTTAACTTATTTCTTTACCTTAACTTATACATTTATTCTAACATACCATTTTTTACTTTACTTCTTTTTTCCATTTCCTCCATTTATTTTTAACAATCTTATTCTCAATTAATTTAAAAAAGAAGAAACCAATTTTACCTTATTAAAAACACACATCAATACTTATACCTCATTAGCTATTCTTAAACCTTTTTCCTAAAGTCGACCAAAATTTCCCTTCCACGATTTACCCAATTTCCTTACCACTAATTAAAAATAAAAAAAGAAAACAAATTATCCTTATGTGCCCTTTGGATTCCCAACCTCCACCCACCCTTTTCCCGGTTCCAGTCCCCGACCAATGTCCATCAGTCTTTATGTTATTTATTTAGCCTGGAGACCTCACATCTGAGGCCCTTTTATCTCTCTCAGTTCCTTTCTGCCGGTCTCTTTGATGGTCCTTAATGTTAAACCCCAAGTCTCGGAGGGGCTCCGGACCAGCAGAATCCTTATTGCTTCCAGCCAGTCTTCCGTACTTAAAAGCAAAGCCTATGGGGAGCTCCAACTTTTGTTTCAAATTTCTTACAGATCCAGATATCCCCAAGGCTCCAGCTTTCACCTTCCGCAGATTTGTAATCTTCAGGTCTTCAGATCTCCTCCAAGGGAGATCTCTCCATTTTCCAGGCTCCCATTCAGACCAGGCTTTCCACATCCAATTTTTATTATCCTTTTTTATCATCATGTCAGGCCTCATATTGTAACTCTCCTTTAACTCCTGCACATCTCCTGCTTCTCCTTCATTTTCTTCAAAAACAGCACCTTGCTCCATCATTTCTGCACTTTCAGTTTCATTTATTTGTTCAGTTAAATAGGCTTCCTGTTTCAAGTCCTTATCAAGCTCAAAACTGTTGTTTACTGACCGGTGTAGTAGTGATACCTTTGTAGACATAACATTGTATTCATCTTTCAAGTTTCCCAAGAGAGCGAGTGTTCTGTCCAGTTCTGCTTGGAATTTACGTACTCCAGTCATTTTTGTAATGTAGTATCCCTATTACCCCTCTAGGGGGATTTTAGCTCCTTAATGTTCCTTTCAGCTCAAAACCAAAAGTCCAGTTATTTTGTATCAGCCCTCGTTGTTTTCAACAAAGTTGTACCAAATGAACCAACAAAAACAGCAGAAACAATGTTCTCTTTTTCCAGCTGGCAACTAGCTGACTAGCAGCTCTCTTGACAGCTGTCAAAATCTTCCATGCAACAGACTTTCTCTTGGGGCGTTCCCGGGTCTCGGGGGGGGGGTGAAATTCCAGTCCCCAAATTCTTTTTATCCTCCAGTAAATCCTTATAGTGTCAAAACCGTGAAATCAAGATCTTTTCACTAGAAAACAGGTTCTCTCGACCTTAGTTGCCCAGTCCTTTGCTTTAAATTGTTTACAAAGGGGGGGGGGTGACTTCCTTTTTAGCCCCTTCCCGCTCGTTCCAGATCCAAAATTAAAAAATTTTTTAACGTTCCAATCTCCGTATTACTCACGGGTTTATATTTTAGAGTCCAGTCGGTCTTGAAAGAAGTTGGCGCTCTCTGTCAATGGCTTGCGGCTTCACTCCGTAGGCGAGGGAGTACTCTCAGCACCACGCCTCACCCTGCCTCCGTTCCGAAGCCTTTAAAAAGGCTCCGTCGCGGATTGGGGGGGCGCAAATGGTGCCCGCTGAGTCTCTGTGTTCACAGGCACCCGCGCCTGTGATTTTAAGGGTCCCCGCTTCGCCGCAGCGGCCAGACCCAGACGCTACGGAGCCGATTCCCTCCGGAGCTCGGAGGGAATCTGCCATTAAACAATGGTGCCAACCCGGAAGTCGCTGAAAACATTTTTTTTTATTCCAACAAGTGTACCCAGATACATGACTTAGTTGCCTATATTCATTTGAAACATCTTGCTGATTTATATCTTTCAGGATACCCATGGACTCACTCTGCCAAAGGATGTGCTTTTGTAGATGACTTCCCATGGAAGATACCTTTGTTTAAGCATTCCCTGTCTCAGATGATAGACCTGCTGAATGCACGTTAGTCACAGCTAACTGTAGTGCCAGTGACTGCCTAGCCTTTAACCAATGTTAGATTAACTTGTCATTTGTTCGAAAGAGCAGAATTTGGGGACATCAGCATCATTGTCAACTGTAAATCAAACTGTATCCATATTTTAAGCCTTTATTACATTTTGTTGTTCAGTGATCTTTCTAAGCAGGATGCTGTTATGCATATTGGCAGAGAGAAGTGAGATATGGCTGAGGAAATAGCAGGAAAGTGCTACATTAACTGGTGGCTGATTTTGGAATGGTAGAAACAAATGTTAAGTCAAAAGTAAAAACTCCATATGGTACAGCCCATTTATAACATCCTTTCATAATGCGGTCATCTTCCTATAATGTCCATTAAAGAGTAACACCAGCACTATGAGCTGAGCTTGGGAACAAATGCCTAACCAAGAGCAAGCCCATATTTGCCACATTGTAATGTGTGAAAAAGCCCTAGGGATGGGTGTGGATCAGTTTACTTCTGGTCAGTTTTGCATGCGTTAATTCATCCATTCCATCCTGTTTCCACAACTTCTTTTTAAAAAATGTGTGTGTACATTTTATTCACAAAGTATGCATTTGTGCATGTATTTTACCTTAACATGTGCATTTTGCTTGTCTTCTAATGCAAAACATGCATGTTGGTACATGTTTTGAGTCAAGGAGTCCAAAGAAGGGCAAAAAATATGTAATAACTATGTTCCAACTGTATATTAGACCAGGAATATATTCCTGGATGTTCAGGACCTTGAGTGTTTTTGGCAGACAAAGGCAGACTGATTCCCAATGGCAATGCTTTTCTCGCTATTATTTCAGACGATATTAGACACCAGAAATTAAGAGAATGCAAAGATGTTTTGTGACTCAGCTGGTGTCAGGAGATGTGAAGAGGGGGAAATCTCCTTGAACATTTCCAAGGTAGACGCTGCCCCTCAGATTGTATAATTCTTTACAAGGTCTCTTGTCTTTCATGGTTAATGTTTTTCCAGGGTGAGACTGACAGGCTGGGAACAAGGTCACTTGATGTGATTGCTGTGTACACCAACCTAGTGCCACTCTTCTGGGGATTATTATTTTTTCCTTCTCCCGGTAGATGAAAACTTTCTAGGCTGAATAACATGCTTGAATCAAACTCATTGATCTTCTCCCACTTTCATGCCTGTACTTTCTTTTCTACTTTGTTTTCAAAAACAAAGCAGAGCCGCAAATAACCATGAGGCTGTACTATCAGCCCAAGCATGATCTGAATGTTATGCTGACAATTCTTACAACAGACTTAAATCAGGAAGAAAGAAACTGTTGTCTCTCAATCTGGATAAGACAGAGACACTGTTTGTGAGAGCTTCCTCTTTCCAGATTCAAGAAATGCAACAAGCGCTGGATGGGGTTCCTCTCCCCTTGCCTGGGGCAATCTTGGGTCCAACATTGTTACTGAATGCATCTGTGGCCTCGGTGACTCAGGGCCCTTTCTACCAGCTATGCCAACCTGTGCCAAGCTGCTTATTATGACCCCATTCCACCCACTCCCACCCCAACTCGCTCCCACTGAATATAGCTTGGACTGGCTTTTCTCATGCACGTTTCAAGTGGCAGCATGCATACAAACAGCTTGGCACTGAGAATGCCCTACATTACCAGCAAAGGACAAGGAGGCTGTTGTTTACATAGCACCATCCTGCCAATATGTGTGGATGCCGCTTTACAAAGTGCAAAATAATACCCCCCCCAAAAAAAAATGTATCTGCCCCCAAAGGACTTGCAATCTGAAAATCAACACAAAGGAGATGACTTAGGATGGGGGAGGAAATGCAGATAGAATAAATGGGATGTCGTTATTTCTGTTAATTCGCATCAAAATGGTTGTGCAGAACCATCTACGTAATTCACTCACCCTTTATTAGCAGGGGGTGTTAGCTCATTTTTCATTTAAAAAGTTGGAATGTGAAGGAATGACCGCCAGGTGTGGAGCACACTTCCACCAGCAGACGAGCCACAGTTGTCTGAACATCATGCCCTCTATCTAACCTTTGCTCTCTTAGTAGTCTGCCATGCCCTGTCTGTGACCTTTGTCTCTTTTGATTAAACATTGTTCAGGGGGAAAGTGACGTGGTGGAAACAGGTGTCAAAATAACTTTGTACCACCCCACGATCTCGTGATTGGAAGATGTGTAAAGGGCACAGTCCAAAATGTATCTGACTGGTTTTGCATATTGTGCTAATAAAAAGAGCCTCAACAGAGCTAGCTGGCAGCTTGCTTATGCACAGCTCACCTGCACGATCAATTCCTGTCTCATGTCCTTCACTTCAGGAATGTTTCTTCTTCTTGCCTAGCATTCACTAGCAAATGAGAGCACCAAATTCTAATAAGTCAGCAGCTCAGAGAGTTCAGATATTGACCTCTTTGGGTCTTACTTGAGCAGAGTGGACCTGAACAGAAGCTACATGAATAGCACTGCTTCATGGGATGGCTGGCCATTTCTAGGGTTTGATGGTGGTGTCCAGTGGAACACCAGTATATTTGTGGCCCCACGCAGCCCTGAAGCTCACTGAGTGACTTTGGACCAGTTGCTGTCTCCCATCCTAACCTACCTCACAGGTTGCTTTGAGGATAATAAGGTGCATGAGAGGAAAAACCATGTGTGGCACCTTGAGCTCCTTGGAAAATATGGAATAATGATGATTGATGATTGATTATTGATTGATTGAATTGATATCTCATATTTCATCCCAGAGAATAATAATTTAAAAATTGTCATCATCAGCCTGCAAACCTCCACTGCTCTTCCACATCTATCACCAGCTTAATGTTCTCGTTGCTTTTGTATGCTTTGGGGAGGCTCCAAGAACTTTGTCGTGATTTGCGAGAAGTTCTGACTGAGAATCTGAATTCCTCCAAATTGTCTCTTGACTCCAAGGACATGCCCTGTGTTTGTTCCACAGCCTGGTGGCGTGTACAGAAGCTTGGTCTGAATGGATGGTGGTGCCTCCAGGTGCGATGAGCAAGATCCTTTGTAGCTGCAGGTCAGGCTCCTCATTAAGTTGTAAAATGGGGAAGAGAGTGAGGGGTGAGTTGATTGAAATGTCAAGCCACGTTGTCGTCTTTTCTTATGAAAGTGCAAGGGCAGATTTAAAAGAATCAAAGCTAGGTAGCTCTGCAGGCTTTTGCCTTTGCCTGGTCTACATGTGATTAGAATGTGTTTAAAGAAAAGGCCATGTCATTGCAGGGCAGATTTAACACTAGCCCCTGAATATCCCATTATTACAAAGGGAAAATGCATCCACAGTAGGGATGCTTCATTGCTTCAGGATTTTGATCTTTGCAGATTCCAGTGTGAACCAGCTTGGTTTTCATCCTCTGGACTACTGTGCAAATTGGAACTTAATTATATATTGGCTTTCACACTTCTTGGACATTCCAACAGAGTTCTCGCCTCCAAAAACATGCTGAACTATGCTCTTCAAATCATATTTTGAGAGAAAATAAATTTAGAAATGTGTGGGTTTTTAAATTGTATTATTTCTGTATTTTCAAAAAAAAAAACCAGAATACAACAAAACACATTGCATACCCTTTGTACACAGCACCAGTCATATTAATAGTTAAATGTGTCAGATGACAATGAAGGCTACAAGTTCCATGGCAACACATCTTTCTAAAAAGACTTCTGGGCATCTGGTACCACTGCCTATTTATAAATGTTTTGAAGGGCCCCAAGTATCCATAAAGTTACCCAGCGACTTATCCATAAAGAGTACCCAGTTTTGATATCTGCCCTTGTTTCCTGACAGAGATTCTCTGCCTTTAAAAGAGGCATGAAAGAAATTCAATAGGTGCAATATTTCCAAGAAAATTGCACCTGCTGAAATTTTCTAATTTTTGCAAAAATAGAATGTTTCTAGAATATATACACTAGTATAAGCAATATATAGAAATTTTTAAATAATATATTCACTAGCATAAGCAAGTGAATAGCATGAAGGCATTTGAGTATAGATGGTGGAACAAAATTGAACTTGGCAATTCCATGGATTTGGAGATCAGATTTGCACTTCCACTGTCCCTTGGAGCAATCATGTGAGTTGAGGATAGTATGGACAAAAGTCAAGAAAGCCCAGCAACCTATTGCTACCATTGCCTTATAGGTGGGTTAGAGGATGCAGGTGGCACTGTGGTCGAAACCATCAAGCCTCTTGGGCTTGCCAACCGTAAGGTTGGCTGTTCGAATCAGCACAACACAGTGAGCTCCCGTTGCTTTATCCCAGCTCCTGCCAACCTAGCAGTTTGAAAGCATACCAGCATGAGCAGATAAATAGGTACCACTGTGGCTGGAAGGTAAACAGTGTTTCCATGCGCTCTGGCATTTGTCACGGTGCTCCATGTGCCAGAATTGGTTTAGTCATGCTGGCCACATGACCCGGAAAGCTGTCTGTGGACTAGCACCTGCTTCCTTGGCTTGAAAGCGGAGATGAGTGCCACACTCCATAGCCAAATTCGAATGGAATTAACCATCAAGGGGTCCTTTATCTACCTTTATAGGACAGTCAGGTTCAACCTCCCCTCCTTCTTAGTGGCAGCAGAGACATTGTTATCTTTTTTACACATAAAACCTAAGGTAACTACATTTCTTAATTTTGTATAACATTTCTTTTGTATAACATCTGCTTTTTGGAGTTCTCAAATTGGAGTTCTCAAATTGGCTCCCAACAAAATTAACTAAACAACATAACATAACTTTAATACCAGAATCAGTGTCACCTACAAACATGATAAAGGCAACACAAAGTTAGTGGCATCTATGCAGAAGATAACGTACATTAAAACTTGGTATTATTTCATATAATTATTTCATATAATTACCGGTACCTTGATCCTGAGTTGCATGCAATCCTTAGTGATGCATGGGTAATAAGAGCTGCACATGGTGGACCCTTTCGGCACACACTCCTGGCCTTATCTTTCTTATAGGGTTGTTTAGAATAGTGAGGGGCAGGGAAATCCATTTGTGTATGCCATTTTGAGACCACCAAACCCAAAAAGAGCAGATACATTTAAAACAAAACAAAAATAATACAGAACAGACACTCATGGCAAAAACCCATTTATCCAGGTGGAACTAAAATGTCTTGGAATTGTTTCCAGAAAGTGCAGATAGTGGACACTTCTTGAATCTTGACAGGAACCTTATTTATGACTTCCCCCCAGCCAAAGCCAGGAAAAGGAGAAAAAATAATTGAAAAAATGAGTGTAGTGAATGATTTATGTTTGAAGATTTTCTTTTGATTTGATTTGAATATATTTGTTAATCTTAGATACTTTGTTGTATCCAGTGCTGTGTGACTGGGTTCTGCTGGTGCAACAGGACTTCTGTTTCCTCTCTTTCACCTCCATGCTCCCCAAATCTGTTCTGGAACACCCACACCCCAGTCCTCCAGAGCTCAGAATTGACCTACTGAAGTGAATTTTGAGGGCACAAAAGGACTGGAGGGGACAGAAAAGGAAAAGGAAGTTCCACATGGAAATCTCTTGCACCAGCAGAGTGACAGCATTGGATAGAGCCCCTTATGATGATTATCTGTTTGTACAGCCTGTTTGTTTTCCATATGCACAAGCCCAAATTTCAAAGATGAAACATCCTGGGGCCTTCAGCTCTCCTTCAGCATTACAACACATTTTCATGAGTCTGGCAACTGAATTTGAATTCCGTTATTACAATATTGTCTTAATAGTCTGTATTAAGATGTAGTCTACCAAATGGAGGTATTCAGTCCAAAGTTACCCATTACCCACTCCGGGTTTAACGGAAACTTCTGCTAAGCAGAGTAAGAGCTCAGCTAACCTTCCTTTCAAATTAAGTACCAGAATTTGTTGCCTTGAGGAAAATGTTGACAAGAAAGAGCTTCAGGTTCAGCGTTTATCTGGAGAATAAGGAAGAATGAAAATAGCACAGGTAAACATGCATTATTAAACAAAATTTTATGTAAGGCATATTTCAGAACAGCGCCTTGGGTCTGCAGATGACCTTGGATATTAGTATCAGCTCTATGAGTGTTTTGCCAAGCGGCACTTCTATTCAGAGAACCTGTGCAAAGCAGAAGAAGATACCTGGGGTTGTATTCAACTAACTTTTACTCAAAATTGACCCACTGAAGTGAATGCACCTAAAAGTTAGTTGAAGGCAACCCTATGCCATCTTGAGAGGATTAAGTACATAAGAACTTAAGATGAACTTTGATGGATCAGACCAACGGACTATTTAGTCCACCATTCTATTCTCACAATGGCTAACATCATCATCATTTGCCTGCCCTTCAGCCAGGGCAGCTCACAACCATTTAAAATACAACATTAAAAGCAATGTAAAATGTATCACAATCACAAGAGAAGTGGGGCTGTTAAAAATATACATCTCAGGTGTCAACAACAACCAGGTTAAAGGGCCTTCAGCATTTGATGAAAACTGTAGAGTGAAGGTGGAAGAGCTACTTCTGTGGAGAGGTAGTACCACTACTTAGGGGCTGTCACAGAGAGTGTTCCTTCCTGGACCACCACCACTCAAGTTTCTACAGGTGGTAGAACTACCAAGAGGGCCTCTTCTGTTGACCTTAACACCCAAGAGTGTCTGTAGGGAAGGAGGCAGTCTTTCAGATATCTGGGGCCCAGATAAAGGTACCCAAGAACAATGTAATTTATGTAATTAATTACGTAAGTTACAAAATGTTGCCATAATGGACAGCAGTACAAATAACATCATTTTTGGTGGAAGACAATCTGCAGCAGAATGGAAACAGCATTGCATGTGATGACTACAGGGCAGAATGGAAAGTGATGCCTTCTTACATTCCTAGCTGTAGCTCAGTGGTGGAGCTCATGGTCTGCATTCAAAAGGTCCCTCGGTCAGTCGTTGGTATCTCCAGGTAAGACTGGGAAAGATCCCCATCTGAAATCCCAGAATGCTGCTGCCAGTTAGTATAAACCAGGATTTCACAAACTTGGGTCTCCAGATGTTTTTGGACTACAGTTCTCATCATCCCTGACCACGGGTCTGCTAACTAGGGATGATGGAAGTTGTAGTCCAAAAACAGCTGGAAACCCTGGTGTAGACCATAAAGTCTTGGTACAGACTTTATAAACCATGTCTTGGTACACGGTTGCTTCTATGTTCCTCTTTTGGAGCTAAGCTAACATGAGAAACGGGCATGTGAAAAAGAAGCTGAGGAAATGCAAGCTATGGAACTGCGCTCACATTTCTTGAATTTTGCGATGTGACAGATGAAATGTAACTAGTGTGCCCAGAGACTGGAAGGTCTGTCAATGAAAAAAAGCATATCTTTCATTAAAGTTATCTCTTCTTTCTCGGGTGTCAGCTCTAAATGAGAGAAAGGGTTTTTTCCTTCTCTGATTGTATACATGCCCCTTGATTTATATTCTTTACGGCATTTTTATGAGCTTCTTTAGCACATCATACAGCGTAATAACAGCACAGTAATTGTGTTGGCTCCATGTCCTGGCACTTAATTATAATCCTGTCATTGGCATTTGCCAGCTTGTCTAACAGAATAACCTTGCCATGTGGCTGATATCCAACTTCCAAAAACAAAACAAAAGAGAGAGTTGAGGAATAAAGAAAGTGGGGAAATATACATGTGTTCCTGACAAATAAACCACATGTGCTTGAAGTTTGCGAGGGCACTCCATGAGGACGCAACTTCCTGCAGGCTGCTTGTGCATTTGCTAAGCAGGAATTGTGTTTGACAGCGAGACCCACCTTCAGAGTTCCTTCAAAGGTAGAAGGGAGTCAAAACACGTTAAGTAGTCATCGGTTGTTTTCAAGTACCGTTTTGACTTTTAAGGGGCAAAAACTCATTAGACCCACAAAGATTCAAGGCTGGAGCAAGACAACATTTCAATGTCTATATCTGATGCCTTCATGATTTGCTTCAAAAAAAAAAATGAGTTCTTTCCCCTTTGCTTTCTGTATATTCAAATGTTTTGAAGACATGTATAGCAAGAGAAACAGCCATAGTTTAAAGTAGGAAGAATGACTTCCAGATTTGAAATTTGTCGGTCTATAAGATGATCCTCTCTCCCCTCATAATCATTTCATCTCCTTTCCTAAGCCAATTTTTAGTAATTGTGTGGTTTCATAACTGCGCTCCTTTGGGCGGAAGGGTGGGATATAAATAATAAAATAATAAAGAAAATAAATGGTAACGACATTGTATAGTTGGGCAAAGAGGGTTGGTTCATAAATGACAGCTCAAGTGTTGCTGTGTGAGGTACTGAAATGGACAAGGAGAAGGTGAAAGGGACTTGCAAATACAGTCCAGGCCTCAGCCTTGAAGTGGACAACTGAGAGAGCCCAAAAGGTTAAAAATTATATGTGCATGTAGACTGAGAGAAGATGTCATAGGAGAGGAGAAAAATAGTTTGTAAGGCATAGGGAGGAGGGGAAAATCTCTGACGTGCACAGTGGCAGGATTTCTGGCAGGCAAGCTTTTGAAATAGGGGTGAAGCTGGAAGTAGTGTAAATAATATTTCTACAGCTGTAATTTCCTGGCATTTTTGAGACTGAGTAATCGTGGAAAGCCCTTCACGCATCAAGGTTTGGAAAGGGGCCACAAAAATGAAAGAGGAACTCCCCATTGGGTTCTTACTAGCATGTGTGTCATGGGCTAAGAGTCAGCTTCACCGGCTGAACAGCAGCCTGAAGGGGGACTGGTGTGATTCCACCTGCAGCTGATTAGCCTTCAAGGAAACAGAGGAGAAGGCCCTGATGAGAACCAGCTGGCTTCAGCCTTCTTAAGCAGAGCCAAATGCTGGAAACACTGCTAGTAGTTCCTGGCTCTACCTTGCAGCTTCCTGCTCATCTTGACCCTGGACCCCATAATTATTGGATTCCCTGACCCCTGGAATTGCTGTTTGCCTGACCCTAAGACTGGACCTGACTTTGGATGCTGACTCAGCCTCCAGGCAAGTACACCTCAGAGTTGTTTCCTGTTGGTTGGCCTTCTGCTCTACTGAGCCCTGCATGTTGTCACTCAGCAACAGGACTAGAACAGTGTGCTTTGCAGCTTAAGCAAAGTTTTGAAAAATGGGGAAGGGGGAGGAGAAAGAAGAAGAGTGGCAGGACATCTATGGCCAGACACAAAAGTCATGAGGCTCTGGCCCCCCCACCCCCGCAACACCCCTAGCAATGCATGCCTGCTGGTATCTTTAAACTGAAAAGTCATTGCCCTTGAGGGAAAAAATTGTCAAGGAGAAAGGAAAGAAGACAAACGGGGAAGCAAAAGAAAATCTGGCCTAATATATAGGTCCCATGCCCACCATGCATCTAGAGCACTATTATGCCCAGCTGTGGAGACTCCCAGGAACTAGAGTTTAAGGTTGTAGGGAATTGCAGCGGTGAGTGATGCGCCTGCAACAAACTACAGTCTCCAAGTTTACTCATGACTATTAAAGCAACTCAATAGTGCTTTCAATGTGTGGTGTGGATATGACCTTAGACCAGTTAAAACAATTGTGTGTTGGTGGAACCTGAACCAGCCACACAGAACTGTATTCCACATGGTTGTCTCCACAGCAAGAGTCAGTAGGACGTGGCATGGAATGAAATGAGGAGAAAGTTATGTGAATCCTGCAAGGCCTTGCTCTCTCTTTCAGACATTTCCACCAAGCCTGGAAGGCTAGGGGTCTGATTGACTCCAGCTATAATATGCAGCTCCGAAGGCTAAGACTGCTGCTGCTGAAAGTACCTAGAGAGCATGTGAGTCGGGCAAGATCTGGCCCCTGGTCATTTCTATCAAGCCTAGGAGGATAGGGTGATGACTGACGGCAATTTCCAATGCTCTTGCTACAGAAGATGCCAATAATGCTTTTCTTACGTTTAGGGCTTGCCTTTTAACATCGATGGTTTTGTAAGGATTGAAAATCATGTTTATTATTTATGACTGTGTCGATCTATTTATGACTATATTTAATTGGCACTGTATAATGATGATTTGTGAGCATTCTTGTGAGCCATTTTGCACATATCTTGGGAAAGTGGTCTGTAAATAAAGGGGATGGTGATAATGATGAAGGAATAGGGAAAGAGGCAGGAAATAGTGGGAAGGGAAAGGATCCTAGCAAGCTGTCTTATATTGAGTCATCTTATATTGGTCCATCTAGCTCAGTATTGTCTACATTGAATAGCAGTAGCTCTCCAGGGTTTCAGGAAGGAAAAATTCCCAGCCCTACCTGCATATATTGGGGATTGAACCTGGTGCATGCAAATAGGTGCTCTACCATTAAGCTATGGCTCTTCTTCTTTTCCTGAACAATCTTCGCTACTTCAGAAAGTTCAATCTTGAATATTAAGAAAGCTGAAATCCTGCCCTCGGCACCAAAGTTCTCTGGGACTTAATGCATGCAGAATGAATATGTAAAATGTCTGTAGTGCTGCCAGGAATGAGATCACTTAAAGTGCTTTCTTCCTGACTTTGGCTATTCTAAAGACCAGGGTGAGGGTCTTGAAGATAAGAGATAACAGAATGATAATCAGCAATACTGGAATACCAGCCTTTGTTTTGAAGTGACACCTATTCAATAACTCCTGCTTTGACCAGGGACAGGGAAGAAATTTATTTCCGTCTACATTTGAAGGTGAACTTCCCAAAACAATATGCAAACTGAAACACAGCAGTGAAATTCAAACTTCTCTAAATTTTGCAATACAGTTCTCCAGCCAAGTACAAAAATGTGTCTACTAGTGTAAAGTGTGTATTGAGATGCATATATTGGTGAAAATAGCAGGCAAAGATGCATTATATTAGGGAAATTACTTTGTGAAAATACGCATAGTAGGAGAAATTCACACTAGGATACTGGTGAATTTTCATGAGGACATTTTTTTAAAAAAAGCAAGCTGATGTCAAAGTTTGGAGAACTGAACATGAGATTAGAAAAATGAGAAACAAAGAAACTGAAATTGATATTGATATTTTTACCCATCCTTAGTTTAAAGGTAAAAGTAAAGGGATCCCTGACCATTAGGTCCAGTTGTGGACGACTCTGGGGTTGCAGCGCTCATCTCGCTTTATTGCCCGAGGGAGCTGGCGTACAGCTTCCAGGTCATGTGGCCAGGAGCAGGGACCGAGCAACGGGAGCTCACCCCGTCGCAGGGATTTGAACCGCCAACCTTCCAATTGGCAAGCCCTAGGCTCTGTGGTTTAGACCACAGCGCCACCTTAGTTTAGAGAGACGCTAAAACTCTTTGCATAACAACTGGAACTGAATTAACAGTGTCTGCCTTTCCCCTCTGTTGCTGCTGTTGTAGCTGCTGCTGTTTTGTTTTTATATTAAAAAAATACAAAGTTAGTTCCTTCTTTTCCCAAGTAGCTAAAATATTTGAGTCAACCTACAGATTGGATGGGCTGCAAAGAGGAGAAACCCCCACAGTGAAGTGATAAGACCCAATCAACACTCTTGAGCAGAACAGAAAGATGAAGGGTTTGTTTTTCCTCTTTCTGCGTAAAGGGGGGAAAAAACATCAAGGAACAAAATCACTTTGTAAAAAAATCAAACTTGTCATATACTTGAGATCTAAGGGGAAAGTGCAGATAGAGAAAAGGGCAGGTTGCATCATTGGCGGGCGCAGTCTGTGCCATTTGTATATGGGAGGGCTAAGAAGGGCTGCCCTCTTGGGCTTGCTTTGTAGCTATTGTGCATCGTATAATCTGTGGAGTTTGCGGGAAGGGTTGTCCCACTGTAACAAGGACATGTGCGATGCTGCAGACAATATGCTGTGCATTTATTTAACGTTTGCTGCCATAGGCAGCCCAAGTTATTTCCACCATCACATCATGCTAATGTAAAGGAACTATTTGGAAACAACAGAAAGCCAGATCGCCCAATATCATGATACAATGCAGTCACAATAATGACAGCTCTTAAAATAATAATGCAGTGGAGCCAGAGCAGCAGTTCGGTGGGTAGAGGTAGTATCATACAGTCCAGAGAACATGTTCAGAGAATCTTAGGCTGCAGTCTTATACTTGCACTTATCTAGGAACAAGTCCTATTAAACTCAGAGGGAATTACTTCTGAGTGCACATCTATTTGGCATTAACCTGCATCCAAAGTGGCCCCTCTGCCTCATACTCATCTCCTCTGCTTTGGCAGGAGGAGGAGGTGATTCAGCTGCTCCACCTTCGAATACAGGTAAAGGATCTCATTTCTCAGTGTTAAACAATAACCCCTCCAAGCAGAAATCCAGCATAGCAGGCAAGGGGGCTGGCTAGAACATTTATCCCTGTTGTACTATCATATCTGAAGTGTGCAGGGACACAAAAACCTATACCCAGAACAAACTTAGTTGGTCTCTAAGGTGCTACTGGACATTTTTTTTAATTTATTTCGACTGCGTCAGACCAACACGGCTACCTCCCTGAATCTCTGTTGTACTAGTTTCCCATTTGCAGGGACATGGTTTATTTCTTTGTTTTACATGTGGAACATTCAGAAGTAGCTCTCCCATCTATAAGTAGCGCAGTCTATCCACCCAGCATTCTTACAACAGTTTGTAAAGTATGGCTAGGTCAGCATCGGGGATCATTGGGCATCAACTAATGCCCACAACCCTGCAAGGAAACCAGTGCCAACCCCCAGAGGCTCCTGGCATCTTCCACTTGCCTCACACTGTCTCTCTACGGCCAAAAGGAGAGTGAAAGCAATGGGCAACAGTGGCAGCTGTGAGTCAGATACAGAGCAGAGCACTGAAGGCATCTTGCCCAAGAACCCACCCACCAAAAAATCTGGAGTGAGATCTGAATGTAGAGTATTATTGTGAGAGGCATTGGGGGTGAGGCTAGGAAATAATGGTGTGTTTTTTTGTAGGCCGCTTGCAAGTTCAAAGCCAAGGTTCAATTTGAACCAGGGACTTTCTGGATCAGTTTATAGCAACCATACCACACCATCTTTGGGTGTGTCTGAGTGCAATAAATCACCCTCTAACAAATAGGACAATGTTACATTTACCTGTCTGAAGATACCCCATACTATAAAGGTACTTATGTGAATTCCTTAGCAGAGACAGCAACAGTGCAGTTGATGCACTGCTGGCAATGGATTAATTTTTCATTCCTGATCACTGTTCCCTCCAGCTGGATGGTTTTTAAGCAAAGAGAGAAGGTGGTTCTGGAGCTGCCATTCCCCACACTGTTACTATTTTGGAGTAAAAAGGGGCATTAGTTTGCAGGTTGATGAAACGACTCAATAGCAGAAGCAAAGACCCTCTGGAACTGCTAAGACTAGGCAGGTTCAGTGCGCCAAGATGCAAAGCAAAGAGGCTTAGGAAAGTGTCATGATCCTAGTGGGCCAAATGTCAGTACTGATTACCTGGTGTGTGTGCTTGCCTCTTTTTCTCTTGTGCCTTTAATAGCTTCATGACAGGCAGAAATTCAACAGGGATGCCTCCATCATTGCATATTCCTCTTGGGAATGCTGCATCTGTTAGCTTTCTGACTCAGAAGGTAAAACAGGCATGCAGTCACCACTACTACTAGTAGTAGTAGTTTTCAAGACACTGTTGAGTCCAAAAATGTAACTGAGAATTTTTCTGCTGCTGTTCTCATTTAAGAACTGAAACAACAAGAGCTGTTAAAACACAGAAAACTCCCTCAGTTGCTGTGATAACATGATCTAAACCACTTCATCGTATGTATTCTGAATTGTTAGTACCTGTCAACTTGCAACTTAGCAAAAAAGGAGTCTAGGATCGTATTGAGGTTTTGTTGTTGTTTTTCTGTGGTGAAATCCCTCTGCATTTCATTTTATGATTGTATACTGGAATTTTATTTAGAAAGTTCGGCAAAGTGTAAGACATATGGAAACCACACAACTCGAGTTGATATGCCAGTTCTCTTCTCAGACAAGAGATGAGACAAGGCAATTGATCAGAAAGGCTGCATCTGTTCTGAGTTGGCTCTAGTGAGTTTCACACTGCATCTAAGAGACTTAATGTGACTAGGAACTTTCCATTTCCAGGCTTGAGTATGATCATGTTACTCAGTAGTTAAGCTCAGTATTAGGGTATCTTGTAAACAGTGTCTACTGATAGTTGGCCAGTTCTGTGGCCATTTTCAGGAGGTTCCTTCCATGCAATTGCAACTGTGTGGAGGGTAAAATTGGGTGTTCGTCACCTACTGACCCCACCCCTGGTGTTCATCCCTCTCAGGACTCCTCCCCACCCACAAGCTCCAGGATCCCTGATTTCTTTTATTTACATGCATTTCTCCAAAGTACAGTGGTTGTTGTTGTTGTTGTTGTTTAGTCATTTAGTCGTGTCCGACTCTTCGTGACCCCATGGACCAGAGCACGCCAGGCACTCCTGTCTTCCACTGCCTCCCGCAGTTTGGTCAGACTCATGTTTGTAGCTTCGAGAACACTGTCCAACCATCTCGTCCTCTGTCGTCCCCTTCTCCTTGTGCCCTCCATCTTTTCCAACATCAGGGTCTTTTCCAGGGAGTCTTCTCTTCTCATGAGGTGGCCAAAGTATTGGAGCCTCAGCTTCACGATCTGTCCTTCCAGTGAGCACTCAGGGCTGATTTCCTTAAGAATGGATGTGTTTGATCTTCTTGCAGTCCATGGGACTCTCAAGAGTCTCCTCCAGCGCCATAATTCAAAAGCATCAATTCTTCGGCGATCAGCCTTCTTTATGCTCCAGCTCTCACTTCCATACATCACTACTGGGAAAACCATGGCTTTAACTATACGGACCTTTGTTGGCAAGGTGATGTCTCGGCTTTTCTTTTTTTCTTTTTTCTTTTTGAAGTACAGTGGTACCTCAGGTTAAGTATTTAATTCGTTCCAGAGGTCTGTTCTTAACCTGAAATTGTTCTTAACCTGAAGCACCACTTTAGCTAATGGGGCCTCCTGCTGCTGCCGCACTGCCAGAGCCCTATTTCTGTTCTCATCCTGAAGCAAAGGTCTTAACCTGAAGCACTATTTCTGGGTTAGCGGAGTCTGTAACCTGAAGCGTATGTAACCCGAGGTACCACTGTATGGATGTTTGAGGCAGGGGGTAGCAGGGGATGTGGAGGTCTGGTTGATCTCTCCCTTCAATGATTATGGAGAGCAGCAAGGGTAATCTCATCCTAGGCAGAGAAGTATGTTCTGCAGAGTTGGAATGGCTTGAGCACAATTCGGGAGGAAAGAGGCAGCAGATGCAGCAACAGGGAAAGGTGCTAGGAAGGAGTTGCTCCATTGCAAAATTTAATAAACCTCAGATTGAGGAAGAATTTCCATTAGCAGCCAGAATATGAACTGTATGGTTGTTATATATCATTGCTTTTTGTTAATATCATCATCCAGCAAATTACATCAGGGAAAGACAAAAGCCTGTTTAATAAAATATAGCAATTCTGGTGTCTACATCAATTTTCTATACATGCTATTTCCTTTATTACCTTTCCTTTCTACTGGTATCATTAATTAGGGCATCTATTGAAAGCAGTTTGCATTAGGTTTTTTAGTACAGAAATGTTCATCATAACGTTTTGTTTGATCCTTTAGAAATTCAGATATCTTTTAATTTTCTAAAAACCTCATTTAAATACCTAGCCACCAAAGATTGACTCTCCCCCGCCCCACTCCAGTTGGTTGCTAGTGAGACTGACATTTCTGTATGATTCATGTGTAAAACGGAACATCATTTGGATGTAGCCAAAAATAAAATAAAAAGTGCAGTACAGATCCTCTCGAAAATTAGTTTGTGTGTAGGAGATATAAGTCTTTGAGCTTGTTTTAATTAAAATTGCACTTAAAATTGCAAGTATGATCTCTGCAAGTGTGTGATGTGTAGTAATAGGATCAATATCAAAACTCTGGGGAATGTTTTGTACAGGATGTGAACTTTTATAGATCACCAAAGGACATATGATCTGGTCATGCCCTATAGTGGAGAGCCAGTGTGGTGCAGTGGTTAAGAGCGGTAGTCTCGTAATCTGAGGAACCAGGTTCACTTCCCCGCTCCTCCACATGCAGCTGCTGGGTGACCTTGGGCTAGTCACACTTCCCTGAAGTCTCTCAGCCCCACTCACCTCACAGAGTGTTTGTGGTGGGGGAGGAAGGGAAAGGAGAATGTTAGCAGCTTTGAGACTCCTTTGGGTAGTGATAAAATGGGATATCAAATCCAAACTCTTCTTCTTCTCTTCTATTCTGGGCAGAGGTCATTGCCAATATTAACTTGGTCGTGGAAAAATCCCTAAACTTCTCAGATGCCCATTCTATACTCAATTATATTCCAGAGCTGTGGGCCTTGATGGAGGGGCAATATAATTGGACTCTGCGTGGCCTGTTGCTGGCCAAATGGTTGGTCTTACTACACTGGAAGAAACATTTGTCCCACCCGGTTGCTCAGTGGGCAGAATACTTATCTCCTTTTGCAGCATATGAAAAAAGATGCTTTTAGCAGGCAGCACTAAGAGTAAACACCATGGCATTGGGGATCAGTACTTAGAATGATAGAATTTGAAGGGACCATGAGGACAATGGGATAGCTATGTTGGTAAGGGTAAAGGGACCCCTGACCATTAGGTCCAGTCATGACTGACTCTGGGGTTGTGGCGCTCATCTCGCTTTACTGGCTGAGGGAGCCAGCGTACAGCTTCCAGGACATGTGGCCACCATGACTAAGCTGCTTCTGGCAAATCAGAGCAGCGCACAGAAATGCCGTTTACCTTCCCGCCAGAGTGGTACCTATTTATTTACTTGCACTTTGATGTGCTTTCGAAATGCTAGGTTGGCAGGAGCAGGGACTGAGCAATGGGAACTCACCCCGTCGCAGGGATTCGAACCGCCAACCTTCTGATCGGCAAGTCCTAGGCTCTGTGCTTTAACCTACAGTGCCACCCGTGTCCCTAGGAGACTCTTAATCTCAGGGTCATGGTTTTGAGCCCCACATGGGGCAAAAAGATCCCAGCACTGCAGGAGGGGTAGACCCTTGTGATCCCTTCCAGCTCTGTGATTCTATGATCTTCTAGTCCAACTCCCTAAAATGCAGGAATATTTTGCCCACTGTGGGGCTCAAACCCACGACCGTGAGGCAGAGAGTCTCATGCTCTACCATCTGAACTATCCAAGTTTGCATAAAGTATATGCTCAGTGAGCTCTGCTGGAGGCTATCTCCTCCCTTTTTTCCTTCTATCTCCCTCCCCCCACCAAACTCCCTTCCCCCTTTTAGTGTTGTTTGCACCGTATTTACTCTGTGATACTGCACAACAAATTGATGGCCATTGCTGGTCTTTCTCTTTCCTTTTATTGTTTTTATTCGTAGACCGTATTGTAAAGGAAGAACAATCAATAACATAAATAAATGAACAAAAGGGAATGACAGATTGGGTTGGGGGGGGGCTTTATTTATGAGTAACATCTCCATGAAGCCACATGGGAGACTACCATCAAAGCTTGGGGTAGAATCTTCATTTCAAAGCGGGGTCATCTTAAACGCCAGCAAATATTAAGCTGGCTCGATGGGACCACAAGGTTTGCCAAACTTAAAAAAAAGTATTTAGGGAGGGAAAACCCCCAAAGGTTAAGACCCCAAAACAAGCCAATGAGAACTTGGAGCAAGGATGGTTGGTTGATCAGCAACAAGAACAAAGATATGGATTTGGATAGATGAATGCCTTTATCATTCTTGTTCGTTTTTAAAAGTTTGCTCTATGGTGTTCTGAATTTATTTTGGAAGACTGCCTTAAAAAAACAACCAGTATTATGCACAGTGTGGTGTAGTGGTTCATGTTCTGGTCTAGGACCTGGGAGAGCAGGCTTCACATCCCCACTCATTCATGAAACTCATTGAGTGACCTTGGCCAGTCAAACCCTCTCAGCTTAACCTACATTGCAGGTTTGGTATGAGGATAAAATGGGAAGAACTATGTTTCCGCCTTCATCTTCTTAGAGGAAAGGTGGAGGAATTGGAAGATGAAGGAGTTACACTTTAAAAGAATTCTTTAAACAGATTTTAAACTGCAACTTTTTTAAAACAAAAACTGGGGTCCACTATTATTATTTTTAAAAGCCTTCCTTAAACTTCATACTGAGCATTTCATTCACAACATGTACCAAGTTAAGATGACTCCAAGGACCCAGAATAATGACTATCCAGTCCTTTGTCAGACACACATTTCCTGCTCTGCTCTGAACCATATCATACATTTTTGGAGTTACTGTATTCTGGGTCACTGGCCAATGAGTTCTGTAGACCTGATGGTATATTTAGAATGCACAAACCGGTGCGGATCTCTCATGAATAATGCATCGGGCAGTTATCACACATCAGCAATCACTGCAGAGGCCGCTACTCCATTTCCAAGGTGTATTCACGTTATGCCTTCGCAAGCCAGGCAAGCGAGCCAGAGCTAGCTAGGAGAATGTTTCTGCCTCTCAATGAAACAGATTTTTAAAGGAGATATCAGGGCTGAAAAGGAGCTCTTGAGTCAACTTTAATGACCTGCCTGTAGCTGCCTCCAGGGCCCTAGAGGAGTGAGTTGTGTGAATAAAACTGACACGATCAGCTCTCCTGTGATGCCAGGTGGGGCATGGTGGATGATGTGTTCTGGAGCATAGCAGAGCCGAGAAGCAGCAGCTCTCTCATTTCCAGTGGGAAGAGGGAAGACCTGGGGTGCCAATGGGAGCTTCCCTCCTGCTGCAAATGGCAGGTGTAGTAGGAAAATTCTGAATGGGACTCCATTACACAGTTCAGATCCAGCTCTCACACAGCCCTCCACCATCCATCTCTCTCTCTCTCTCTCTCTCTCTCTCTCTCTCTCTCTCTCTCTCTCTCTCTCTGCAAAGAGATGTTCTACCACTGAGCTAAAGCACTCCTCCAAGCTCCTTCTCCCCATAGGTAAAGCATATCAGGTGCCACTTTAATCAAATTGAGGAAGTGAATGCTTTTGTTTTTTTATGATTGCTGCTGTTATGTTTTACAGTGGCTGCTCTTAAGTTTTATAGCTGCCATTTCAATGTTTTACATGCTTTTTTGTTTTGTTGTTCAGCATACTTTCGCAGTTTGTCTTACTTGCTTCATTTTGGTAAGCTGCTTTGCTAGGTGGAAAATAGGAGGGTGAGGGTGATCGGAATACAACTGCTGCCTTGTTGCTCAGAGAAGGGCTTTTCATACTCCCCCCTTGCCATTGCAGCCCCCAGTATTTCCCTCAAATGTGAATCCAAACAGTTGGAGGATAAAGTTACCGTGGTTTTATCTTTATACTCCCTTCAAGCTTATTTCATGTTTCACTTGTGCTGGTATTTTATGCGTAAATGTGTTTGTAAACATTTATTATACTGGATGATAGCAAGTAGGTGCTTTCAGCGATGTGACATTTACACCTACTTAGAACTTATTAGATATTTTCATAAAAGTGATGATGAATGTCAAACCATGACATCTTGTATTTTGCATATCATTTAAGTTCCCTTTTGTTGCCTGTGAACACAGTACCTCACTCACATCTGTTTGGAGATGGAAGAGCTGGAACTCTTTATTTAAATGGATAATCATCCCTGTAGCTTCCCGGATGCACGTTCAGTTGCAATTATTCTCAAAGTGTACAGCACAATGCTATGCACCTTCGCTCCAAAGGAAAGTTCATTGAGTTACATGGGGCTGATTACAAAGTAGGGGTGCACAGGAATCTTAGGCGGAAAGGAGGGAAACCTTTTTTCAGTCCAAGGACCAACTTTCTTTCTGAGCAGCCTTCCAGGTGTTGCAGATATTAAGATTGTGCAGTTCGAAGTGACCGGAAGCATAAGAACTGACAACTTCCTTTTGGAAGTAATCATTGTCCAGGCCCATAAAAGTAGTATTCAAACTTTTATTTGCAAAACTCTTTAAAAACAGAACATAAGCAACAGAGATACATCCAAAAAATATCCATACAATATCTTGTACTGTCCAGCACAGGCTTACAAAATATGAAATAATCCAAACAGACCTAGAAGCAGAGGTCTGACTCTCCCCACACTCTGCATTTGAGCGGGAAGGTTTTTGTCTGTGTGCCCAGATGGCTGACAGACCATAGAACTTCTCACTTGAGGCTGTGGAGCGGTAACCCATATTTAATGTGGTCATATGGGGATCCTTAACCCAGGATTGACCCTGATGAAGTTATCAGCCAGCAACTGAGTTGGCTGATCTCAGATACTTACCCAGTGCCCCTAAGCCAAACCTTCTTACATCTGTAATCCACAGAGTTGTGGCCATTTCGACCCCAAAAATGTTGTCATGTCACTTATTGCTTCCGATGCTCCTCCCCCAGTGACCCGAGGCCGACTGCACCAGAGTCCACAAGTGATGCACTTCAGAATTCTGTCATCTCAAGGGCCTCATTCTGTAGAACTATACACTGACTCCAATATAGAAAATAGAAATCTTATGTAAATACTGTGTGCGCAGATGTCGCACACCACCCCCCGACTGCAATATTACTGGGAAAGATACAGACTAGGCAGAGGAAATGATTAGAGGATGTCAAAGGCAGTGGTACATGGAGGGACTTCAGAAAGTAGGATAGTTGAGCTTACAAAGGAGAGATGAATGGGAGGGGATGATGAATGTCACAAACTTATATCTGACACGGTGGCAAAACCTTCATGAAATGCATGGAGGAAACTTTTATGTTCACACCAAGCAGACAGCACTTCATTTTATCAAAATCTTGTAAAGAAAGTGGGCGGAAAGGGGCAGGGGAAGAGAAGGAAGCTTCTTGAAGCTACAAAAGTGTTGAATGAAAATTCAGGGCTGAATTGCCATTTGCATTATTTGAAGTAGCAATTTCAAGGAGTTTGAAAGATTATGCTGAAATTATTTCTGGAGGTGATTGGAAGGTGCGATGGAGCTGAGGGAGTCTTTCCCTACTGGAAGACCAAGTCAGGCTGAACCTAGGTTGTCCAGCTGCCGGGCAGGAGCAGTTTTTATTTTATTTTTTATTTGCATTTTTTAAAAAAAAAAATCAAATCTACAACTGACAACATCAAGCAAAAATACCATGGCAGCGAACAGCAAAAATCAACATTAAAATTAAACTGACAAAAAAGTAGTACAAAATGCATCACTTTTTTTCTCCCTTGGGAAGAAAGGAGCTCAGAGAATACAGACTTAAGCTAACCACTGTGTTCATAAGAATTTGCTAAACAACTGTGCAGTCTTAACACATGGAGACAACTTTAGCGAGAAAACTCCAGAGTGTGGAGTGATGGAGGAGGAGGTGGGCAGCCAGGTCAGAAGTGGAGTGAAGTGGCACATCAGGGGATGGTTCCCTGCATAAGAGGCAGCTGCCAGATGCTGGGCCACAAAGCTGCTTGGAGCACTACAGTAAAAGGAGTTTGGAGGGAGCCGGTGTTTGCAGGGGATTAATTAAAACGACCCCCTCCAAATCTATTATTTGTCCCATTGTGAGAACATAATGAGTATGCTTGGTATACACAATGGGTACACACAACAGCGGTATGTTTTCCCCTCCTCCGTAAGCATGAAGGAAGGCACTGACTATCCAGAGTAATAGCCGACCACTGTATCCATCTGCTATAAGTGGATGAAATCTCAGGTCTTCCTGTAGCAGAGGAACAATGGTTGCTGAGCTCATTACCGTAAGTTTACTCATGTTATCTGATTCGTAACCAGCCACTTCCAATGGCTTTTGAAATGCAGCACAATTAAAGGTAAAGGTAAAGGTACCCCTGCCCGTACGGGCCAGTCTTGACAGACTCTGGGGTTGTACGCCCATCTCACTTAAGAGGCCAGGGGTCAGTGCTGTCCGGAGAAACTTCCGGGTCACATGGCCAGCGTGACATCGCTGCTCTGGCGAGCCAGAGCCGCACACGGAAACGCCGTTTACCTTCCCGCTAGAAAGCGGTCCCTATTTATCTACTTGCACCCGGAGGTGCTTTCGAACTGGTAGGTTTGCAGGCGCTGGGACCGAGCAATGGGAGCGCACCCCGCTGCGGGGATTCGAACCGCCGACCTTTCGATCGGCAAGCCCTAGGCGCTGAAGCTTTTACCCACAGCGCCACCCGCTAGGCAGCACAATTACTTCCTAGGAAATCTGTTATTAAAAACAGAACAAAAGAGTATGATTTTATTATTATTATTAGTCTTTTTTTAAAAAAAACCAACAACAAACCCCTTAGATAAAACTGCAGACAATAAACAAAGAAGTCGGGAGATGAACTGCAGCAGGATTTGCCTGGCCTGAATCTTCCAACCTTCAGCTCATTGGATGACCCTGAATTCTATCATTATGAGGGAAGGGGAAAAATGTATTTGAATCTACTTTCTTCACATCTTGCATAATTTAATGCACCTCTGCTGTCCTCCCTTGCTCACTTTTCTTTCTAAATTAAAAAGCTCCAACTGTTGCAAGCTTTCCTCGTAGGAGAGCAGTTCCAGCCCTTCAATGAATCTTGTCCACCTCTACAATGTCCTTCTTGAGATCCAGTGACCAGACCTGTACCCAGTATTCCAAGTGTGTTCAGATCATAGATTTTCATAAAAGCTTTGTGATATTGGCAGTTTTATTTTTAATCTCTTTCCTAATGATCCCTAACATGGAATTTGCCTTTCTCATAGCCACCCTATACACTGTTGATGTTTTCACTGAGTGGGAAGGTGAAGGTTAGCCCTTTTTTCTGACTCTAGTCTTAACAAATAACGCTCTCCAAAGCGTATTCTTCCAGGTTGAATAGCATGGGTTGGGTTAACCCCACCCTCCCAATTGTGATATCCCCATCACCTTTTAAAAAACAAAAACAAAGAATCCACATTTGTGAGAGATCACTTATTTCTCATAACGTCCAGTTCAGCCTTTTTATAAAAAGGCATAAAAGAAGAAATTAGCAAGTTGGTACTTACCAGGAAGAACATTAGGAAGCAGGGAGAAATTAGTAAGAAAGTACTTGGGGAAATGAAGTGGCATGACAGTGAAATGCAATGTGAAAGGACTGGAGATGGAGAAACTATTTAAATGGTAAAAAGGAAGGGTGGGCAGAATAAAGGTCTACACTTGTCCGTGGACAAAGGCAGGGAAGATCTCCAGCTGCCAAATGGCCATAAGATGCAGCATTGCATTCTTCGTGCAAGAGCCAACATAAAGGCAGCAAGAGGTAAATGAAGAAAGGAAGAAGAATTGTGTTGCTGCCAGGTGATGATCAGGGCCACCATCTCCACAGTGGACAGAGGCTGTGTACACACCAGAGTGCTAGTGCCCACATCATTGCACAGATCCCATTTTTCCATGTGCACTTCTGTGCACATCTGTCCACGCACGAGCATTTTTGAAATAACTGCATCTCAGTGTTTCTCATCCACATTAGCAGGCAGCTGGTGATGGGAGATATTTGCACTATTTGATATCCCACTTTATCACTACCCAAAAGAGTCTCAAAGTGGCCAACCGTCTCCTTTCCCTTCCTCCCTCACAACAAACACTCTGTGAGGTGAGTGGGGCTGAGAGACTTCAGAGAAGTGTGACTAGCCCAAGGTCACCCAGCAGCTGCATGTGGAGGAGCGGGGACGCGAACCCAGTTTACCAGATTATGAGTCTACCGCTCTTAACCACTACACCACACTGGCTTCCATCCAAATAAGGGTTTCAATCAACCTCCCTAACCTCTGGAAAGCTGAGGCGCATTGTGGGCATGCATGCAGGTGTTTTTTTATGCATGGGCCAATTATGTTTGTGACGCAAGTTTCCAATATACCAAACTCGCACAGAACAGTGGGTTAAGAAGTGTGTGTGCTGTGCTGTGCCCTTTCCCACCAGCAGTCCACCAACAAGCTCCTCATCAATGAAAGTAAGGCAGGCATGACCAAAACTTGGCCCTCCAGCTGTTTTGGGACTACAATTCCCATCATCCCTGACCACTGGTCCTGTTAGCTAGGGATGATGGGAGTTGTAGTCCCAAAACAGCTGGAGGACCAAGTTTGGCCATGCCTGATAAGGGGTGTGGTGATCAATGGTACCAAGCAAAATGTCACAGCACATGTTAAAAACAATATAAAATGCTCACGCAATGTGCTTCAACATGTCTGCTGTTGGGTAACATTTTATGTTGGAGCTTTCCCCTTATCACATTATCCACATTTGGGTGGGTGGGTGGGGGTAATCAAGCTGCAGACCTTTTCTATACACACACACTACAAATTACACATTATTCATAAGCATTTTCTCACATCCCGTTGGGAAATGTGTTAAGCCCAGAAAAATAAGCACAACAGAAGCATTCTGTTAGAAGTTTGACAAGCTTTCTAAGTGCAATCAATGGTGAAGCTATGTATTCAAGAATAATAGCATTATCGTAAACATCTGTTTCAACACAGCAGTATGAGCATGATCATACAATATATGTGGATATGACTGATATGGGAAAATTTGATTATAAACTCTGCTGTGAAATTATACAGTGACTACTCTAATATGCTCAGCTGCAGATGTAAACAGTACAGACAATGTTCCTTTGCATATTCCTTCAATTTAGCAGCAATTTACAGAATTAGCCATTTTCATGTAATCATTTTAAAATTATATTTAACAAAGCTCTTTCATTTCTTTTCTTACTCATACAGCTTGAACCTCTCTGCTTGAATCTATTACAGAGAGAGCTTAACTCAAGTTGTCATTGAAGCTTGGGAGAGAGAAGGCCTATCTTGTTTTCAATAATCTCTCCCCACCTTTCCAATACAGTTGTTAAAGAATCTGGCAGAAAATTAGTGTCAGGCAGTGCATGATTTTATTTTATTTATCCAAAAAGTTGGAGCTGTCCACCCTCTTTGATTTGCTCATTCCAGATTGTGATTTGATTTCTTTGAGAGTCACAGAATGGCCTGGTTCGTGAAAGTGCTAATTAGGGATGTTCACCTTTAAATGCAAAGTGAATCGAATTTCTGCTCCATCCCTAGACTGTCAAGTAAGGGAAAGGGGGTCAAGGAATGGATGACTAGAAAAAGCTAGGGCCAGAGTGAAGCAGGGAGGGAAGCAAAGCTAATTGGGGTTACAAAAGCAAAGCTGGAGGCAGAATTTACTCACCAACATGGTTACAGCCCAACTGTGTCTTCAAAGGCCTTTACTGAGCATCTCTCCACTGGCAATCAAACAATATACAGTGGTACCTCGGGTTAAGTACTTAATTCATTCTGGAGGTCTGTTCTTAACCTGAAGCACCACTTTAGCTAATGGGACCGCCTCCTGCTGCCGCAGCTGCACAATTTCTGTTCTCATCCTGAAGCAAAGTTCTTAACCCGAGGTAATATTTCTGGGTTAGCGGAGTCTGTAACCTGAAGCATCTGTAACCTGAAGTGTATGTAACCCGAGGTACCACTGTATTAGGATATGAAACTTTATTCCACACACACACACACACACACACACACACACTGTGTGTGTGTGTGTGTGTGTGTGTGTAATTCCAGGTAAATCTGCCCTCTTGACCAAACACTCTCACCCTACAATGGAACCTTGGGTTACGTACCACCCTCCTTACGAACACTTCGGGTAACGAGCTCCGCTAACCCGGAAGTAGATGCTCCTGGTTGTGAACTTTGCCCCGGGATGTGAGTGGAAGTTGCACGGCGACAGCAGCGGGAGGCCCCATTAGCAAAAGCGCGCCTCATGTTAAGAACAGTTTCGGGTTAAGAATGGACCTCCGGAACAAATCAAGTTCGTAACTGGAAGTACCACTGTACTTTCCTCAGTGGTATTCTGTGAGTTTTCTTTCCTTCCTTCCTTCCTTCCTTCCTTCCTTCCTTCCTTCCAACTTAATATAATTACTAGGGACCTATTAGGCTAGCAGGGCAAACCTTAAGTCAGCCTGACAACATTACGCACATGACATATCAGTTTTAGCACAGAAATAACCTGCAGTGCTGACAGCTGAAGCGAAATATGTCAGTCAGAGAACAGGCACCTTTTACTTTCAGACTGCAGCAGCAGCTCTTGTTATGATGAACCATGGAAGTTTGTGAGCTGCTCATAGCATTTGACTGGGGAGGAATTCCCCCCTAACATTTTATCATCCATAGATGAACTGCTTCAAAATAGGCCTGTTTTGGTGATCTTGTAGGCAAAGGCATAGCTGCCCAAACTCTTTGCCTAAATAAAACATCAAGTCATCATCAGTACAGGATCTTCACTTATCTGATCAGTGGGAGTTTCTTGGAAAGTATTACAGACCCTCCAAGTGTCCCTATTTTTCAGGGGCATCCCTGATTTAGAGAAGCTGTCCCAGTTTCTGATTTGATTCTGGAATGTCCCACTTTTCCATAGAATGTCCCTATTTTCATTGGAGAAATATTGGAGGGTATGGTATTATAGAATGAGGTTGCTTTTGAGAAATCAAGTTCTCCTAGAGAACATGTGTTATGGTGAGGTCACCACAACTGAAGGGGTGGAGGGAAGTCCGATGCTCGGCAGAGCTAAAGATAAGTATGTGATTTATTTGTATAATGAATGTATGTTTAATGCAAAAATAATAAAAATTTATTGGCAAAAAATAATAATCATCAGAAAACTGAGACGGCTTCTCTAAATCAGAGACATCCCTGAAAAATAGGGACACTTGGAGGGTCTGGACTATGACCTGGGAGACTAGGGTTCGAATCCCCCCTCATGAAGCTCACTGGGTGACCATCTCTTAGCCTAACCTACCTCACAGGATTGTTTGTGAGGATGAAATGGGGAGGAAGAGAACAATGTAAACCACCTCGAGATCCTTGGAAGAAAAAGGGGGGGTATATAAATGTAATAAATAAAACAAATAAACAAAACTCCCTACTAGCAGAGGTTCAGCAGGAATTGTTGTCTTCTGGAAATTGTATTATTTAAATAACACTTTGCAATATATATTATTTTTAAATGACCACTATTTACTGATATTTTTACTGATTTTTATTATAATCTTGTATGTTATATGCCACCTTGCTTTACTTTGTAAAAATGCAGATTGTAACTACTTCAGTCACTATATAAATAAATAAACATCACCTTATGCTATAAATGGGGAATGATTAGAAATGCTAAGATATAGAGTGCCAGCCAGGTTAGTCTCCCTTGAGTATTAATTCACCACCAGTACTGTGCCTTAACCCTGCTTTTCTTTGGGATGGTTAATGCTTATAAAAATTACAGTAATTAATACAATATAATTACAGTATAACCAGCCTGATACTTGGGAAGTAGATAAGGAAAGAGCTCTCTTGTTGAGCACGCCAACTATGTGAGAGAGAAATTAATTCTAAGTTTGCTTAATCATTTTTGTGACAGAGAAGCACAAGTTATTTAAAACATTTCTCGCAAAAAGGAAAATACAGCTGGAGCTGGGCCCAATGTAACATGTCAATATTACAGTGTAAGGTGCTAAATGACTTAGGCCTCCTCCCACACCAACTTGCCTCTTTTAACAACTGCTGGAGAAGCTCTGCTGATGGTCCTCATGCCTAATGAGATTTCTTGGGTGAGAGTCCATGACTGGGCTCTCTCTTCAGTGGCTCCTTTGCCTTCCGAATGAACCTTCTGAAGTGCATCCAACCATGATATTGATGCCATTTTGGTCACAGGCAAAGACATACCAGGCTTTTGAGGAGGAGTGAGGTGTTCTGGATATTTGAATTTCTATTTCTGCCACTTCCTTGCTTGTAAACGAGGTCTGTGTTTTGTTGTTGTGTAAATATAAATGTCAAACTAATATATTTATTGAAATGGAAACCTAATATTTTGGGAGGTGGCAGGTGGCATCTTGATTACCAGAGGAAGGAATTTCATGCAGATTTAAAAACTAGTCTCATTAATGGGGTATGGTTGGTCTGTATTGTTTCCTTTTGAACCTACGTGGAACCTGATTTTTTTCTCTTTAAAAAAAATAAAAGAGGAGAAGCAACAAAACCTTCCTAACACTAAGTAGAAGTGTTAAGGCAACAACAAGTTGTGGGTCACTAGATTTTATGTCGGAATGTAAGGCTCTCAGTTTATCTCTAATCACTCCCCATTTGATAACACACACAAATTCACCATGTCACCACAATGTTCATGGTTTCGCTTCCCAGCTGCTGTGGGCTTCTAAACAGCAGCGAGAAAACAATGGTCAATGAATTATGAATATGCCTTGGCAGATTGGGTTTAACCCCAGAAAGATTATTACAGGGATGATGGCTTCTTGTGCATTTTAATTGGTGTCGAATGAGTTGCTTTGCTAGATTTCTCTGCCATCTTCCAGCTACGTTGGTTTTCCCTTGGTTTACCATTATAGCTGATTGCTTATACAGAGGCTACCCGGCTGTTACAGTGGAAATCTCCAAATAATTAATATTTCCCTCCCCGCTACCCTGCCAACCTTCTTGGTTATGGAGCTCAGGAAATCAAATGAAGCCAGCAGTGTTGTTATGGCATCTTAGGCAGGAGTTATGCTAAACAGCCATATCCCACAGAAAAGGAACCTCTTCACATATGCACTTTCTTCAGTCTTCACCTAAGCTGCCCATCTGGTGAAATTCTACTCATGGCACCCTATTCACGGCACACTGCATAGGGCGGTGACCCAGAGGACTCAGCTACATAGGTCAATTTATAGTGTTTAAAATGTGTTATAAACATGTGACAGCAGATGGAGCTATAGAGCAGAAACCAAAGTCAATGGCAGATTACCTTGGGAGCTTTTTTTCTATAGATTTTTTTCCATAGCGTTTTCTTTTCTGTATAGATCCAGCCAGAAACAGACATTTTCCACTGTTGCCCCTGTACTGTGGAATGCCCTTCTGTCGTATGTGAAGCAACAACCATAAGTTGCTTCAGACACCCTGTAAAGGCTTCTCTCTTTGCCCAGGTTTTTCAGACCACGTTTTATGTGTATGAATCCACGGAATCATTTTTTAAATTTATTGTTATATGTTTTTACATTGTTGTTTTATTGGTTTTTGGTTCTATTTTTGGTTTAATGCATGTCGCTTTTATATTGTACATACCATACACTGCAAAGACATTTTCAAACTATTCATTGCGAACTGACCTGTGTGGCAAACCTCAAATGATTCACTGCTTGTAGCAGTTGTTGTGCAGAAGCCATTTTGAGCAGTCTGCATGAGGCAGGTTTTTTGTGAAACCACCATACCTTTCTCACTGGTGATCTAACCTCCCTACCCCTTTGAAAACTCATCTTTCTCCTCTTTCCCCCTCTTCTTTTCTAGTTTTATTGAGATTCCCTAAACAATGCCAATGGAAATTAAGGAAAGCCTTGCAAGAGCTGAGCTTGCACGTTCAAAGTGCATTATAAAACCTCAGCTGATCTTCAAGTTAATTAAAATAAAGATGCCAAAGTTGCTGGGCAGACTGATTTCCCTGACTTTATCTCCTTTGGTAGCAGAATGAGCAAAACATGCCTACTTCGGAAGTTATAAATAGAGCAGAATAGCAATGACTTACAGCCTGCTCTACAGTGTTAAAGCATGGTGGTGTGATGCATCTTCATGTTTTTGCTTTTAGTATACATTTAGGAATATGATCCAAATGACTGCCAACATTTAAAAATCTACTCTGTAGTTTTGTTTATTGTAGTCAGATAATGGAAACAGCAGATTTGAGGATCATAAAGATGAAACTTAGGCGGCTGAAATAACAAAAGCAACAACAAAATTCTCTCTCACACGTGGTGCCTTTGGTGATGCATAGTGCCACTTAATACACAGTTCTTCCAGATGCCATAGAGAGAGCTCTGTACGTGGCTGCCAGAGTTTCCTGGCATGGAGGCTCTCCACCCATTCTCAGGTTTTCAAAAATTATGACAATTTCAGAGTTTCAAACATTATGTAAATTATTCTAATCACAGATATCTATTGTTAAACCATGCAGATATAATTCCTGTTCCTGTAAATATTTCCTTGTTTAGCTCAGATTTGTTGGATGCTTTTCATTACAATAGAAACATAAGTACTCCCCCCTCCCAACAGCTCAGCTGCTAAGCAAATAGATTTTGTTTTGGCCTCCCATGAAAGGCTCCAACTAATTCCACTTGGGTTTTGGTCATTTTCCAAATCTGCTTCCAAATTCATACTGGGTATTCAGCTCCTGGAAAGACATTAGAAGAGGCAAGGGAGTGCACTGTGTTCCTGATGCGAGATTGCTGCAAAATGCCTATTCCCTCACACCCTCCCCCAATCCCCATTTATGCCTGACCAGTGATGGCAAGTGACCATCCGGACTGGCAGTGCAGAAGGCAGGAAGGCCAAAAGTAGGTACAACCAATGAGGAGTGGACCTAGATCCAGTGACAAGCAGAGACAACTAATTCTAGTTTTGTCTCCATCCACCTGCTGAGTTCTACAAGGGCAACACAAAGCCACATCCACACCATACTGTTAGGAAATTGGGTTTGTGGGCGGGCCCGATTCACCTAAATTCCAGGATGTAGTAAAAGTTAGAATCAACTTTGCCAAACATGGAAACCCCCTGGATTTAGTTATGCTTATGAGCCAACCTAGCAGTTCGAAAGCATGTCAAGTGCAAGTAGATAAATAGGTACTGCTCCGGCAGGAAGGTAAACGGTGATTCCGTGCACTGCTCTGGTTCGCCAGAAGTGGCTTAGTCATGCTGGCCACATGACCCGGAAGCTGTACGCCAGCTCCCTCGGCCAATAAAGTGAGATGAGCGCCGCAACCCCAGAGTCGGCCACAACTGGACCTAATGGTCAGGGGACCCTTTACCTTTACCTATGAGCCAAGCCAGTTCATCCATTAGCATGGCCCATCGAGGAAACCATCAGTATGCAAGCCAGTCAATGGGGGTGAGGCTCCTTCTTTCCTGGGTGCTAGTGGGCAGAGGCAAAGGCCAGGTAAAGAGTTTCAGCACTGAATGATGTAGGCTGCGGGGAGGTCCCTGGAGTTGTTTAGCAGTGAGAAGTGGAAGGAAGGGCAGAACTCCATGGGAGCTTGGAATGGTAGGCTGGGACTAAGAGACACACAGGATGGCTTTTTGCTAGCCTTTGAATCTAATGCTGCCCTTAAGGAGAAAGCCAGACCTGCATAGGATGTGAATGCTCTACAATCCCTCCTTCTAGGTGCAGGTTGTATATATGTGTAAATAGAGCTCTATATCATAAAGACACCAAAGTCTCTGTGGTGCTTCGCTGTTCCAAAAGGAAACACAGACTCTGGCAGGTGAACCTGAAACCCCTCACATCACTTGGAAATTGGGATGGTGTGTAACAATACATGTAAAGCACTATGATACCAATTTAATCAGTCAAGGTCCCCCCACCTGAATCCTGGGAAGCATAGTTTGTTAAGAGTGCTGAGAATTGCTTTTGTTGTTGTCATTTAGTCGTGTCCGACTCTTTGTGACCCCATGGACCAGAGCACACCAGGCACTTCTGTCTTCCACTGCCTCCCGCAGTTTGGTGAAACTCATGTTGGTAGCTTCGAGAACACTGTCCAACTATCTCGTCCTCTGTCGTCCCCTTCTCCTTGTGCCCTCCATCTTTCCCAACATCAGGGTCTTTTCCAGGGAGTCTTCTCTTCTCATGAGGTGGCCAAAGTATTGGGGCCTCAGCTTCATGACCTGTCCTTCCAGTGAGCACTCAGGGCTGATTTCCTTCAGAATGGATGTGTTTGATCTTCTTGCAGTCCATGGGACTCTCAAGAGTCTCCTCCAGCACCATAATTCAAAAGCATCAATTCTTCGGCGATCAGCCTTCTTGAAAAGCATCAATTCTTCGGCAATCAGCCTTCTTGAGAATTGCTAGGAGATCCCTATTCCCCTCATGGAGCTACAGTTCCCAGAATGGTTTAACAGTCAAACCCTCTGCCCTGAGAACTCTGGGAATGGTTGCTTTGCAAACTACAAAGAATTCATTGGGGGAGGCCATGCCTGTTTAAATGGGCATCACAGTGCTTTAAATGTATGGTGCGAACGTGGCCTTAGAATAAGGAGAAAGACGCTGGCAGCAAGGGCTAAAGCAAGGCAGGTGGTAGCTGGCTGAGGACAGAATAACATGGGTGGAGCAAGGCTCCGCTCATCCTAATGGACCAGACTCCACTGTGCCTCAATATGTTGTTGCTTGTAGCATTCTCTCTCTCTCTTTTGTCAGATGTGGAAAACAATGGCACTCTTCATAACATTGAACAAAAGGAGAACAAAAGAAAAGAGGAAATGAAGGAGGGGAAATTATTGAGAATTGCACAGAAATGCCATTTTGTTTTCTTTGTGGGATCAGCATTCCTGCGTCTCAACTAATTGCACTGCCCATGAAAGCTCATTTGTAATAATTACTCAGTGATAAGGTTAGCTGAGCTACAAGGTCAGTACTCTACAAGTCTCTCCTTGTAACACAGGCAGACATTAAGGGGAAGGCAATAATTCCTTACAGCTATAAAAACAGAGTAAGGTCAAGTCACTCTCCTTGCAGTTCAGTATGGGCTGTTTGAGCCAACACTGTGTGCTCCTCCCTGCAAGATTTGCTTTATTTTCTTGTAAACATCATTCAAAAACTTTCACAGCAGTTTAGTATCAACAGTTGTGGCAGTACTTTCCCCAGAGAATCTGGAAAAGAAAGAAAACACACACACACACACACACACACACACACAGTTGGGATTGTGAGACAGAAAAGGGTTTTTCAGAGAATTGAAGATGGTATGGTGAATTTCCGGTAAAATTTTGGGGGAAATAGATTATTATTTTTTTAAAGTGTCAGAAGATAGCTGACAACAGCACCAACCAAATCTCAGGGGACAAAAAGTTCATAGTTGGGGTGTCACCATGGAAAAGGCCCTATTCTATCCTTTACCAGCTTTCCATGTGCCCCACCCATAGGTGAGACCATGAAGCCACCCTGCTAATATTAATACATGGGCATCTTAATACAGTGGTACCTCGGGACGCGAACAGGATCCGTTCCGGAGCCCTGTTCGCATCCTGAATAGAACGTAAGACGCGTCTGCGCATGCACAGGTCGTGTTTTGCCGCTTCTGTGCATGCGTGTGACGTCATTTTGAGAGTCTGCGCATGCGCGAGCGACGAAACACGGAAGTAACGTGCTCCATTACTTCTGGGTTGCCGCAGAGCGTAACTTGAAAACGCTCAACCTGAAGCACATTCAACCCGAGGTGTGACTGTACAGTGAAAGAAGTTCCTTTAGGTGTCTGGGTCAGACGTTGCTTTAAACTTGTCTTCTAGTACAAACACTGTTTTCCCTGTCATATCTGAGCAAACAAAATATGCAAGGTTTTGAATCCCTACAAAAACCTGAAGAACCTTTGTACCATGTTATCACTGCACCATTTTGCAAATTTTAAAAAAGGGCAGGGCATAACAAAAATCATTATTCGTTTCTGACTTCCGGTTGACGATGGCAACAACGAAGACTACTTGTCCTTTAGCTCCACAGTCTGATTTAATTTGTTTTTGTTGTTTTTTGAATACTTTTAAAGTCAGTTGACTCAGCTGTTAATGATAATTGCAACAGGCAAGGAGCGCATTTCTTTTACATGGACTTAAAAGCCATATATTTTAATTGGAGGACAGGCACTGGGAGAGCAGCTGTTTTGACTCCATGTTCAGCATTTAGCTGATAAGGAAAGAATAGAAGTTCATCTCGACTGAAGGAGACTCTGCAATTATATCAGTTACCACACAAGCACAGACCTGCAGTGCTTCAAATAAATCATCCAGAACTCCATTAACAAATTTAGTCCAGAAATATATACCGGACTTTTGTGAATCAGTAACTGGAGCAGCTGGAGCAAGGTAAATGGAGGTAACTGAAAAGCATTTGCAGCAAGATACAATTAATTTATCATATATGAAGTGCCCTAGTTCCTTACATGGCGACTGTGCAAGAAATGTAACATATGTAATATGTTCCTGTAATGAAAGCTTAGCCTAAATAGTTAGTTTATCTGAACTTGTTAGGAGTTGATACATAGGCTTCCAGGCAACTGCAGCTTCCTCCATATAACAAAACCTCAACAATGTGCAATAACAATTGTAGCATAATAGACTTGACCACAACAAAATGAAACTCTCACCATGGGAACTTGTACGTGACCAATTCTCTTGACACAACAAACAGCAGAGGGAATCCTTAGGAGAATCAATGCTTTGGAAAAGGAAGTTTATGGTTTGAATGCCATAATTGGTGCACTAGTTGGGTTAGTGCAGACAGGAATTCTGTCTGTAGCCCTGCAGATGGGACCTACCAGCGAAGAAACTGAAGTTGGTGGTGGTTTGGAGGGATATCAGGTAAACCTCTACAATGGCTTGAATTCCTGTTTGCAATTCAGATTCTGTTTTCATTATTCTGCTGGATTTCTTCACTGACCAGTTATGAAGAACATCTGTACAACACATCTTTCTAGAAGAATCATCATTGGAATTTGGACTTTCCCCCTCACTCACTACTTTTCAAAGTGTGTTTATGAATCCATCATTTATTGCCTTTTTCTCTCACTTGCACTGTGGCACAGGGAATGTGGAGTGTCTGCCTGTAGCCTCCTGAGTTCCATCAAAAGATGCTACATTGGGGCTTGAACAAATTAGGTGTCGGGCTGAAATCATTTCCTTGGAAGGTAGCAACTGGGTTATCAGCACACTCATCCACTATCAGTAGCCTTGGATCTGAAGGGGTTTATTCAAGAATGGAAAACTCAAGTCTATCTCCTGATCATTCATATTGGTGTAAAAGCAGGTCTCCAAGTTCCAATCTCGATGTCATTTAATTCTTTAGCTACTGAATCTGTTACTTAGCGAGCTCAGAGCTATCGCTGCCTTGATATGCCCACCTTGTTTCTCCATTACACATTTTTGCATTTATGTTTTTAAATGTTTTAAACTTGGAAATGTTTTCACTAAAAATGCACAATTTCAATATTTTTTTTGAGCCAAGAACTGTGCTGCAACATACAAAGAAGTGAAAAAGGTGGATATCCCGCCTGTGTGTTAGTCCAGGATGTATGACTCAGGTCAGTTGAAAACATAAGACATAAGAATGTAAAATGTACCTGTTGGATCAGGCCAATGGCATGCCATTCTTACAGGTGGCCAACCAGATGCCTGCAAGGTGGACATGTGATCATCATCACTCTGCCCATCTGCGATTCCCAGCACTGCTATTCAAAGGTAGAAAGCCTCTGATGGTGGAAGTACAACATAGCCTCATGGTTAGTAGACAATGATTGCCTTTGCCTCCAAATCATATTGGAGGTAATAAAGATCCAATTCCTCAAGCATCCCTAGTTGACCAACATTCTTATTTTCTAATGAATGCAAAAGCTGATATTTGCATGACCTTTAGCGATGTTAATGTTTAGTGGCACTTTCTCATGAAGATGTTCAATAGGAACGGTGCAGAAATCAATAAATGTGATTATGATCATGGCTTTGGAAACAAAGGGTCACCGATGAAAATAATGTTTGTTCAGGAACATTCTGACTTCTCAGAGAAAGCTCAGCTACAAAAAGCATTGTATGTTTTTGTTTATATTTAAATATTCAGAAACTGCACTTTCATAAAAATTGTAGCAAGGCGGTATACAACATAAAAGCATAATGTTACAATAACATCAGTAAAAAACATGGTTGGTTTTTGTTTTGTTTCTTTCATTTTAAATCGCATTCCAACGTTCTGTCTAAGCAGTACAGTTTTCAAAAGTTGTGGAAAAGAAAGCTGGGTGACTGCTGCCCAACTTCTATAGGGGAGGACTTGCACAGGGCAGAATCTACCACACTAAAGGCTCTAGTAAAGGCCACCTGAACACAGGGACATATGAGACCATCCAAAGTGCCCCTTCAGAAGATCTCAGTGAACAAGATTGAGCTATAGGAACAGGGTATACAGGGAATATGGTGAGGTGCGAAGAGAAGAGAGGAAATAGGATGCATGGTATGAAGCACAATGATAGGAACGTCACAAGTTCTTGATCACAGGAGCCTGAACCTGAAATATACTGGGCTGATGTAAAATAAAATTATGGAGCAGTTGTAAGCTCCCAGGAAGTGTGTTTATTGGTTATTGGATCACTTTCTCTGCAAGCAGAGAGGGAGCTGTTAAGTAGAATGTTTAATTGTACATTGAAATGGAAAATGGTTTTGAGACTTCAGATAGCCATGCAACCATCACTACTCCACTGTCCAACAGTAGTAGGGAATGTCAGAAGTGGGTTGGGAAATGTCTTTGATCCACATGATTCAAGGCTCTCCCATTCCCCATACAAGACCCCCCAGAGAGAAAAATGATGGCAGCCTCCAGAGCTGGCATAGTTCCTTTACCTTCCATTGAAACCAAAAGGGGGGGAGGATGTGAAAAGGACAATCAAGTACCAATAGTGTGGGGATAGAGGTGGGGGAGAGCTGTTCCACCAGATTCCGCTCTCGCAAGCAGCAAGTCCAATGTGGTTTAGGAAATGGCATTTCCTTTGCAACTGACTCTTCCCCTGCCCTCCATAGGTTCTGTAAAACCGGACACAAGTCAAAATCAAAACTGAGCAATCTGCTATTTATCTTATGCACAGTACAATAGGGCTCAGAGGATGTTAGAAGAGCAATTGGAATAAAGCAGAGAGAAAAGAAACTGACAATACTTTACTGAGGAAAACTGATTAAGAACAGCATATAACTCTAGAAGAAATAGCCAGAGGTTTTTCCTTCTTTACAGGGTTCAGGTCTACACTGGGTGTGGGGTATGGACTCCTTCAGAACCATTTTAACACCCCCCCCCAGCTCCTAGATCTCAACTGTCTTTTTCACTGACAGCTAACTCACAACTGACTAGAATCTCCATACGATCAGAGCATGCTGTCCACCCAGACTAATAGCAAAAATAGCCCCTTAAGTCATACACTGAATGGTCTCTGTTGTACTTCCAGCACTAGGAACACCACATTTGGTGGTTTTATTGTAGCTGAGCAGGTGAACAGGAAGTAAGGCATTGGAGGGGAAAGAATATAGCTAAGAGCTAAAGAGAATTATGGGAGGCAGGAGAGAGAGGAAGGAGGGAGGCATAATTCCCATCAGGAGACAATCTGACTGAAGGAACAATAACCAGAAATCCCTTCTAGAACAGCAAAGGTGCAAAATGATGCTTGAAATTATTGGCCATCCTGATGCGCAGCCCAGAATATTTTTTAAGGGGGAAAAGAATTTCTTATTTGGTGGAAAGAGGATTACAATTCTTTAACACAGCAGTTTTAAAAAATAGTTCCTGTTGGAAACTGCTCGGTGAACTGGATTAATGGAGAGAGTGCAAGGAAGGCTGTCAAGAGACCTTGAAAAATACAGCATATCACATCTGGATCTGTAATCTATCACATAGATGTCACCAGTCACAGCACACACTCACAGTGAGATTTTCAACGCAGTTTAAGATAGATGCTATAGGCAATCAATCCCTTTTTCATTTGATTTCCTGTGAAAAAGCTACACAGAATTTAAAACAGATGAAAGCTAATGGGTCTTTTATGCATTACACCCAAGTCCTATTTAATTTAACTGAAAATGAGATTCCACTTCTGCAAATGTTTGAAAGTCATAGAATTGGAGAGGTAGGTGTGATCCCCATCAAAAGATATATTGCAAGTATGGCACACTAGCAGACCAGGTGTCCTTATTTACTCCAGAATTTGGAAGTGGGGCATTGGCATAACATTTGCATGAGAGGCATGTGGGCAATCTGGGTTTGTGGCTTTGCTCCAGTGTTTTCTGCCCTTTCTAAAAACAACAGCCACCCCTTTGATGCACATTTCTCATAATATGCATATATTTTTATTCAGTTTTGCTTAATATAATGCATTTTAGTGCTTTTCTCCCATGAATACATTTATTCTTATGCACACGTTTCCCAAATGTACACCTTTGTGTGGCCATTTTGTTTTCACTGGAGAGCAGCATTGCAAAATTTAGAGAAGGGCAACATTCAAAAGACAGCTGTGCATTTCTTTCAGGGGGTGCAAATGTTCCCCCATGCCAAACCTGTGGCCCTCCATATGTTGGATTACAGTTCCCATCATCCCTCATCAGTGCCTATGCTTGCTGGAGATTATTCCTGCATTGCAGGGGGTTAGAATAGATGTCCCTCAAGGTCCCTTCCAACTCTACAATTCTATGATGGGAGTTCAGCAGCTGAAAAGCCACAAATCCTGTGTCCCTTGTTTTATATACCCTGCGCCACAGAGCCTCACTTCTCATCCTTCTCACTGCTTGTTCAGTGTTGCTGTTGCTCTGCTCTTAAATGTGCTGTGCACTTACCCCGATGATGCCAGACTTCTCGAGGTGCTGCGCAAGTGCTCTTCTCATAGTCCTTTATAACAATCGCGTATGACAGAGCAACTGCTGAAATCAACGGAGATACAGCTGAGAAGATTTTTACCCAATTCACTTTGCTGCTACCCTTTGATTATTACAAATGCAGCCTAAACAAACATTAAACATTGATGAGCGAACTGAAATGTGTCTGCATTGTTTGCTACAGCTGCTCTGGAGAGGGAAAGAAATCATTGGTTCAAAATGCCTTAGTTATGTCAATTATTGTCACGAAGGAGCGACTTGCTGCACTCATCGTTTCAGTAGCATATCCGAGATCTGTCCCACAGATCAGAGGAGATCATTTCCCCCTGAAACACCGATTTAATTCAAAACCCGACCATTTTAAACTTTGAATGATCTGTTATACTGAGCATGGCATCCCAGGACTCGTGAAGGAGGCTTGGGATACATTGTTTTCTGATCAAGTGCTTTGAATAGGAACAAGAAGAAAAAAGACTATCTGCCATGAAATGCCTGCTAATATTATATGAGTTTGCAAAAAGAAATTCTGACTCAGATGTTTGGCCTAATCATCCTTCAAGTCAAGTGAAAGGGGCAGAAGCAGCCACTGTGTGTATGAAAATCTAATAATTGCAGTAGCCCTTTTCAGGTGAAGTGCTCACACAATCTGTCAATGCATTATTAGGAAGTGGAGCTGTGCCAATTAGGCCCCTCCCCTGACATTCAATGGTTCCCTCCGTTGAAAAAAATAAATGTGTCTCTGCACAATAGAAGCTGTTGGATCTATTTGGTGCCTTGTGTTCTAATGGTTTCTTAATATTTTCCCAGGACATTTGCATCTTTTAGGACAAGGCTTACTGTTCCCCTTTCAAGGGTATCAGTGTTACTGACAGGGCAGGTTTTTATGCAATGCCACATTGTTTAATAAATCATGGATATGTTAGCATGTAAAATAGAGCAGCATGGGCCGACTTATAAATAATTAAATATTCATTTGCATAAAGATGAAGAGCATATTAAATACCAGAGGAAACGGAACGAGATAGGACTGTATGTCCTGATGAAAGCAGTGAAAGAGGGAGGTCATCACATACACAGACAGCTGCAGGGAGGCGCACAATCTCAGGTTGGGGTGGTGGTAAAATTCACTGCAAGTTTCAAAGGCCTGCTCCTGCACACATTTACGATTTCATTTTTTAATAGAACAGCTTATTTTAAGTGAGTGTTGTTGTTGCTTTCATAACCAGGGATGAAGGCATTCTTGAGAAATAATTGTAATGCAGTAGTGACAAAAGAAGACACAAATGGAAGAATTCCTAAGACAAGGATGGGGAACCTGTAGCTCTCCAGATGTTGGACTGTCATCCCTGACCATTAGGCACAATGGCTGGGGCTACTGGAGCTTGGAGTCCAATAGTATCTGGAGGGCTACAGGCTTCTGTCCCTGCTGCAGACATAGTGGCCACTTCCTTTGATCACACTGTGCCTTGACCAGCTTCCCTAGCACTGTTGTTTCCCACCCTCACTCTCCACACATACTGTTCCTCTTGAATTTAAGCAGTGGATGAAGATAACCTCTCAGATTGGTCTCTTCTTGACTAAACCCCTTTCTCCGCTGCCCTTTTTACTCAGGTCACCTTCCTCTGAGCTTTTTTTAAACCCCAGTCCACTTCTGATTAGTCTGTACCTTTTGTTTTGCTCTGTGACCTATTCCTAATCCCCAATTTACATTTAGCTTGATGTATTTATAATCCCAACCAAACTGCCAATTTATCCTTCCCTTACATAAGTTGAACTGCCTGTTGTTTATAAGTTTGAGCAGCCGACTTGGCAAAGCTGAGGACCTAAGGCTGAGGATGAACCAGGATTCTCAGACAAGGCTTCTGGGAGGTCATCAGCACAGCAGGAGCATTCAGCCTCTGAAGCAAAATCTGAGGTTGAATGGGACCTGAGCCTACATGAGCAACAGCACCTTAAACAGCAGGTGGAATCCTACTCCATAAGAAAAAATTACAGGAGTCAATAAAAGACTCCTCAGGAGTCAATGTCACCTCACAAGTAAGGTCCTTCTCATGAGGAGAGCTCTCACTGACAACAGCTGGTGGAATTCAGCTTGAACCTGGGTGTGGCTCCAGCAGCTGCAGCTCAAAAGCCTCAGTGCCAGGCTGGAAGAGCTACTGGAATAATGTTTTTCTACTAGCATTGTGCCTTGCACCTGACCTTTGTTGCCTTGAAGCAGAACTCAGGCTTCCCCTTGACTTGCCTGAGCCCTTCCTTGAATCTCTGCTTACCTGGACTGCTCATCAATTTGCTTCTTGCTTGAACCACTGTTTGCCTGAGAATGGACTTCATTCAGACTGGCCTTGGATATTGCTGCTGTCTGTGGTAGCTCTGCTGTCTGGAAGTTCCCCAGCAACTTGGGACCCAACTAGGACAGGACACAAGTTTGTGTAAAATGTCTTCCTCTAAACACGGCACAATTTCCCACCAAGGTCTGAAACCCCCACAGTTTGAAAAGAAAAAGAAAAAAAAGACTCCAGTTAAGCCTGTGCAGTTACCAAGCACACTTGAGCTCCAGGATTTAGAAATTTAGGACAGGTGAGGAAATTGGTTGTTTTTCAGTCATTGTGAAGTCATCCCATGGGAACAGCACACTGTGCCACTAATGGGAGATAACCTGTGTTAATGAGAGGCTTAATGAGGCAGTTTGCTGAGAGGTCAGCAGATTTGTCCATGACAACAGTGGAAAGAAATGAGGAAATGTACAATCACCCCAGAGATGCTGGTAATATCACCAGAGAGGCTTGAGTCTGAGGCTGCAAGTTTGAAGAGTAGCCAAAAACCAAATCTCTTAACAAAGAGATACCTTGTGGGTTTACAAGGCCACCTTTGAGTGCTTGCCTCTTAATCCTTGCCTCTTAATGAACCTTCTGTTAGTCATAAGGATTTACTATTGATAATTCATGTACACTTTTGACATTGTTTCTCATAACAGGCTTTCTGCATGCCACATTCCCTGCCTGAGTGGGACCATAATCCTGTTAGTGATATCACTGTCTGTTGCTATGGAAATGTACCTGGTGATACAAATTCAGCAAAATAAAGCCTTCTCTGCTTGATCAACAGTCAAGAAGACATATGCATGTGTATCTGTGAGTGACTGTAACTGTTGTATTATGTCTTTCACCAGAGTCGACAAAGGCGCTGTCTTTAAGTACTTGGAGTCCTGGGCATGCATTAGGGACTAAGTAACTGTGAACGTAAAGGGTATTGAGAAACCTTTACATGATAAATACATTTATTTGTCCATGTAAGCGGAAATAGAACATTGACTAAACAACATAAATGGTAGGGCTGTGCATGGGTCCCAAGATTCATCTTGTATCTATATTTCTGTTTTGGTCAGTTTTGGGGTTTGTTTGTTTTTACAACTTTCTGTGATCTCTTCAGTCTGTGTTTATTTGAGTGGCAAACCATCAGGGAATATATGCAATGAAGTTGATGCAGACCATGGAGTCACATCTAGTTCTTGGATTCAGATGGCCCTATTCAATGGCCCTATTGTGGACAGTGTAGTGCTCTGGAATCCCAGAGTTCATGGTCCAAGGCTGTGGTACTGTATATCTGGACCAAGAAATGATCTGAAATGAAATTACATGCTTATAAACACCAATATACCTCTTGAGAGTCCCATGGACTGCAAGAAGATCAAACCTATCCGTTCTTAAGGAAATCAGCCCTGAGTGCTCACTGGAAGGACAGATCATGAAGCTGAGGCTCCAATACTTTGGCCACCTCATGAGAAGAGAAGACTCCCTGGAAAAGACCCTGATGTTGGGACAGATGGAGGGCACAAGGAGAAGGGGACAACAGAGGACGAGATGGTTGGATAGTGTTCTCGAAGCTACCAGCATGAGTTTGACCAAACTGCGGGAGGCAGTGGAAGACAGAAGTGCCTGGCGTGCTCTGGGGTCACGAAGAGTTGGACACGACTAAACAACAACATATACCAATAGCGCATAGGCTGAAACCATTGAACTAGTCTGGAGAAGGTGACAGATAGCACCTGTCTCAGATGATCTGCATGTAGTCTCCATATGTTTGATTACCTAGTCAGGCATTACAGAGTGAGCAGAAGGACATTCTGTTATAGTTGAAAACACATCAATATGCAAGTCTGCTTTCAGTCACAGAAATAAAGACAGGCAAGACTGAATGCAGCAGCTCTACTGTCTAGCCTAGGCTACAAGCAGGCATACATTCTCTGTGATCAGATGATGGTAGAAGTTCGACTCCCTTATGTTACAACTTCACTGGAGCCTGATTGCTGGAATGCGGGTCACTAACCGATTTCTGAGTGGTAACATGTTTTCTTCCCCTGAATATACTGACATTTTTCATTTCCTAAAGTAAAAAAAGTTGCATTTTGAAGGAGCAGAGCAATAATTCTGGTTACACTTCTTATTACAGCTTGTTGACTGAAGCTATGAAAGGGGGGGAGGGGAATGAAATTGGTACATGACAGGCAGCTATTCCCTTCCATAATGCATTTAGGTTCAGACTGCATTTTGAACTTTGATGTGAAGGCTTTGGAATTAAAAAGCCGCCCCTGGAGAAATGCAGAATGGTCTGCAAATATGACATATTCCTGTCATCCTCCCCTCTCCCCAAACTAAGCATTGCTAAGTTTAGCTGCAACACTCCCAACAGGAATTGCTCAGCAAAATCCCAGGGCACTACTTTGAACATTTCAGGGGATGTGCTGTCTTGCACTATCAAAGGCTCATCCTTGCTGAATATACCTTTGATCATAGCTGGGAGAAAGATTTGCAACCATGTGAAACTTGACTCATTTGGGGTTTCATTATACACTTTGACCATTTTCACTAAAGCCTTTGCTAAAGTTCGCAAACTATTTCAGTTGCACCTTTGATGGGTTTCTGGCACAGAGTTTTGCAAGAAATTCACAAATTTGCCAGGAAGCTAATGGGAAATGTTTCAGAGTTCTAGGCCCATCTGACTGTGCAAAACACACCATATGCTATAGAGAAATTTAAGAATGCAGAAGTTATTTTGAAAGATCTCCCAAAAGAGAATAAGCCAATGGTCCATCCAGTCCAATTTTGTCAGCTGCAGTTCTTGGGCCTATACCTGCTTTTGCTTCAAGGGAATGGAAGATGTAAATATTTTAATGCCTTAGAAGCAAGAAGCTGGTTAGGGATGCAGCAGGACCTTTGGACTGCAAGCAAGGAAGATGTGCTAAAGAAGGAAAAGGAGGTTTAGAGAAACTGAATGTATTCTTCGTGGTTGTTTTTGTTGTGGAGGATGGGGTGATAAAAAAAATCAGTCCTCTTGTCAGATGGGGAACATCCCCTCACTCACCCACTTAAGGATATTCTACCGTTCTCAGCAGTTTATTTTCTTTCAGCAAAGTAAGCTGCTCATGTAGATGTCAAACAAAGCTTTAAAAATAAAGAAAACTGCAGCACAGTAACATACTGTCTAAGAGAAGCTAAAACAACATCATGAGGCAAGAATGACAGTTGGCCTCTCTAACTGAACTTAACTGAACTCCCGAAGGGAGGGGCCGATTCCAGAGCACAACACAAACGCCCTGCCCACCAGATGACAGACATTCTACTAACAATAATAATAATATAAAAAAAATGTCCAGTAGCACCTTATAGACCAACTAATTTTGTTCTGGTATAAGCTTTCTTAAGAAGTGTGCATGCACACGAAAGCTTATACCAGAACAAACCTAGTCTATAAGGTGCTTCTGGACTATTCTTTCTTTATTTTTTATGTCAACTGTTTCAGACCAACACAACTACCTACCTGAATCTACTAATCAAACTAGGCCCCAGTGTTTTCCTTACAGTTTTCACAGAGAAAATAATTGTGCCTGAAAAATGTAGAGCCAAGGCAAATGATGGTGGCAAGAGATGACATTCTAGGCCTTATTGATAAATGAATTTATTTATTTATTAATCCCTGGGCCAATATGATAACCGCCTGAGAGTTTTTAAAGAACACACGTATGAAATTACTGATCTTCTAATGAAGCTATGTAACTTATCCCACAGCAATTAAAGTTGCCAGCAGGGGTGCAGGAACTCACTGCATGGTGGTCCCAACATGTGGCCTGTTCCACTTCACAGTGGAGGTGAGAGGTGGGAAACAAGCTGTCCTAGGAATAATAGGATTGCAGCTGCAAATACCAGGTATTCAAGCTCTGAGGAAATTGCTTTAAGCTGCTGATTTATTTCTCTTTTGATTGCTGTTTCTTTTACTCTGTTTTACAATCTTGTTGTAAGCAAGCTTGGAAATGTTTTATGTTGAATGGTCAAGATACAATTTAATAATAATATTTATGAATTAGCCTTAGAATTGGCCCAAAACTAATGATGTGTCATTAGCAAGCATGTGGATGAAACCCTAAAAAGCTGAAGTACAGCATTATTACTGATGGGCTAAAGAACATATTCAGGAAGATACTAGGGCATAAACTGGAAAGGTTATTGCTGAGTTACCTCACAAACGGTGTTGTCTGCCAAGCTCCCATTGTCTGGAATTGGGCAACTGTTTGTCAACACCTCTTCCACTGAGTAAATAAAAAAGAAACTGATTGATCATTTCTCTTTATACCTAGTTCTATTCATGAAAGAATTGTTTTGTTTCTTCCTCATCCCCACAACATGTTGTTCAGTATAAAAAAGAATCACTTCTCAAAAGCATATCCTTCTTAATCAATGTTCACCTACTCTTACAAAGAAAGATGAGTAAATCTGACTGACCTCTTCCTTATGCTATTCATGTTATAAGAAAAGATGGAGTCAGAGTTTGCATTCCAACTGCTTTTATATGAGAAATATGAATAATTAAATTACTCATGTATAAACAAAGCAAACCCTCAGGCACTCCCTCAGACGTCAGTGCTTCAAGCATTTCCCACACTTCTCAGTTTAAGTATTTAAACCTAAGCTAGAGGAATTTATTGAAGATGTTTTCAGATGCTATTGTGGCACCATTGAGGTCCATGGTTTTTTTATTATTCCCATCCACTTTAGTGGGCACAAAATTGCACTTCTTGCTGCTTCCTGATTGAGCAACTGTTCACTAGGGAAGGACTTGACCATACATACCCTCAGTGTAGCACTCTGCACTTTGTGAGAGCTAAATGAAGCTATAATTTCAGACTGACAATATGGCTTGGGAAAGCCCAGCATGAAGTAGGTATCTTCATTAAACCAAGAAAGCATTTCCTAGGTGTGAGAGAAAACAATGTTTTGTGCTCTGAGCCCCAAAACCCATCCCTCACGGAAATAAAGACAGTGGAGACAGAATTTAGTTTAAATGTTAATGGGCTAATTTTGGCTACAACTTTATTGAATACACAAATGTGACTGGTATTGACTTAGGCAATGGTATCAAAACTATAACTAGGTCCTGCCCCACCCTGCAGGAAGCCTGTAAGGGTAAACAACCAGCAGGGGGATCTCCGTCAGTGTATATTGACTGGTGCTCACCCCTGGGGTTCCCGGGGGTCCTGGCATGGCCCTAGCCCCTCTCTGGGCTACGGACGAGATCCAGACCCCCGGATTCCTTTAACGGAATACCCTATTCATTGCAGGGGCAGGTGATGGCTGCACCTCCCCTCCCCACATTTCCCTAAACCAATGCCTAACCACCAAACCTTACAAAGTTGTGACGATTGCTAAGAGGTAGGCAAAAACCAAGTGGCCACAGCCAATCTGCCACACTGGGGAAAATTCCTACCCGGCCCCTGTTCCAAAACAGGCGACCAACCAAAGTCCAAAGCAAGGCCAAACACCACCTAATTAACAGGTGGGTGGGTGTTCGCCAGCGCGAAGCAAAAGGAGGTCCTTACGTCGCGCTGCCAACCCCCAACCTTTGCCACGATGCTGGTTGGCTAAAGGCCAGTGGCATAACTGTGGCACCACTGGCTTGGAGCGAGGCAAGCCCCGCCCACAAGCCGGTTGGGGAAGAGTTTCAGGGGCCGAGCACAACATGGACCCTCTGTTAGGAGGATCCAACTTATGAAACATGGCAAAAACTTTTTTATACCATGGGGAAGTGCTTCTTTGTAGGCTACAACTTGGTACAAGATCTAGGAAATGTTTGGGCTCTGTACCAGTTGGCTCTGTACATGGAACCAGTGACTAACTTGGAGCCTCCTGGCTTTCAGCTTCCTACCCTACAACCTAAATTTCACTTCTAGAACCTCACAACTATATTTCCCCATGTCTTTGGTGCCAGCATGGACCACAACCACCAACTCCTCCCTGGCACCATCTACCAGGCTGTCTAGGTGATGGGCAGCATCTGCAGCCTTTATTCCAGACTGGCAAATCACCCTGTGGTCTGTACACCCATCACACACCCAACTCCCTATGTTCCTTATGATCAAATAACAAACTACCAGTATTTTAACACACCCCAGAGAAGTATACTCAACATGGGAGGGGTGTTATCATCTCCCAAGGAATAGGTCCTTCTAAAGGACCATTTCCCTCTTCCTCAAAGTGATGCCTTCTTTCCCCAAGATCGTCATTCTCTATGACAGTGGGGGAGCTATGAACCTGGGAGTGGGACACAGCTCTAACGTCCCTGAAGGCTTTGTCCACCAACTTATCAGCTTTTCCAGGTTAGCCACCTTGGCTTCAAGGAAAGAAACTTGTGTCTAGACAGCCAGGAATTCACTGGCCAAGCACATACCTGGCCAAGCACACTGGCCAAGCACATTCTATCCAACAGGCAGGCAGTGCATCCCCACCCACCCTACTGAGTTGCATTATTATTAGGTTTTGTTTGCGTCAAGGAATGCAAGGGTAACTAACATGCTTCCTAACTTGCTTGGCTGTTCAGCTTCAAACAATCTATAGTTTGGGGAAAGCGTTGTAGCTCAGAGGTAGAACACTTTTTGCATGCAAATGATGGCAGATTCAACCCCCAGGTAGGACTGGAGACCCATATCTGATATGCTGAGAGTACTGGAAGTTGCTGGCCAAGAGGACCCTAGTTCCCATAGTGAGTCCAGCTCAGGAGATGCTATTTATGAGATTCCAGGGGCTCTGGATTCCAGTGGCTCCCAGCTGTCAGGTTCAGGCTTGCCATGAGGACTTGAGTCCAGTGCCTTCATCAGAAGGCATCCTCCCTCATCTGTCCAAGTCCTGGCTATTTTTCAAGGTCAAAGTCTTGAAAGCCTGTTTGTAGATGCAACCCAGCAGAAGCCCGGGTGGATATAGTTATGTGGCCCTCTGGCTAATGGGAAGAATATTGTCTAGAGACATGAATAATGAACATGGCCATGGTGAGGCTAAGCTACTTGTGTACTATTGAAAGCTGGCATAGCAAGAACAAAAAATATATATCATTGGGTGGTGATGATGGAGAAAGAGGTACATAGCATTATGGCTTACTTAGTTTAGCATTTAACTGTAAAGTATTGATAGAATTCTGCATTCTGTTTTTTATTGTGACCTTGGCTCATCTCTCTATTAGCTTTCACACAAAATGAGGGAGCAACTCATATTTCATTCCCTTGTGTAGTAAAAGGAGCATGGCCTTGTTAAAAAATGTAAGATGGATGAGGTGTGCAAAAACAGAAAACAACTGCCAGTGGAAGTAATATTCAAATTCAAAGCTGCCTTTTTCTCTAAGTTTGGGAATGTTTCTCAAAGCAATCTACTATGGCAGTGGAAGAATTTCTCTTGCAACATTTATCTTCATTGCTTCACCCATTTTTGCCTCTGGCTCCATCCACCACTGGTATGGGACCCTTGAAAGTTTGCCCAGAAGAGAATGCAGCTCTTGGGCTGAAAAAAACGGTTCCCACCCCTGACACACATGAAACCCTTTTGCCTTAGTCTTAGCCTCCAACTCCAGTGAATGGAAGCTAATGGAATCCAGGCGAGTTGTTTCTGAGAGGCAGGCAGAGGGCAGGAAGAAAGGGGGAGCAGAGTGCAAAGGCTCTTGATTTCTTTCTTTCTTTCTTTATTTAAAGTGCTTTGGCATCAAGGCAAGCTTTCCTCTTGAGGCTAGCAGCAGCTTTTGGGATGAGGGAAGGGAATTTTAATTTGGACCATGTCTTGTGTAGGCCACCTCCTTCCTGCAACCCCAATTCTCAGGTTGTTGTTTTTTAAGAATCAAAAAAATTAAGTAATATATTTGATATCATATGTAATTTGGCTGACAGTCTCTGGTCAATAGTTGAATCAGTGGTGGTTCCAAGTTTCAAGAAGCCCAGAGCCGAGCATCCTGGTGGAGTTCCATGACAATGGCAGGCTTATCAGTTGGCAGCAGTGCTCACGCTGTATTTCTGGGCCTACAACATTTACTCACCAGCACAGCCACTACTAATTTCCCTAGTAATTTCAGTGTCTCAAAGACATACCGTGGGTACTGTGTTATGGGAAAATTGACATGGCACCAGCAAGTCTGCCTGCAAGGACCAGGAGCTCCAGGATCAGCGTTTCTGCCCAGTTTCCACCTGCCACCGCCATGAAAGAGCTCAGGCTTCAGCGGCATGGTGGCCTTGCTGCTGCACTGACAGGAGAGCAGTTAGACCTGTTGGTTCTATGTTAATTGCCCCACAGTGCAGTGTATGCATTGCATGTAGTAAATTCAGCTGCCCAAACCTGATGCTTCTGTCAGCACCAGGCCCAAGAAAATTTGAAAATAAGGAAAGTAAAGTAGTCTCCAGAGGCTCAGTATCAGCCACTTGGAGCCCTGGCACTCTCCGAGCCATGCCATGTGCTAGTGCCAGGCCTGAGTTGAAATGAAGATGTGATTTGTAAGGTAAACCAGAGTTCCATTATTGCATTAATTTTATATAATGGGACAATTGTCATTCCTGTGGAGAAAGTTCTGGGGGGATCTAAATTACCCCATTACACTTTTGTTCAAATTACTCATTCAAGTTCAAGATTTTTAAAATATATATATATCTGAGAATAGATGTAAATTAAGCAGAAGCATTTTTTAAAAATAATAAAAAAACAGCCAAACTACAGAAAAGAATTGAAATATTGAGGCACAGTCAACACGACACAAACCATGTTTTAAACAAAGGAAGATGCTTAAAAGCTATCACTCACAAATCATTATCAGGGAGGAATGGAGAATCATTGCCTACAATGAAAAAAAGTGAAAAACAGAAAAACAAATGCAAGATATTCAAAGTGATAATCTAGTGATGCATTGTATTAAGGACATTATTTGACTTGAAAATCAGCTACATACACATTATCCAAATGAATTAATTGCCTTAACTCATCTGGGGAGCATTTTTTAACACCTGAGCCTTTGTCAGAATTGCTGGTAAATAATGCCATAATAGCACACTTAACTAGATTTTGTGTGTTACTGCAAGCTTGCATGTCATTCCCATATAATTAGACTTAGAAAGTAGGAGAAAGAAATAATAATCAAAAAATTATCCATAATAACAGGAAACAAACTCTGTGTGAGTTCCCAGTTGCTCTCATTCTCCTATAATTGGTATTGATGGAGTTGGGTAACTGCTTCAAGGCTCGCAAAAAAATAATACTTACATGGTAGCCAGTACAAATCTGAATAATTTCCTCAATATTTCCCATCTGTTTTCTCTCAAAGGAATTTAAGCAAGAGATGTGGCTGACTTTTCCACATAATCTGGCCAGATATAAAGTATGCCATAACTTAATTTCTAAAAACTGAAATTAAATGCTGGTTTCTGTGCAGACCCAAAGGTTTTGCAATCTAAATGAGACAAGCCAAGCAGGGATGGGATGGAGATACAAGTAGTACTTAGGGACTGGCTGGTAAATAGGGATCCAGAATGATGTAGTGGTTAGAGTGTTGGACCAGGACTTGGGAGAACAGGCTTCAAATACCTGTTCAGCCATGAAACTCAATGGGGGACCTTGGGCCAGTCATAGTCTCTTAGCTTAGCCTATCTCAGAGTTGTTGTGAGGATACAATGGGAGGAGCAGCTCCGACTGCTTGTTTGCTTGCTTCCCTCACCACCACCACCACCCCAGTGAAAAAGAAGTTTTAGACAGTGCCAGCATAGCAGAGATGCAATTTCCCTTTGTTTGCTAAGTGCCAAATGAAACAACGGATGAGGCAAGAGGGATGGAAGAGATGAGAGGCAGCCAGGAAACTGAGGTTTTGTCGACAGAGCAAAATGATGTTCTGTATTAAGGAAGTCTCAGAGGTCACTAAGGTCTGAGAAGTGCAATTGAAAATTCTATACAAGTTGTATATCAACCCAGGCCCAAAGAAGGCATTTGTCCAAAAGATGAGACCTCTGAGTGCTAAGCCAATAGTTGAAAAAGGCAACTTGGGTCCTTTGGTGATGGTGAACCCATCAGCTGATTAATTTCTTTGGGGATGTGTTCTCATCTTTATGGTCAGATTGCCTCAAACCATTGTTCCTTTCGGCCCTGTGCAGCTTCCAGTAGAGGCCCTTCTAATTTATCTTCTATTGCAAGGAAACGCTTCAGAAACATTTATTTCTAGCTGGTATGTTTATTTTTATTGACTGGATCAACGGCAATGCTGCCCACCTTTGCTTTCACATCCTTTTCGCATCCTCTACTTCTGAGATGGTTGGCAATCTTCTCTTCCCCCTCCCTAAATATCTCTTGAAGCTTTAAACTAAAATGAAGCATTGGATTGTATAGTGCAGCCATGCTAAAATGGCCATTTTTGAGCATATTGGTTGTTAAAACAAAGACAACCTCTTTGTCTCAGTTTGGTGGGATTTCACTGAATACATTAAAAAAGAAAATTTACATTTGTCTCTTCCACAAGTCTCAAGAAATTTGGGATAAGTAGCATATAACTGACTGGGGAAGGGAGAATACTTGATGTAATATAGAGCCTTTTATTTTTAGTATTCATTGTTTCAGTGATGGGTTTATGCTAGTAATGTGTACCACACCTAGCATTCTCTCATTTCTTATGAAGGTACTCTCCATTTACCTGTCTGTATCTTATTGCAAATATCGGGATAAGTAGCTTTATCATTTATCCTTGTGAATGCAGCATCCGATGCCAGCCTTGGGTTGTGTTGGATTCATTTGTAAGTGTTTCCTTTTGTAAGTGAAGTTTTGTTTTGTTATTGGGGCTATATGGATAAAATTCAATAAAAAATATTTCTCCCCCAAAATTGTAAGGAGTAGGATTCTGGTTTTTTGTTTCTTTTGTTTTTGTAAAGTGCATTATAGTTTATTGTTGCTGTTGTAAAAGATGTTAGATATTGCAATGGATTATGCTATTATGCTATTTTTTATCATACTTTGAGTAGTGTTCCTTTCCCTTTCACGCTATTATATGATTGGTGAAGACCTTTGGCTAACCGGGTAAGCTTTGTGAATTGTGATCAATCTTATCCAGTTGTTTTGTGGTGCAGAATGAAAAGGAAGCTCTAATATGGATGCCTGGATGTTGCCCTTCTTGGCTTAATATTACCAATGGGGTGGGGTGGCAGACAGTACATAGAACAACCCTTAAGAATCAGGATAAGCCTCTTAGCATTGATTGAAAGCCTTGTGATTAGGCATAAAAGCAGCCTCTGCAATCTCCTAGAGATGAATTTGAAGAGATTATTATGAAATAATGAGGAGGAAGATGAGAACTCAGGTGCCTTTTTGTACTGTGTGGGAGCTGCTTATTCATTAGCTAGTCCCATGTAGTTGGGAGAACATTAAATGACCCAGGGACGTGGTGTGAGCAAACTGTGTGTGCTTTCCAACAGAATCCACCCCATGAAGCTGGTTTGTTTAAATGTTCTTTTGGAGCGTTTTAATTGATACTCCACTCACATATGGTTGGAAGGATCTTCAAAGAACACCTTGGGTCCGGAGCTGAATCCAGATGTCTTATGTTGAAGTTCCAATACAAATTATATTCTCTTCTAGAGATGCACAAGCATCTTTTGTTCAGCCCCCAAAAGGGTTGAGCTTTTGTAAATGCCCCTGTTGAAACCCTTGTGATGTCCCTAGTCTCCTTCACTCTAGTCCTCTAAGCGCTTGCAGACCCTCCAAGTGTCCCTATTTAGAGAAGCCATCCCATTTCCTGATTTGATCCTGGAATGTCCCACTTTTCCTTAGGACATCCCTATTTTCATTGAATAAATGTTGGATGATATAGAGTTATCTGAGCCGCAAGCTGTCTGAAGGCAGTCCTGTATAGGGAAGGTTTTTTTTGTGTTTTTTTACTGTTTACTGTTTTATTATGTTTTTATATATGTTGGTAGCGGTCCAGAGTGGCTGGGGCAACCCAGTAAGATGTGTGGGCTATAGATAGTAACATTATTGTTATGGAATGGGGTGTCCCTGTTTTCATCGGAGAAATGCTGGCCATCATTAATGCATCCTTTGGATTCAGCACCTGACTGAGGTTCCCTCAGATAATCCTGTTAAAAGATACAGGATTATCTGGTATTCTTTGCACAATTCTACCATGATATTGTTAATGTATAAGGATTTGTGCATGCAGAGAAAAAAGGACAAGAAAGAGTTAAGTTAGGTGTGCTGGTTAATTTTGAGGTGTGTTTGTCCTGCACCTGCATATGAGAGTGAGTCAGCACAATCTAAAATATAAATATACTTGTGTTTGAAGCAAGTTTTCTCTTGGCTCGTGCCCTTGGCCAGAGCCTAGTCTGTGTTGGGACACTGCTGGTAAGACTGTTTATTACAACTGTATGTAACGCGGGTGGCGCTGAGGGTTAAACCACAGAGCCTAGGGCTTGCTGATTAGAAGGTCAGCGGTTCGAATCCCCATGACGGGGTGAACTCCCGTTGCTTTGTCCCTGCTCCTGCCAACCTAGCAGTTCGAAAGCACGTCAAAGTGCAAGTAGATCAATAGGTACCGCTCCGGCGGGAAGGTAAATGGCATTTCCGTGCGCTGCTCTGGTTCGCCAGAAGCGGCTTAGTCATGCTGGCCACATGACCCAGAAGCTGTACACCGGCTCCCTCGGCCAATAAAGCGAGATGAGCGCCGCAACCCCAGAGTCGGCCATGACTGGCATGTTGAATGGGCACTCTGCACACACCCCAACAGATATTACTTACACACACACACACTGCAGGACTAGGCCTGAGAAGTACCTTAGCGTGAGGCATACTCACTATTTGTGTATTTATACTCCTCAGAGTCCTCTTCAGTCAACAAAGCAAGAAGAGGTGCAGTTTCCATGTAGCAAGGCCAGTCATTCAGGCAGCAAATGCTGGAGCGTATAACCTCTCCCACCCCACCCCACCCCATCTGACCCGCCATTTCTCCTGAGAACCTCTAACGACTGCTGCCGCCAGGTGTGGTGGATTATGTGATTCCATCACCAGCATTGAGTAGCCCTCCAGGAGAGCTATTCTAGGTGGTGATAGGTGACATCTGACTGGAAGGAGCATTTTTTTGTAACATCTGTAGCCTGTTGTGACAATATTGCAAGCCACTTCATGGATAAAATTGTTCAGATTTGCACGGCGTTAGATGCCACTGGTAGGGATCAGTGTGGAGGAGGTGTTCAGAGCACTGTCTTTTCCTGTTGTCTTTGATGACTGTCAGTGGTTTTGGCCTGCTAATGTGGAAAAGCTGCTTGAAAGGTCAATCACTTATCCTCTTGACTTTTGCCCATTACGGCTCATAAGAGGATTGTCTGAGTGGCTCCAAGAAGTGGTGAATGCCTCATTGCAGGAGGAGGGGATACCATCAACCCTTGTAAGAGATAATGATGATACACCCTTTCCTCAAGAGAACCTCCCTGGACCTGGATGGGTTTAATAACTATCGCCCAGTTGGTGATAGTGGAGGAACTCTAGAGGATAAGTTAACCTCTTCAGATCATATGGTTCTGCCAGCCAGGTCAGCTAGAATACATATTGGCCAAAGCAGTTTTCTGGAAGAATACCTTGTCTTTACTGTAGAACTGAGAGCTTTGGAAGTATACTGAAAAGATTTGCTATTGCGGGCTGCCAATCTGCCATGAACCTCTTGTCAGTGGCTTGTGTTTTAAAATGAAAATGTCATCTTGACAGATTAATTGAGCTGTATTCTCTATGTGTAAGGAAATATAAGAAGAAAACAGTTACTCTTAGCCTTGAAAAGATCTTCCAATAGGTATTTCCCCCTGCATCTCAAATTCAAAAGGATTACATTTCTTTGTGCATGAAATGTAACATTTTAATGTAGAGGAATGCTTCCAAGGCTGAAAGGAGTCATATCTAGGACTCTTTTGGAGAGAAAGGGACATGTATATTTGTCAGTTTTAGTAACAATACATAGAACTAGAGCTCACAAAATATCTCCCAACCAACACAAGACAAAAATATGAGATCTGGTGTAATTTAGTTTCAATTAGTGCACTGAAGCTTCTTCAAGAATGGATGATATATACTTTTGACGTTACTCTCAGACTATTAAGCACAGTACTGGGAAATTATTATGTAAATGAGAATTATCTTATTGGCTTTGGTGTCATTCTTTCTCCTTTTTCCTTCCAGGTAATTGGTGGGGTTGATGTGGGAACCAAACAAATGAAGGCAGGGTGAGTAATGTAATGTTGGTGGTATGCGCTTCCTTTAGACTGAGCTGGCTAAAATATTTGTGCATGTCACTTTAATTGAATCCCCTCTTAATTGGTTTAAATTGTATTCTGGGTGTTGTTCTATTTTTACTGCAGAGCCTCAAGCTCTGATAAAGCACGTGATTGCAAAATATATCATAAATGCATATTTAGAAAGTAGGTCTTGACCACACACATAGTCTTTTTCTCCTGAATTCTCTCTCTCACACACACACATGCATACGCATACACCGTCCCCTGATGCAAAATATATGAGACGAGCGTTTCCTAGAATTGGAAATGGATAATGAACACAAGCCATCTTCAAAGCAGTACAATTACTGCTTGTGCCAACCTAGCAGTTCGAAAGCACGTCAAAGTGCAAGTAGATAAATAGGTACCGCTCCGGAGGGAAGGTAAACGGCGTTTCTGTGCACTGCTCTGGTTCTCCAGAAGCGGCCTAGTCATGCTGGCCACATGACCCGGAAGCTGTACGCCGGCTCCCTCGGCCAATAAAGCGAGATGAGCTCCGCAACCCCAGAGTCGGTCACGACTGGACCTAATGGTCAGGGGTCCCTTTACCTATAAACATGTGAGAAAGGACAATGGGAATGAATGTGCCAGCTCTGTCCCACTCCATCACCATTCCAGACACCTTCAGACTTGTGAAAGATGACTGCCTATAGCAGAGAGCCTTTTGTATCTATGGAGGTTCCCCTTGCATTTTTGAGTAGTTGTGGGCTGTAGTTCAGTGGCAGAGTAACTGCTTTGAAAGCAATGTGTACCAGGTTCAACCCTTGGCCTCTCCAGTAGGGATAGAAAGATCTGTCAATTTTGTTTCTCTTGGGTTCTAATTTTTCTAAGCTTTATCCAGTTCGCCGCATTTCTGCAGCAAATTTGCATTAAAAAGAAATCCTAATGAAAATTCAGCAGCATTCTAGTCTGAATTTCTCCTAATAAAACAACAGATAGCAGAGAAGCATATTCAGGTGTTACACACTGTATCCTTAAATATTAATACAAAACAATGGTATAAATAGAAACAAGCACACTTGTGAGTCTAATAAGCAAGAAGGAATAATTCATAACCAGCTGGAGCAAGAAGTGTTTCCCACACTGAAGGAAATGCTAAATGAAACAGTTATAGTTAAAAAGCCAAATATGTGTGCGGAACCAGCATGCACATGTGTTTTGATTAGCTCCCAAATGGGCACGTAACAATTTTTAAATGGCTCCTGTTTTGAAAAAGCTGTAGTGCAGGCAACTCCCCACTTACACAGAGGCTACTTTCTGGGAGCTTGTGTGCATAAATAAAATTACATAACGTGGGGAGCACCCTCTTTGTGTGGAATAAGCTTTGTGTGGAATAACACCCTTTAAACACCCTCCCTGCCACTCTCTCTTCAATCCATCCCCAAAATACTGTATACACAACAAGAATTGAAGCTCTGGGGCCAGCAGGGGGCTGGAGGACGCATGGGGAAATGGCTGCTGCTGCTGCGCTATCCTGCATGTCAACTGTTAGCTGGGGAGGCTGAGCAGCCTAAACAAAGCCCTGCTGTGCCTCCAGTCTCTTCAGGGCTTCCTCCACCCTCATTTACATGCTTTTGGGGTCCAGCGAAGGGTCTGATCACTCTCCAACTCTCTCCCACCATTTCCAGGTTTGAACTGAATTGTTTAATTATTTCCTGGTGCTGTGCATATACACAGTTGCATGTGAGTAGAACACACATAAGGGGGGGCACCTGTTTCTTCACAACATGTTTAATGGCTCCTATTTTTAAAATGTTGTAAAAAAAATATGTATGCCTTGCCTTTATTCATAAAAGGAGGGCAGCTCCTGGCTTCGGGATGGTTTGGATAAGCTGCTGTCACTGTGTCCTGCCACCAGTGCCTGCCCCTGCCAGGGGTAGCTTGTGCCCATTGGGACTGGTTTGGCACTTGAGCTGAGACAATTTATTATTGGGTTTTTTAAAAAAAAATTGGATGCTTTTCAAATTGAATGTTTGCCAAAGTGGCTTATAAGTTAGGTTGTATCAATAATGGGAAGGTGTGTACATACGTAGTTAGTTCCTGGGTCAATGGGAAGTATTTGAAAAGGGAGTTTCCTTTAGAGGTGAGTGGGAGGAGGAAGGCATTGTGAGCCAATTGTGTTTGTGTTTACCTGAAGTGCTTGGAGTCTGTTTCTAAGAAAGGCAGCCCTGTTGGGCAGCTAAACAAAAGGTTAGCCTCACCAGAACCATTTGGGCAGACACTTCCCTGACAAAGCAAGGCTTTGTGTGGAAAAATCCACAGACAGCAAAATGGGTGTTTTAATTTTAACAACTCGTATGTAAAAAAAAAAGGGAACAAATGGTGGTGGAAAGTGAATTTTCTTCCATCTCTATAAATGGTGTCACACATACACATAGACACAAACAAACACACACACACACACACACACACACACACACACACACATAGAGGCCTGTTCTGAAAGTTACTTCTTCAGAGTCCACCTGTTCCCTAGGACCTTCCATAATGGTGGTTTTAAAGAAAAAGAGACAATTAGTATGGCCATGTGGTCTACTTTAGGAAGACAGTCCTCTATTTGAAGGACTATCCAGTTTCCAGATAAGGGAGAAAAGGAGAGGCCATGAAATTGTCCATCAAGAGTTAGCACTTGGACAACAGATTGGATGGTCATCTCCAAATAAACCACTTTCAGACAGTCTAAGGCTTCCAGTTCTCCTAATTCACGTGGTCCATTTGACGCCCCTTATGTTTGCAAATTTTTTCCTGAATGTGATCCTGCCCTCTCTTCTTTCAAATCCTCCCTCCAAATCCACCATCTGTGAAGGTTTTAGCCTAATGGTTACTGCAAAATGAAACCTAGGTAATTCAGGTACCATATACTGCTGCCTTCCAAAGCTTGCAAGGAAGAGTACACTATAAGTTCTTTACTCGGTTTCTAGAAATTGAAACTCCAAATCCTCTAATACTGAGAAATTCTCAGTTTTCCGAAGCCAAGTACTAAGTGCATTTGAAAAAGGCTTGCCGGTTCTAGAGATATCTCAAGTAATTATAAAATCATCAGAAGCGTAGAATAAAGTCTTATACGCTTAGGTGCTGCTGAGCGGAGCAATTCCAGGTCTCATTTAATATGCAACACCCTGCCTCCTCCGTCAAGCCCAATTTCAGGTGTAACAGGTCTATTTGCTCACTCTTCCAGAGCAAGCTGACTTCATACACTGGATACAGAAGGAATACTCTTTCCCCTTGAGCAGTTTTATGCACTTTGTGGCTATTTGAAAGGACTTAGCTATATGCTTGCTACATGTTATTTTGAAGCTGCTGGAAGATCAAGGATGTTATGTGAATCCGGAGAGAAAATTAGATTCTGAGTTCTAGGCATCTGCTTTGTACAATAATTCAGAGTAGTCTTGTGTGCTTTGCATTTTCTTTAAAAATAAACCATTAATGTCTCATTCTTTAAAAAAGAAAGAAAAGAAATCCACAGACTATTATGCAATTAAGTATTCATACACATTATTGATTTCACTGGGACATAAGTATGCATAATAGTGTTCTCAAGAGCAGCAAATGTCTTTGGCAGTCAACTTTCCAAAAGAATAAGAGGAAAGGATGGGTTAATTATTTTACTCTTGGTGACTGAGCCAATATGGGGTCCAGAAGGCAACAAGAAATGGGGAACCAGATCTTCAGTAGAGGCACTGCAGCCGTTCCTACCCGGAACAAATTGGCAATGAAGAAGGACTGAATCCTCTCTATAAACTTCCCAAATCATGCCACCTTAATCTTTAGAAGCCCCCTGTGACTTTCTCTGCCTTCTGAAGTTAGGCAGGTGGTGACAAGAGAGAGGACCTTTTTGTGGTCCTGTCTGGATAGGACTTGGGTCCAGTATACCTGAAGGAGCATCTCCACCCCCATTGTTCTGCCCGGACACTGAAGTCCAGCGCCGAGGGCCTTCTGGCGGTTCCCTCACTGCGAGAAGCCAAGTTACAGGGAACCAGGCAGAGGGCCTTCTCGGTAGTAGCACCCGCCCTGTGGAATGCCCTCCCACCAGATGTCAAAGAGAAGAACAACTACCAAACTCATAGAAGACATCTGAAGGCAGCCCTATTTAGGGAAGCTTTTAATACCATTGTATTTTAATATTTTGTTGGAAGTCACCCAGAGTGGCTGGGGAAACCCAGCCAGATGGGTGGGGTATAAATAATAATAATAATAATATATGATGATGATGATGATGATGATGATGATGATGATGATGATGATAGAATATGACTTTCAGAGTCCCATTCAACAAAATGAGCAGAAGTGCTTCCAAATATAGCAGCCCTTCAAACCATAACAGAGGGTGCTAAAGCACACTGATCTTGAAGTGCAGCTGCTATGGCCAGGGCTGGTGCCATCCTTCAAACATACACTCAAGCCTAGCACTGCTTGTGGTGGTCCCCATGTGCTTTCTCTGCTGCTGCTGCTGCTGCTGCTGCTTTGGCTGTGGTGGCAGTGCCACCACTTAACACCCTCTACCAGGCCCCCAGACATACTTTAGTGGTGGGCAAGGAGTTTTTTAATACAGTGGTACCTTGGGTTAAACAGTGGTGCTGTGGGTTAAATCACAGAGCCTAGGATTTGCTGATCGGAAGTTCACAGTTCGAATCCCCACGACGGAGTGAGCTCCCATTGCTCAGTCCCTGCTCCTGCCAACCTAGCAGTTTGAAAGCACGTCAAAGTGCAAGTAGATAAATAGGTACCACTCTGGCGGGAAGGTAAACGGCATTTCCGTGTGCTGCTCTGGTCCTCCAGAAGTGGCTTAGTCATGCTGGCCACATGACCCAGAAGCTGTATGCCGGCTCCCTCGGCTAATAAAGCGAGATGAGTGCCACAACCCCAGAGTCAGCCACGACTGGACCTAATGGTCAGGGGTCCCTTTACCCTTTACCTTACCTTGGGTTAAGTACTTAATTCGTTCCAGAGGTCCATTCTTAACCTGAAGCACCACTTTGGCTAATGGGGCCTCCTGCTGTCGCCGCATCGCCAGAACACGATTTCTGTTCTCATCCTGAAGCAAAGTTCTTAACCCGAGGTACTATTTCTGGGTTAGCGGAGTCTGTAACCTGAAGCGTATGTAACCTGAAGCGTATGTAAGCCGAGGTACCACTGTATTTTGAATGAGAACTAAGCTTGGTTTCCATCTCTGGTGACACTTTCTGCAGCTGCGCTGTTCTTCCACACATGCAAGTCACCACTTCATGACTGACGTGCATGAAATTATTAACTTGCTCTCATCTTTATTGAAGTGCTAACACTGAGAACTTCTTTTCCTCTCCATCTGAAACCGCAATAGCTAGTGATTGAGATAACAGACAACTGTTTTATTAATTTTCTCTCCAAGGCTTTATGAAGACTAGAAAAGTGTGTATCATTCATATACACACAGAGACACACACGCCTACATGTGTGTGTGTGTTGAGCAAAGTAGAAAGTCCTGCAGGGTCATGGATAATTAGGGTTTTCATTATACTGGCAAGAAGCTGGCAATTTTTATATCTTACTCTTTTATGGTATAATATAAGCTAATATACTCTTAATAAAAGAGAGCTCAGAGGAAGGCCATGTCCTATCCATTTGAACTGCAAGTAATAATATTCATTTCCAATGCAGACAAAAATGAGGAGCCAAACAATTTATCTTTTCCTTCCTTTTCTTTCCCTCCTCCTCTCGACAGTGATTTGTTGAATCGTGAAGATGCCATTATTCTGCGCATTGCTCTTTCTATTGTTGTTGCTGCCGCTTTTATTTTACACTTTATTATCATGGTGCTTTTTGGGGATGAAAATATTCCAACTTCAATAAATTACCCGAGGTGTTTCTTATTTTCTCACCGTTCCCTTGTAGATTGGCTACTTGCGTTTCTGCAAAAATTCAAAGCTCCGCCGCAATATGTCTTTCATTAGGAAGAGGTTGTGTGGGTGTCTGTTGTTCTAATAGTCGTACAACTTTGCCGCACCTCTGCGGCGGAGGACGTTATGCATTTGGTGTGCTGGGGGCAGGGAGCCAGAAGACATTGCTGTCAGTATCTCCGGGGGAGCCAGTCAGCAAATCTGGCAGGCTCTGGGGAGCAAGGGGTGCACCCAACTCCAGCAGCCCCCTTCTGCCCTCCACTGCTGCAAAATGACCCACCCACATTCCCACAGTTAGTAGAATTTTGCAGAGGACTAGTGCTGTTCACAGGGACTCGGGTGGTGCTGTGGGTTAAACCACAGAGCCTAGGACTTGCTGATCAGAAGGTCGGCAGTTCAAATCCCCATGACAGGGTGAGCTTCCGTTTGCTTGGTCCCTGCTCCTGCCAACGTAGCAGTTCAAAAGCATGTCCAAATGCAAGTAGATAAATAGGTACCGCTCCAGCGGGAAGGTAAATGGCATCTCCATGCACTGCTCTGGTTCACCAGAAGTGGCTTAGTCATGCTGGCCACATGAGCTGGATGCCGGCTCCCTTGGCCAATAAAGCGAGATGAGCGCTGCAACCCTAGAGTCGGCCGTGACTGGACCTAATGGTCAGGGGTCCCTTTACCTAGTGCTGTTCGCTGTTCCTCACGGACAGAAAAGGAATTTTACCCACCATCAAATTGGCCTGGGTTTTCTTGCTTGGGAAGGTTGCCATCCTCACATCACGCTATTGCTTCCCAATCCGTCATTGTCAGGTGCTGTTGCGGTTGCTCAATAGTAACCAGGCAGGACTCCGACTTGTTTTTTACAGGCTTTATTTTGGTGCAAACTATTTAGAGTGAAGAGCATCATAAGTTCATGTCTGTTTTTTTACCTCCCCCAACATAAAAGTCTTGTCACCCCCAGCCTTTTCCGCCCCTCCCTGCACCTCAAACTACTGCGCATGATGGGCGTTGGCAGGGATGTGCTTCCCTCCTCTCCGGCTTGCTCAGGCACGGTGTTAAGGCTCTTTCTAGCATCCTCTGGTCCTTGCACATCTTCTCCACTGGAGGTGGGGCTTTCCTCCTCACCGGAAGAGGAACTGCTTTGAAAGTTTTTCGGAGGCTCCCTGTAACACAACTGCCCCTCTTCCTCTCGCCTCTGAGCCGATGGCTGTTCCCTGACAGTCATGCTCTCAGTCGTCACAACTTGGCAGGGGAGGGCATTGAGTAGAATCCATAGACTGTGATAATCTATGGGCTGATGTGGAAAACCTTGGCCCTAGATAAGGGGTGGAGGTGGGGAAGGCCAGATCGCATGCTCCCAAGTTGCCAAGTGCCTCACCACTCCAGTTCAAACTGAGGTACAAATATGTCCTCCCATGCTGCTATGCGTACAGGCAGGCAGCAAAGAGCATCTAATCAGCAGACAGTCTAGTGGACAGAAACTTGCTCTGGGTCACACCAAACCCCAGCATAATCAATAAAGTTGCTGCCATTGTTCACCCGCTTGCTGTGTCTTGTTGTTCATGGCTCCCACGTGCCTGTCATGTAATCCCCATTGCAGCACGCTGCCTCTGACTCCCTTGCTCACCAGGGCAAAAACTGAGAGGACAGCAGTTTTGGGCATTTCTTCCCAAGCATGCTCACGAGCCCCATTTGACAACACAGGCTGGCGTGTGGGAAAGGGGAAGCTGTTTTCCTTTGGCAGCTTGAGATCTTAATTGCCACACACATGGTTAGAGAGAGTTACTTCCATTTACCTGGGAGGAAAGGGGAGGTAGGATTAGAAACCGCTTACTCATTAGAAAAAATGTCACCGTTCTAACCCCCTCCCCCATGGTTTTTCCGTCTAATGTTCTTCTGGTTGAGCAAGCAAGTTCGTAAAGTCAGTTTTAATTAAAGTGCGTAAATCTGGCTGCAGCTGTGCACCTAATGAGGGGGCTAAAGGGTCACTGACAAATGTTTGCATAAGCTCTCGCCCTTCTTTCCCTGAGAAAGTGGTGCTCATCTCGAATCCTTCCCACGGTTAATGGATGTTGCTCTTTTCAGCACCGAGTCGCATTTTGTTGTTGATTTGCTTGTTTGTATGAAAGCTCATTAAGAAACAAAAATTAAAGTATGGGCAGGGAGGGTTATTCTCAATTTGCCATGAACACAAGCACTAAAACACCCCTTACAAGTGGTGCAGATGGAAAGTGTTAAGACCCAGCCACACTTAGCTTCCCCTCGCCCCATGCTTTCTAGGTGCAGGTCATAGAATTCTAGAGTTAGAAGGGACCCATCTAGCCCAACCCTCTGCAATGCAGGAATATGCAGCTGTCTCTTACGGGGATCAAACTGACAACCTTGGCGTTATCAGCACCATGCTCTAACTCATGGGTAGGCAAACTGTTAAGTTGTGGGTGAACATATCAGATGACACAGCGATTCTTCAAACAGCTCTTGTTTATTCAGAGGCCAGAACAGAACTGAGCTGAAGGGTTCAGTCAGCCTGCTTATATAGAGCTCCAGTACACATAATTGTAACAACTTTCTAAAACTATCCAATCACTGAATGTCATTTTCGATCCCTTATTTGCATAACTATCTACAGTATCCCCCTGCTGGCCCAGGGTGAGAACTTCAGTACATAACACAAACTAAGGCCCGGGGCCAGATCTGGCCCAATTGCCTTCTAAATCCAGCCTGCAGACAGTCTGGGAATCACCGTGTTTTTATATGAGTAGTAGTAGAAGAAGAAGAGTTTGGATTTGATATCCCGCCTTTCACTCCCCTTCAGGAGTCTCAAAGTGGCTAACATTCTCCTTTCCCTTCCTCCCCCACAACAAACACTCTGTGAGGTGAGTGGGGCTGAGAGACTTCAAAGAAGTGTGACTAGCCCAAGGTCACCCAGCAGCTGCATGTGGAGGAGCGGAGACGCGAACTCGGTTCCCCAGATTACGAGACTACCGCTCTTAACGAGTACACCACACTGGCTCTCAGAATGTGTGCTTTTGTTTAAAATGCATCTCTGGGTTATTTGTGGGGCATAGGAATTCATTAATCCCCCCCCACAAAAAAAATATAGTACGGCCCCCCACAAGGTCTGAGGGACAGTGGACCGGCCCCCTGCTGAAAAAGTTTGCTGACCCCTGCTCTAACCTACTGAACTATCCAGGTCCTTTCTAAAGCTCCATGTCCGAACTCTTCCCCCCCCCCCCAACTGCTTTCCCCAGGAAAACCTTCTCTTTAACGCTGAATTGGAACTCAAGTCCCATCAATTCAAGTTTTCCATGGATCACCTTTTGCTCCAATTCAGTTGTAGAGGGTGGAGAAAGCGCCAGGGGGAAGAAAGTGTTTGAACACAGAGCCCTAAAGCACAGACCTGTGCCTTGAGACGTGGCACAAAAAGAAGTATGGCTCAGGCTTTGCTTTGCACACTACCTGTGAGTGCTTATATCACACCATCCTTCCTTAAACTTCACCATTTTCCTATAGATCCACATATATTGCTCCCTCCAAACCAAAGGCTCGGCGAATGCTATCCAGAAGGCCAGACCTATCCTATGTTTAACTGGCATGGCTTCCTTCAAGGAATCCTGAGACTCAAGGTTTGGTTAAAGGTACTAGTAATGTTCCAGAGAGCTCTAGTCCCCTCCTTTCGTAGAATTGTAAAGTGGGAAGGGACCCCAAGAGTCATCTAGCTTGACTCCCTGCAATGTTAGGGAAGTGAGAGAATCGCAGTTAAACCTGCTTGATTGACTGGGCGGATGGGAGTTGGAGTCCAAACCGATTAGCTGGAATCTACAAGGTTGGAGTGGGCTGCTGTAGTATGTATGGTCAATACATGATATGGATGCACAGATAGGGAGATTGTGGTATCTCTGGGTAATCCTCCATTACATAGGTGATTTATAGTTGGTCAGTTTCATGTAGATAACAGAAAAATCAGAATTCATGGAAAGATAGGCACCTATCGGTTTGAACTGTTGCCTTTATATTCATTGATAGGACCACGTTCCTCATACACTATCTGTGTTTATGTGCCTCTTTCCCTATCTCTATCTTTTTTGGGGAAAGGGAAGTAGAATGTGTGTGTATGGAGTTTCCCCAGTGCTTTCTCTAAGCTGCTACAGTGTATTCCAGTATTGTACTTTCTCTAAGATGCTACAGCATATTCCAGTATTGTACCCCAATGTAAAAGTTCAATAAACTTTTAATAATGACAAGAAGAAGATTTAGGATTGGTTGACAAGTGTGGGGTCCTGTTTGTTTGCAATACAGACACCTACGTACACCACTGGGTATAGATTTGTTGTGCAGACTTAGCAATAGCACCTGCAGTTGATTGAAAGTGTGTGCGTCTTCTGGGAGATCCCAGCCAACCCCTGGGAAATGGGAATCAGTCCTAAATGATGGCTTTGTAAATCACCCCCTTATGCCATAAGGCAAGGTCATCTCCTTCTTCGCAGTGTCCCGTGACATTTTTCTGTTCCCTTTTTATTAGAAAAACCACTTCTGTTGGGCAATCATTTTTAGTCACTCCCTGGAGTGATTTTGCTGTTCAGGAAGTACAAATAACTGTAATGTGTACTTGAGTTGGGGGGGGGGGAAAGAAAATTTTCCCTTTGAGTTTGTTTTATTTTTATTTTTGTGGCAGATTTGCTGCTGTGTAATGTTTGGGAATGAATTCCTTGGCTTTGACATTGTTTTCTTCATTGTTATTCTTTCTGTACCTATAGAGGAGAAAATAAAAAATTCATTAAAAAGGAAGGAAGGAGAAAGGATTGTGTGGCCATCGTGCCTCTGTTATGTGGCAGAAGAATATAGACAAAGGAAGGAGAGACTGAAGTCACAAATAGTTTTTGGCTTAAAAAAAAAACCACTTTTAGAAATGTTGTGTTTTGATTTACTTCTCAGTACTTGCATGAAGAAAAGGAAGTGTAACAGGTAAGGACAAGAAATGAAGCTGCAATTCAAAGATCTTCTCCCAGAATGACTTACACAACCTTGAATGTTACTTGCTGTGATAACCTGTTCACGTTAATATGTGAAACTGTATACAGAAAGGTATATCTTGTGAACCGTCCTGAGACCTGTGAGTATAGGGTAGTATATAAATTGTAGTAGTAACAGCAGCAGCAGCAACAACAACAACAACAACAACAACAGCAACAACAGAGCTCTTACAGGTTCCCAAAGCTAAGCCCCTAGCCAGAGGATTGGGAAGCTGGGTGATCTATGCATCAGCAATGGTGGGTCCTGGCAGAGTGCTGGGACCTGGGCAGCTCTCCAACTCCGCTGATACTGCCTCTGAGCAGGAGTTAGCAAGAGGAGGCAGGGAGCAGTAGCAGGACTGTTGCCAGCTAGTTGGTAGTGCCATCTTAGCTTTCCCAGCCCTTTTCTGCAGCACCTGGGAGACAGCACTTGAATAGTCAGACGGTTTGCCTCACTAGCTGCACCCAAAACCAACTGTTGGTTTCCAGAAGGGGAAAAACTTATTTATATGGATCTGCAGTTGATGCTGGGCTGCTGCCAGTGGACAGCCCCCAGTGGGGGCAGCTTTGAAGGGTGGACGCTAAAGGGAATATAGCCCTTTTTGATTATCTTTTGGGGTGGGGGTGATGAGCATTCCCTGTGGGTGATTGAGAGAGATTGGAGCAACCAAGGGAGGGGACATGTGATAATATAAAACAACAACAACAACAACAACTTATTATTTATACCCTGTCCATCTGGCTGGGTTTCCCCAGCCGATCTGGGCAGCTCCCAAGAGAATATTAAAAGCACAATAAAACATCAAATCTGGCTTCCAAGAGACAGACAGAATGCTGAGGAGCTGTGTCTGTGATGTAAGCAAGAACACAAGTCACAAATGTATATCCAGTGTGATTGGTGGGTATTTGGTGACTGATGTTTTATATTATTTTGATTTATTGAATTTATTGTATTGAGTTTATTATACATTTCTTTGGTGTTAATATGCAGTTCATTGCTTTGGGGGCACAGCATAGCATCCAAAGTCTGGAGCGCAGCAGGTACAAAATCTGCTTTGTTGACCAGATAAAGAAACAAGGACAACTAGACTTAAACAGTTTGCTTTACTGCATCAGGAGTCGAATTCTGGCATTTGGACACAGACACTTTTGGACACACTCAACTGGGCTGCCTGGGCTAAACCACATTCTTTTAATGCCCTGCATCCCTTGAGTGTATTGGGTTGGATTGAAGGCACGTTGATTGTATAATTTATCCCATTTGGTGAGTCCAGTTTGCATTCCAAAAGCTAAAAGCTACAAGTCATAGAAGGCTGACTTTTTTATGTTGCCCTGGAATCAGGCTGAGTGTAGAATCTGATCACATACAGCACCCTTCAGTGCAATCACCCTCTTATACTTCTTAGTCAGAAGTCTTAAGATACCAGACTGACTCGAGCCCTGTCCTTATTAAATGTATCCCTTATTCTTCTTCTGAGGAGTTCAGAGCAGCTTACATCTGGCTTCCAGGAGGTCACCTATTACCCAGGCAACTCAAAGGGCCAGAACTGCTCAGCTTCAGCAGTGGATCTGAATCACATGCCTCAGACTACTCTTGACTCTGCATGGAAACAAAGAGTTCTGACTCAGAAGGGTAGCAGGAGACCTGGGTAGAAGATGCTACACACGATCAGAGGTATAAAACTAGTGTTGAGGAACCATCAAGGAATCCTCCCATGCTGTGAGGGTTTCAAGGCTCCTCTGGCTTTACCTGACCCCCAAAAGCAATAAGGGGAAATGGCTCTAAGAGAAAAAGAGCAGTGATTCATTCACCCTGCCCTGTTCAGGGCTTGCAACTACAACTTATTGAACCTCTCTCCAAAACACTCATTCTTCCTCAGCCAGTTTAATAAACTACAGTGGTACCTCAGGTTAAGCACTTAATTCGTTCTGGAGGTCTGCTCTTAACCTGAAACTGTTCTTAACCTGAAGCACCACTTTAGCTAATGGGGCCTCCTCCTGCTGCTGCTGCTGCTGCTGCTGCCGCGCCGCCAGAGCACGATTTCTGTTCTCATCCTGAAGCAAAGTTCTTAACCCAAGGTAATATTTCTGGGTTAGCGGAGTCTGTAACCTGAAGCGAATGTAACCTGAAGCATCTGTAACCCAAGGTACCACTGTACATTTATATCCTATGTCAGAATCCCCTGCTGTAAGAAAACACATTGCAGGATCTGTCGAAAAGCCCATCTAGTTCAGCATTTGGTTCTCACAGTGGCCAGTCAGAAGCTTACAAAAAGCCCACTATCAAGGCACAAGCGTAAGATCACTCCTAACGCAAGGACAGAGGATTTAGCTAACTCTAGTTGTTGTTGGGCTCCAACTCCCACCATCCCTGAACATTGGCTGTGCTGGCAGAAGCTGATGGGAGTTGGAGTCCAACAACACCTAGCTGGCCACATATTCCCAATCCCTGTAGAAGCAAGAAGCCAGAAGATATCTCAGGCGTCCCTGGGTCCTTGCTGTTCCTTACTGCCAACACCCATGGAATGGATACTGGCTCCAACAAAGGAATGTCTACATGGAGAACTGAAGCCTGTTGGAGGAAGCAGTTCTGGCCAGCTAAGCGTCACACTTGCAGAGGAAGAACTTTGTGATAACTATAGCTTGTTTCCAGGCAGAGGGAGCCTATTTATTTGGAGACTGCTGCTGATGGTTGGTGGTTGATAGCTCTGTTGGGGAAAGGACCGTCCAACTGAAATAATAAGGACTTGGGCACTTCATGTTCATGTTTTACAGCTGCTCTGTGTTGCACAGGTTCAAAGTAGTCTGTGTTGATAGGCATTTGAAGATTGTTGCCCAGTTCCCTCTCCAAGCTCATCCCTCCTTTTCTGCACCTAGCTAACTTCACTAATAATGTGAAGTTGTAAGTTAACAGACACAGCTACGCTACTTTGAGCCTTTGTGTGACAGTCTTAGTGTTCTGGTGCACCTGCTCAATATCATGAGTCACAATAAGAAGATAAGACTACGCCCTTGTAGATCAGGCCAGTGGACCATCTAGTCCAGCATCCTGTTCTCACAGGGCCAACCAGATGCCCATGGGAAGCCCATAAGCAGGGCCTGATTGCGACAGCACTCTCTGCCCTCCTACACTTCCCAACAGCTAACATTCAGAAACATACTGCCTCCAACAGTGGAGGTGGAACATAGCTATCTTAATTAGTAGTTATTAATAGCCTCCATGAATTTGTCCAGTCCTCTTTTAAAGCCATCCAAGTTGGTGGCCATCACTGCCTCCTGTGGGAGCAAATTCCATTGTTTAATGATGTACCTTCTTTTATTTGTCTTGAATCTTCCAACGTTCAGCTTCTTTGGATGTCCACAAGTTCTAGTGTTATGAGAGAGTGAGATGCTTCATTACTAGCCAGAGAGCAGTTGTACATGATCCTATCCACATCTGTATAGCAAATCAGCCCCTCCTGGTGGCATGATGTTGGGGACCAGGAAGCAGCTTTTTCAATGGCAGCTCCTTTCTTGTCAAACCCCACCTCCTGAAAGAGGTGTGTGTGGCCCCATCTCCCTTTAGTTTTTGGCAGCCACCTTTTCTGGCAGGCCTTTGGAGGAAGAGAGAGACCTAACTGCTGCTGCTATTAGTAATTTCCATTCAGTGATTTGTTGTGCTGCGTGTTTTAAAGGATAGGGTTACTTTTATGGGTTATATGTATTTTGTCTACATATTTTAATTGTAAGGCATCCCTCCCTAACTTTAACTAATTAGATTTAAATAAGTAAATAGATTAAGCATTAGACATGCTTAAAAACCTTGATTTCATATGGGCTTGGGCTTGTCGAAGCCACGATTCCCTGCTGGTTTATACTAAACCGAATTTACGAGCCTTTCTTTGGATGAGACTTTAACTTCTGTCATGGGATTATTACCACCATGGTTTAGCCCAAAACTGCCAATTTGCGATGCTCTGAGAACTCTCCTGCCTATCTCTCTCTCTCTCACCAGTTAACTTCCTCATCAAGGTGTTAGCAAACCTGAACTTTGCTTAGAATATTTATGGGTGCATCAGAGAGACTGCAGGCTTCACCACACCACACCACTTTGCAGGTGGGGAACCTGCAGCCTTCCAATAACTGTTGGATTCCAACTCCTATCATCCCCAGCCAGCATGGTCAATTGTTAGAGAAGATGGGCGTTTTAGTCCAACCACCATCTGGCGGGCCACAGGCTCCCCACCGCTGCTATAGAAGAAGATACCCAAGAAGCACTTGAAAGTTACAGCATCAAAGCATCTTTTGCAGTCTCATTCAGGCCACAATTCTATAACTACTTACCTGGAGCAAGTCCCACTGAATGCAGTAGAACTTCCTTTTGCACAGACAGAATCTTAATACACCAGGATAGGCAGGATCCTCGTGGTCCCTTCCAACTCCATGATTCTGATAGGGAACAAGCAGCCAGCCAGATGTGTTGCACTCCCAACTCCAGCTGTGACTGGAGTTGTGGTCCCACAACATCTGGAGGGCCACAGGTTGCCCGTCTCTGCATCAGCTCCCTTTATTTGCTGCGTTCAGCTGTCTACTGCACAGAATCAATCTCATCCATCCTGCTTGTCAGCCACCCGGCCCCGCCTGCCACCACCAAGACCCACGTCTGGCGAAGATCCACCCACCCCCAGCAAAGGAGGACCCAGCCAGGATCGTCGGAACGATGCCTGCACCGCTTCGTTAAGGGGATCACATCTCTGAGAACAGTCAAGCGCCGATTAGAAGCGATTCCTCTCGCTTCCCTCCTCCCAGCCCGCTACCTCCAGGAGCGGACTTTTCCAAAAACACCGGAGTGAGTGGGGGGGAACCGGAGCCTCAGCCTTTCCCTCCAGCTCTGCTCGGCAGCGCTCGGCTTTTCCAGCAAATCCCCCTTCCCTGCCTTCGAGAGCCTTTAAGGGGTGGCTGCTTGGCGCGCTCTCGGGCGCATAAGCCGGGAGGCTTCTCGAGTTGTGATCGCTTCCTTCCCCCCCTTCGGTCGTCGCAATGGTGCGTTCTGGTGGAAGGACTCTTAGCGCTCGGACTCTAAGCTCTGCCAGTTTGCTCGCAGCTCGGTAGAGTTGGCGTTAGGCGCTGGCTCGGGAACCCGGCGGTAGCTCGGGCTGCTGCTTCTGGGCTATTATTCTGTCTGTGCTGGTGGCTCTCTCACTCTTTCCTCCTTCCCTGTCTCTCACTCACTCCTTCTTTGACATTTTTACTTCTGAGTATTTTCTTGCTTGGTGAGTATTTCCCCCGCTTCTTCTTCTTCTCTTCCTCCTCCAACTGCTTTCCCCCCTTTTGTTCTTTTCAAATTGACAACATAAGATGAATAATGAATTACTTTTTGGTTGTGGTTTTCTTTTTTTCTTTTTTTAAAAAGAGACACTACCTGTTTTGTTCTTGGTTGTTGTTATTCGTTTGTTTTCCTTGCAGTGTGAGGTCTAGCAGCTGTTTTTACCCTTTTTTGGCTCTCTTTCCTATACCCCCCAGCCCTAAACTATTTTTTCCTTTTGCTTAACCCCCCCTTCTGTTTTTTCCTTTACAACAATTAGTTCTGGTTTTTGCAACCTTGTCTTATGCACGCCTCTGCTCAAATTTAAAAAAAACCACCCATTTTCCTTTTTCCCCCTTTCTTCAAATGTTTGCCTAATGTGCGTGGTTTTCTTTCTTTGGTCTTTGAACTTTTAAGTGTTTTCTCCCCCTTTCTTCGTTATTACAAAAAAGGGTATAGTTCTTGTGTCTGCTGAATGATATACCACTTTCTTGGACTTTTTTTTGTTTTGTTTTGTTTTGTTTTGTTTTATAAAGGAATTGGACATGCCTGTCAGAAATGAAATCTTTTTTCCTTTTTCTTTTAAAAATGGTTCCTTCCCAATTGGATTTCAAATACGTTTTGTACTACGTCAATACCCTCCACCTGTTTTAAGTCCCACGGAGCGTCTGGAAGGGGCAAAGAGACCAGAGGTGCTACTGTGCCAACAGATAGCCAGGTGCTTGGAAAGGAAAAAAGTTTTCTGAATCTCTGAGAACCCAAAGTATAGGTCAAATCCCTTTCTCTATTGGAGAAGCACCAAAATTCATAATAATGGTAATAATAAATAAAAACAGTCCAAATATATGTTGTCAACCCCTCCCCAGTGAAGTGTATTTGATGTCCGTGTGTTGGCTTCTTTATGACATAAATTATATGACCAGTGTTCTGTCTATGGTAACTGACAGGTTTGTTGATGATTGCATTGCAAATGTTATTTGTAGATCACTGTTGTGCAGGGGGCGGCCGGGGGGGGGGGAATCTCCCTCCTTACTCAATTTTTTTAATGCAATCGATTAAGTTTTCTTCATCAAGGGAGATTTCCAGATTTGTGCTAGAGCATGTCCTGCATGCAGAAGGTCCCAGGTTCAGTTGCTGGCATCTCCAGGCAGGAATGGGAGAGACCTCTGCTTGTAGTCTGTGGATCTGCTGCCAGCCAGTGTAAACAACACTGAGCTAGGTGGATGGATAATTTCCTAAGCTTGGTCTTGTGCCAGTGTGGCCAGAATAGTCTCTGAATGATCTGATCTCTGGGTCACTGTCAGATACGTATATATAAGGGATAACAGTCAAGCGCTAACGTAGTAAGATAAGTTTAACACATGTTTTATCATAAGAACATCAGAAGCCACCTTATACTAGGTCAGATTATTTGTCCATCTGGCCCAGTATGATCTATTCTGAGGCTGCCCTCTTCCATCACTTGTGACCTGGTCTTTTAAACTGGCAGTACATGTGACTTTCTGCATGCCACACACGTGTTCTTTCACTGAGCTGTTTCCCCTCCACACATCCTGCTATGTTGCTTAGGTTTCATTCAGCAGGAAACATTTGTGCATGCTTGGTACTATTTTAAAAGTGCATTTCAGTACACAAGTGCACTGCAGTTCCCTTTATCCTCAGTCCTCTTTAGAAACCTTCACTGGGTTTCGAGATGGTGCAGCTGAGAGTTAGTGACTTGCCCAAGGCTGTGCAATGAACTGAGCTGGGATTTGAACCTTGCCCTCTCACATCTAAATCAAACGTCGTCATAGTTTCTGCACTGGCCTATCAGTGTGGGAATGTCATATTGCTTCCTAGAAACTCACTTCTTACTGATTTCAGCAGTTCGGAGACATGCATTATATAGGATGGCGAGCAGTCAAATCTGAGCTCTTAAAAAATACAAAACGACTCCACGCTTGTTTTTTCCCCAAAGCAAAATGCCTCCATTCAGTGCTTAGAAACTTTGGCTCCACTGGAAGGTTTGCTGTTGTGAGTAATCTGACATATCTAGAACATTTATTACACCCTTCCGTAAAGGAGCTCAAAAGAATTATTTTAGTCTTGCAACAGCCTTGTGAAGTAGTGAATTTGCCCGGAGCCTTGCACTGAACTTTGCAGGATGTTTGGATCTAGATTTCACAGTCAAACCCAACACCCCAGCAGTAGCACACTTGATCTTCACTTCAGAATGGAGTACTGTTTAGACATGTAAAGATTACATGAGCTCTGTTTAATACATCTCTCAACCAGCTGAGCTAGTGCTGCAGCACTGCTGCCCCTTAGAGATGTGAACAATTCAGGGTTGCTATTCAGCTCCCAAACCTTAGTTATTTATTTACTTACTAAAAACTTTACACAAAATGCCTCAAGGTGACTTAGAAACACACACAAAAGAAACACATAGAATTTAAAAGCACAATACTTGGGATGCACTACAAGTGATCATACAGATACTTCTCAGTACATTAATCAACACCTCTGCTCCTCCTAGCAACATGATCACCTTTTAATTGACCTTAAATGCTGTCCCATCTTGGCAAAGGCTCCTGTTTCTGCAAGTACTTTTCCTGAACAGGTTGTGATGAAGCATCCTTGGATGTGCAATTGAAAATGTATAGTTATCAAACATGCTGTTTCCTAAAGCGACTTTCCTTTTAATGTATGTGCCATTTGAAGTCCCACGAATATGCTGGGAACATCCAGGAAGGGGGTAGTATTGCAGGGGTTGGGGGCTGGAGATGAGAAGCAAATTCAGGGCATCGTTGGCGTGATCTCTTGAACCAAATAAGCTGTGAAAGGCAGGTGGTGAGCTTATGCATCCATTTCTAAATATGTCAGATTCATCAAGTGTGGCATTGCAATCAGTGTAGAATAAACAGCTCCAGGGCCAGGCTTACGTGCTAAAAACCAATTCATTGGAGCTAAATCCCTAAACTTCAGCTTAACTGGTTTGCAGGTTGGGCTGCGTAGAGGATGTTTCGGAATGGTGGCTTTCTGTTTTTAAAGTATTGATTTCACTGTTGTGTTGCATTTACCTTTCTCAGATGAGTTGTGCCTGCTTTTTTGTGGGGACAGTTTCTAAGAACAGAGGTTGGGGTTCCCTCCCCCTTTAAAAGAGCACCATGTACAGGACTTTTGTAATAAGACAATGAAATGCAACACCCATCGGATTCAATCCAATCAAAAGTTTAGCAGTTTTGAGATTTGTTCATTCCAGTATGGGGAGAGGTAAATACATACAGCAATCAGTAGGATTTCAATCTTCATAACTGGCTGGAACATGCCCATTGTGGCTGTAGAGAAGCAGGATACACAGAACTAAAATCTTACATGGCAGGGTTTTCGTGCTATTGCTTCATTTTTATTTTTTAAAAAAGAACTGTGAGGAAAATAACTTCCCTGGCAAAGGAGTTCAGGCTATGTGAGAAAAATCTAGACAACATCACAGTAATGGAGCAGGAGTAGAGCTCTTTAGAGTCTCTTAAAAGCTACCCGCTCTCAATAGTGGCTTGTCAGTGGTATTATTCATATTTATAGATGTTTTTGTTGAAGAGAAAAATTGGGCTTAGTTAGAATGTAAGGCATTGAGGCACATACCTTAGACTAATATTCCTCTGCTGCCCAACTGAACCCCATTGGAGGATATATGTGGGCTCTGACTGTCAAGATAAAAGTTGTAGATGGATTTCAAGGGACCGGCAAAACAAGGAAGGGGGAGCCTTATGAGGACTGTTGCCTTAGCAAAGGCAGATAACAAGGCAGGGGTTGGGGAGGAGTGTTTTATGTTGCATTGTTCTCATGGTCGGGAAGACTTGCCACCAATAGCAAATGCGTCAGAGAGGGGGATGTTCAGGGATGAAAGGGGGAAAAGATGGTAAGATGGAGAGGGAAACACTTGGGTTGGAAGGTGAGGGTTAGGGAAAGGAACTAGAGAATGAGAGCTTAGTCACACATTAACACTGAGCATGGATACAAACTGTCTCTACACGTACACAGGCGTTTCTGTGTACACATTTATACAGCTCAGCTGTTAAGCGCACAAGTACAGAGGTCACACTTGTTGAATGTAATGTGTGGGCATCCCTAGACACAACAGAGGATGAGGACATACTCCCATAGTGGAGTGTGGGTGGGTGTATTCATCAGCCAAAACCTTAGCTACAGGCCTTCTGCTTTGCAGAACATGAAGGGAAGATCAGTGTTGTTGATGGAGATCATTTATTTGAAAGAAAAACTGGACAGTTTTAGCTGTTCAGAGAAAGGAGACACAAGCATTGCCAGCAAGGATGCTTTTAACTGGCCAGTTTGCAAGCGATTCAATAATGGAACCAGAACATTTTGATCTGTATCCCATGATGATTATTGTGTTTGGAAATTCCAGACCAGCAACTAAATTGAGACTGTAAGAGGAAATGGCTTCTGGGTGTAAAATAACAGTAGCTTCCCTGAGAGGCAGAATTTCATTCAGCTACAACATGCAAAGAGAGGGTGGGATGGAGAGAGTGGCTTATCTGAGATTAAACCTAAAGAACTTATCCCTTAGCCCATAGGTAATGGTGATTTTTAAATCCTGATCAAGATGGTATGGAACCATCTTGATTAGCATCAATCATGGTTAAGAGACCTGTCAACATATAATCATTAATTTTGCATATATGGGGAGACAGGGAGGAGCGAAGTTTGTAATTCTATGCCTTTTCTTGTTTGCTATTCTTTGGTAGAACGTATTTCATTGGTTCCGTCCTTAGTTAAATGGTAAAAGCAAGATCTATAGGGTTCTTTCAGCAAACACTGTTGGTCACTAAAGTCAAAGGTCTCCATTTCCAAGCTCAAGAAATAAGCTGACATGTGCAGGAGCTTATTCCACAACTTGGAAAGAAACTCAAGAGATGTTTTATTTCAGGCTTTAAATACAGGTTGCATGTCCACAGGATGCAGTTTTGTTGGACATGCATTAGAAAATAGTGTGTGGATGGGCTGGGGAGAATATAGTTATGGAAAGAGTGCAATATAAGCAAGCACAGGAGGGGAGGGGAGAGCAAAGTCTGAAATAATGAGCTGAATAGATGTAACATTCACATATATTGCCACAGCAAATGCTTTCTAAATTCATAAAAATTCGCTAGGCAAAAGTGTCTTGGGTTAATAACGAGCGATTTTCTTCCAACCCATAAAGCTGTAATGAGGTAGTTAAAATGTAATCCTAAACCTACACTTTTCATACCTATATTTATAGGAGAAGGTTAATCTGTAGAATTCATGCTGATCTGGGTAATCTGAATCTAGCTAAATTGTAGAGAGAAGCTTTTAGAGGGATGCTGAAAGGCAACAGGCACAGACTTTTTCCCCCAGACCTAAGATATGTCACTTTTTTATTTTTGCAAAGATGCCTGAGGCTATTGCATTTTAAGAAGACAAAGCTTTTGTTTTCAAGCTGGCCTAGAAAAATGCCAGGGATGAATTCAAAGCAAAGGTTTTCAGAAGTTGTCATCTATGATTAAGTTGATCTCTCTGTTGCATAAGAATACACTGCAGTTGAGTGTGGTAGTTTGCTCTAGCTGTTTTCTTCCTTCCATGCATTTAATGCTCTCACGCTTTCAGGTGAATTGTGATATCTAAGGTTTCAAGTCTGAATTATGTATTTTAATTAGAAGGTCAGGTTTGTACTTGGTGAAGGCAGCGTTCCCCAGCCTCTGACTCTCTAGATATTTTGGACTACAATTGACAGCAAAACCATGGAGGCTGATGGGAACTGGAGTCTAAAACATCTGGAAGGCACCAGGCTACAGAAGGCTATCTTACAGAAACTGCATTCTGGCTGCTTTACAAAAGACTAGATTACAGATGATTGTGGTGAAAGAGATAATGAGTAACTTCTAAGTATTCGGGAACCTTAATAAATTGAGGAATGTGGATTTACTTTTGCACTTGACTGCTTCATGAGCAGGCATGGGTGATACACACTAATTCACATAAGCCAAAACATAAATGGGTTTGTAGAAGTTTTTTTTTCTCCCCATTTATGCAAAACTGCTTCTTGCTGTAGTCCATTTGTAGTCTACTAAATGATTTGAGTGCCACAGACTGTCTTGAAATCACTGTCTTAATCAGCCATGGTAGCATGTAGTGTCATTCATTTTAAAACTGAATCGGAGAAGAGCTGATTCATACCTGCAGAGGCATCATATGATAGCTCATCATCATGTGGCTTCTTATCATCCAGGGACTCTCACTTCAGTGCATCAATCGCCTCCATACAGTGTTTGAGATTCAACAACGTGCAATCTCTACTGTGTGATGTTTGTGCTGGGATGGCTGTCTCGTACAAGCAACCTGTCACTTGATGTTGTAGCTGTCAAGTCATGAGCATGTAAGAAGCCACACTTAAAGGTATGGCTTACTAGATTTAAATCTAATATCTCTGCCTTCTAGAGAAAGGAACTGCCTTTTCCCTATATAGGAATCATAGTTGATAAGGCTTTTCGAAAACACTAAAACTCCTGCTTAGGTTGACATTAAGCAGCTATGGTTTTGCAGATGGTTACCTTTTTGCAGGGCATGTGCATGTTGTATCTTTAGCTGTTGACCTCGCCTAGCCCTTGGAAACCCTTGAGAAGAGAGAGGCATTGAACTAAATAAGAAGCAGGCCTTCTTGCCCTTTGGGATGCCACAGGGCCACAAGTGAAGGCATAATGCCAGCTATGATGTCAGGTGTAGGGCAGGCCATACATGTCCTCATGGGCCAAATGGGCAGGTCTTGGGGGCCTGATTAGGCCTGTGGTCTGGAGGTTCCATGCCTCTAACCTAGGGCACATCATACGGGGCTAAGAAGTTTCTTTTTGTGGCAGAAGTGGAAGATTTAGCCCATTGCTTTTGCTTATTCACACAGGGGTTCACACGCACGTTAGTACAATAACACACAATAATAATAATAAATGCATTGGAGAAGATCTTTCAAAATAGTCGGTTTGCATAGGTTAAAATGCCAGGATAAACAAAGAAGAATGTGCCTGATGCCTAAGACTAATCCTATCCCTACCTGGGAATAATTCTCATTGCAATCAGTGGGGCAGACCTCTGAGCAGTCATGTTAGAACTGTTCTGTGTGTGCCGTACCATGCACAAACCAAGCTATAAATTATTGACTTTAAATACATTCTACCAAGTTTGATAGCACAATAGGTTGTCAAGTCTCCCCCTGTGTCATGAGACAGAATGCTTTATATTGAGGATAGGAAACCAGATGCTTCCCAGTGTTCAGGGGTGAGGAGAGTCCAGAAATAGTTGGAGGAGTGCAGGTTCCCCACGGCTCATCTATACCAGAAGCACTTATGCTAGATACCTGTTCTACCCTTTATTGGAAATATGTTGACTCTTCTCTTTGTTTTTAGTAATGACAATTAAAAAGTACTTAAAATGGAATCTGCATCATACAATGAGCAGCTCATCCATTGCAATACTGCTCTAGTAGGACTGCTGTTGCTGTTGTTTTGCCTTTGGGAAGGGGGACAAGGTGCATCCTTTGAGCATGAAGTTGAATGGCCAGGTGGTCCCCTCAAGACGTTTCAAGTGTTCACCTGGAGTGCTTTGTCACAGATAGATTTTCTGGGGGGAAACACAAGGTTTATTGCCCATCTCTGCTAGGTGAAGGCATGGCTCCCTGCTGAAAGCGGGTTTTTCAGGCCCTGCTGATCATCAGCTCCTGGAAAGCCCTGTGTCTTTACCCTCAAACAGTTTGCTTTCACCTGGTGTCATAATTGACAGATAGGCAGACCTACCCACACATGAAAGTAGCCTGTGGGGCTTGAGGGAGGTCAGAATCTGGCCTTCCAGTTCCCCACCTCTGTCTTACAGACTGAGACTAGGGGCAGAAGGATTCAGTACAATTCTTGAGCCACGGTGTCCAAACTAACAAGGGGTCCGAATGAGGCCTTGTGTTGTGTGGGTTGTTCCCTCGTCCTCCCCTCTGCTAGTTGAATTTGGATAATTATGATTTTTCTTTAGAACGGGATGTTAGTGAATGATTGTCAGAATCTTTCTGAGACATAAATTGCTATGGTTCTGTGAAGTTTTGTTCACTGACAGGTGACAGCACTGATGTCTTAGGTTGTATTCAGACAGTGCTTTATTCTATTTCCCCAGCTTTTCTTTATCTGACAATTATCATGCTTTATGTTACCTTTTACATGACGTAAAAAACCTGGCGTTATGGAAACCTGGCAGAATCTTTTATTATTTATTTATTATTTATATATCACCCTTCTTTCGACGATCTCAGTGTGGTTTACAGTATAAAAACAAAAATACATGGTGTAATAATAAACGAAACAATAGCTCACTGTCATGTTAATTGCTTTGAGGGGGGAAATCTGTTTGCAACCCCATTAACCTGGAAAACTGCAGTTATGCGCTATAATTTCCCCACCTTCATGGATCATCTCACCACTTGTTCATTTGACAAAAACTGGGGTGGTATTCCAGCATACAGTTCTTTCCCGCCATTTTCATGGATGAGTCATTGGGGGAAAGAAGCACACATGTGCATAAATGGTGACAGCATGCCATGCCCAATTATTTATGTTGTTCTATCATGCCATGCCCACTGGTGTAAATGAAATTACCGTAAGCATGACATAGAATCAAGGCGGTAAACGGATCAAAAAGCCGCTGTTCCATAACTCAACAAGTAAGGCAGTGTAAAAGGAATGTTAGAAACTGGGACAGAAGCACTAGCATTATAGCCAGGAAATCTTAACACAATAATCCCCATGTCTGACTGCACCCTTGCTGTGGCCTAAATTTTTAACACAGTCATTATACAGGGTCTGCTTTTATTACTTTTGAGAGGCCTGATAACAAGGTTGTTTGAACACAAGGAAAGTCATCATGATCACTTCAGGGGTCTTGGGCTTCAGGACTAACTCTTACTTGCTTTATTTGCTTTTATAGTATATGCTACCATCTCATAAAATATCAGGGCAGTGTACAGCAAGATAAAACACATTAAAAGCAGTTCAGAACAAAGCTGAGGTATAGTTTAGGGGTTTTTTATTGGGGGTGTTGCTGCTATTTTTATATATCTAGATATAGATCTGTCTGTAGATATAAATAGGATCTTAGGATTTATGTGTAAATTGTTCTGTTTGGATGTGTACTTTTTGATGTTTTGTTTGTTGCTTATGACTACTTTTGCTATGTTTGCAGTTGTGTGATTTTTTCATATGTTGTAAACTGCCTTGAGCATGGTTTAACTTTGGAAAGGTGGCATACAAATAATTGATTTAAAACACTGGCTGCACAAGAAAATTTTAAACAACGGCATAGGCTTTCTGGCATAAAAAGGTCTTTAAGAGATGCCTAAAAGTCAAAATGGGGGATGCCTGCTGAATCTTTGCTGGAAGAGTGTTCCATAGCATGAAACTGGCAACACCAGTCATCACTCTGTAACACAGAGAGCAACTAACAATGATTCAGTCATTCTCTGAGATTTACTTAAAGTACGATTGTTGAACACCCAGATCCTGTGGATCTGTGTAACCAGTGAGCTGCCTTGAACTTGCAAGTTTAAAAACTCTGCTACAATTTGCTTCCACTGATTCAGCTGTTCTGGCATCCTGGCTAGACCTATGTTGCTGTACAACAGGTGGAGTTCAACTAAAGCGAGATCATGTTAATTTTGCACATAGCAAGTAGAACCAACCTAGCTGTGTCTTTGATAATCAGCAAAGGCCCAATGAGATGCACATAAACAAGGCATTCTGAGACCTGCCCTTGGTTTGCCCACATTCAGCTTTTGACATCAGCTTATGCAAAAATCCTGTGCTGCATGTGGCAGATGGGTCATTTGCTGCACTCATAACATTGCTGGCATGAAATCCAGTAGTGCTGGTACAATTCCAACCTAATACTTATGATGGCACAGCAGTTGTTGCATTTGATCCTACATACATCTTTATGTGGTCATTATTACTCATTCATCACCATTATGGGCAGAAATCTCAACTTCTTGTACCTTACCAGCCATAGCCTTTTATCCCCTGTCCTTATCTCCATCCAACTTTGCATGTCTCTTTCTGACTGGTTCCCAAACGCCCCATTAGTCTCTTGGCGAAGCGCTTTCACCTAGTTCTTTGCTATCTGTCCCAGACAAGAACATTACTTCATCCTTCCTTGAAATACTCAAGTATCTGGCCTTGTTCCGCTGGTCTATCTGAGACATCCATCAAGCTATGCTTCCTTAGCTAAGCATTTTATTGCTGAAATCCATAATGTAAGCATATTAGCTATTGAAACCTGGTGCTCATCCATTTCTATATTTGAAGTGTTAGCAAAGCATTTTGTATGCACCTTGGTATGCTCCTGCTTATGTTGTGAGTTCTTATCTCCTGTTAACTATGATATGCTGTTGGTCATGTCCTCATAATCTTGAACCCTCCTGATTTTTCCTTAATACATAAACCACATACCTATATGTATATGCACGTCTTATGTTAGTCCTAATCCTTAAAGGATTCCCAGGAGGAATTTGGCCATCAGGCTGGGCAGGGGGGACGGGGACTTCCTCACCATTGGCAGCCTATGCATAGTGCTGTGTTGGCCAAATGATGGCTGTTCCTTGTTAAGAACACAATTAGAGCCTACTGGATCAGACCATTGACCCATCTAGGTCAGTATTGAGTTCTCACAGTAGCCTACCAGATTCCTGCAGGAAGCCCACAAGTAGGACTCAAATGCAAGACACACACTCTTCTTCTGTGGTTTCCAGCAACTGGTCTTCAGAAGCATACAGCCTCTGACCGTAGAGGCAGAGCATTGCCATCATGGCTAGTAGCCAATGGTAGCCTTTATTTTCATGTTCTCTTGCTCTTTTCATCCACATGGAATATTATGTGACTTCCACATTTCACAATCCTGATAATCCACCCACTAGGCATTATAGGCCTGCAGGGCCCATTTTTTTGGAACTGTTGATCTGTCAACTCTGTTCTCTAGCCTGAGTGAGGCGACCTGGGAGCCTTTTCATGCAAGGCATGTACTCTTCCACTGAGCCATAGCCTTTCCCATGGACATGAAAGGGAAGAAGCACCATCTTGTCCTTTGCCTCAGGCCACACAATGTCTTGGGCCAGACCCCTGTGTGGTGGATTTTCATCTGTCATCTACCAGCTTTTTGAAAGTTCTGCTGGTTGTGTTGTCCTTTTGTCTGAACACTGACTGAACTGTTAGTGAAGCAACAGGGGTGGGTGGGTGTAAAGCCATTTGATTGGTAGGATAGGGAAAGAAAGGGAAGCTGAAAGACAAGAGAGCAGGTTTCAAGTTCCATGGCTCATATAAAATTCAGTGCTAGAAACTTAATTGGCATGTGCTGGTGCTGTGGGAGAGTCAAAACTAGCTAGGTCGTGGGACTGCTGCAGCATTCAAATGTTATATCAGGTGGCAATTATGGTTGGTGAGAGACTGACAGGCTCCCCATAGCCAAGGAGGGTATTCAAGCTTTTGCTCATTCTCTCCAAAGGAATACATGGCAGGCCTACACAACATGTGCACAAAAAGGCAGATCCCATTGTTAATAAGCATTTGCTTTCCCTTCTCCCATAGGAGGCTGTGGGGGAGGGATTCGGCCCCCCACAATAAAATATTTGAGGGGGGCTGGGCCCTAACAAAGTTGATGGGCATTCCCATTCAAATGGTGTGTGCGCACAGCATCACATGATTGATTATGCGGAGCAGGGCTTACTTGGGCCCCCACAATATTTTATTCAAGTTGGCACCCCTGCCTTCTCCAAATGGTGTGATTTTTGAAGCAAACTTTGCACACTAAGCACTAGAAATATGGAGCATTTTTGTCGGCATGTTTGTTTATTACAGGATAAAGAAAACAACAGGGAATTTGGCAACATCGCTCATCAGAAATGGTATATACCCTCCCTGCCCCTGCAAATGTAGGCTCCAGAAATCCAATAATTTCATAGCAAGCTACCTTATACCGAGGCCACTACAATTCCCAGAGTGGTTTATCGATGAATCTCTCTTCACAGGAAATCTGGGAATTGTAGCTCTGTTAGGGAAATAGAGGTCTCTAAATGAATGGTGTGCATGTGGCCTGGGTCAAAACTACTGAATCATTTTGCTAAGGATTATGTACACTAATGGCAGTGGCCCTCCAAGGTTTCAGATCAGGGTTTCTTCCAGCCCTACCTAGAGATTGAATTTGGGATTTTTTTGCAAGCACAGCGCGTGCTCTACTATTCAACTATTGTTTATTCATTGTTTGCCTATTTCACATTTATAAACCACCCTTCGTCCCCAAAGGAAGCCCAGGATGGTTCACAATAATAAATTTACGTAAAAACCATTTGGAACAACATGATAATAGAATGCAGAGAGACATTGAAATAGATGCAGTATGGTTCCCTGTCTCCACCGCAAAGGAAAGAAATCCTAAAGTTAGCAGATAAACCTTGTGGCTAGAATGTACTATCTGAGACCATGACCTTATGCAAAGTTTTCTAATTTTGCAGAGCTTTGCTTATAACATTTCTGCTGGCAAAGTTAAGGCTACCTCCTGCAAGATGGATTTCATATAGCACAGTGTTCATTGTACTTTAGAGATTGATGCTGTACTTTCTAGTGACAGTAGAGAATGGTGATGGTGCCTATATCCCTATCCCTATCATTTTCTGAACAATGCTCTAGCAATGTAAATGGCTCCTTGTTTCTTTGCTTATGTCACTGAAGGATGATAATTTTTCTTGAGGATTCATTGTCACACACATTCCATTATGAGGTATGAGGCTGTAAGGAGCAGCCTGAAACCCTTCAAATGTGTTCTTAAAAAAAAAAGAAAAACCTTTCTGAAATCTATACATCTATTTTTCTCTTAGCTCCCTATAATAAAGTATCATTATGCTACATTCCATTTGATCAGTTGCTTGAGGAGTTTGGGGTCCAGTTTTACAGACTGGATATCTATGCTTAGAGAAGAGGGAGGATGAGCTTCCTTGTGATCTTGTGAAGGTAGGCATTTCTTGTTCAGATAACAAATACAGAAAACTTAGATCAGAAATACAAGAGCTGCAAGGCAAAGCAATTCATCTCCCTCCCCACAGTGTTGGAGGGGGTTGGGTTCATATGGAGGTGTCCCTTCTCTGGCTGCCAACATTGGTGGGGGAGTCCCTCCAGTGAGGAGCACCCCAATGTCCCTGCCCAAATGGCAGACAGACAGAAGCTACCACTGGCAACATTCCCACTAGTGATAGCTAGTGGAAATGTCCCCAACAGGGCATTCAAGGGGCAGGGAGGGGTTGGGCAGGACTGGGCAAGCATAGGATCTGCTGGATCTTGTACTGACCATGCTGAGGCCCACTCCATGCCTCATTACACTGCCGCCTTGGAAGCTGGCAAAATAAGCAGTTATTCCTCCCTGTCAAATCACCTTCCACCCAGGCCAGTATAAGTGGGAGGCTGCCCTACTCAGTCAAGCCAAGATGCACCATCTGCTGCCTGCCAGGTGTCTGGATTTACCCCTTAAATTGTTCTAGGCTGCATGACTTGCTTTTTATGTTTGCATGTGTACTCATATGTGTAGTGCTCTATTCAGGCTGCTATGTGCCCAGCAGGCAAGTCTGATATAAACCATCCCAGTGCTAACCACAGGGTTTTGGTGGATTCCCCCCTCCCCACCCAATCAACCATGGTTAAGAAAAACAAAGTATAGTTAAGGATTATGTCTACATAGAACTCCAGGGGTTGCTATATGGTTTTCACATGCATGCCCCCTCCCCTTAACCAGAACATAGTCTGCATTGTGGAGAAAATGATATCTCAAAGTTTTCTTTGTCAAAATGATCAGAGGGCATTGCTAATTGATCTGTGTATAGAGTGTGTACTTTACACTTCTCAGCTGTTACTTTCTGTATCAACTGAAAGCAAAGACCTGGGAAGGAACAAGTTGAATGGTAAAATTCTACTGAAAGGGCTTCTGCATGAATCTAATATTCTGCTGCACAACATCAAATGCACAATCATTGCCACTGCAGTGACATCAAAAGTGATTTTTCTTGTTTAATCTTCAGTGGGAATGAAGGCTTTCTCGCATCCAAGAAAAAGCCGTCCAATCTTTTTAATGTGGTGTAAATAATATCGGCAAGCTGTACAGTGTACTAATAAGCCACAACCAGTGAAGTCTCTTGTGTGAGATGCACCAGCAGAATGGTTATGACTTCAAAATTGAAGAACTTGAGCAGAAGTTAAGCTGAAATCAGGTGTCATATGGGGGTGCAGAGGCAGAGGAAGCTCTGACAACCAACCCCCACCCTAGACAGCATCCAAAGAAACCAATGTGGCTACATAAGGAGCTTACAGATGAGCTTAAATTTAAGAAGGGCATGTGTAAGAAGTGGGAAAGGGGAAATCACGAAGGAAGAGTGCACAAGGAGCCAACAGTTGCAGGGAGAAAGTCAGGTGGGCCACCACTGAGAATGAACTCAGGCTTGTGTGAGAGGTTAGAAATAATAAAAAGTTTATTCTGCTATGTTTGAAACAAGAGGAAGAACAAGCAGGTGGTAGGTCCTCTATGTGCAGAAGATGGAGAAATGCTACTGGGTGACAGAAAAAAGGCAGAATTGCTCAACACCTACTTTGCCTTTGTCTTCACCCAAAAGGAAAGCAGTGTTCTGGTGATAATAGGGTAAACAATTCAAGGAAGGAGGTTCAGCCCAAGATAGGAAGAAAGGTGGTAAGCTAACACCTAGCTACTTAAAATGAATCCAGATCTTCAGGGCCTGATGAGCTGTACCCAAGTGTACTAAAGGGGCCTGTGAAGCCTCTATCTATAACCTTTGAGAATTCTTGCAGAATAGATGAGGTCCCCATAGAATGGAGGCAGGCAAATGTTGTCCCTAGTGCTTTATTTTTATAAAAATGGGTGCTGGTACTCACCATGAAGTTGTTATAGGAAGTGCCACACTTTTTAACAAACAAAAAAAGTGCTGGTACTGCATACCCTTGAGTGCCTCCTGAAAAAAAGCACTGGTTGTCCCCATCTTCAAAAAGGAGGACACATGAACTTGACGTCAATACCAGAAAAGATCCTAGAATGGATAATTAAACAGTATGTCTGTGAGCACTTAGAAAAGGATGCTGTGATGACTAAGCCCCAGCATGGGTTTGTCAAAAACAAATCATGCCAGACATATCCCATTTCCTTTTTTTTGATAGAGTTACAAGCTTGGTGGATCAGGGGGATGCTATGGACTTAGTATAACTTGATTTAGTAAGGCTTTTAAGTACTTAAAAGGGACGCGGGTGGCGCTGTGGGTTAAACCACAGAGCCTAGGGCTTGCCAATCAGAAGGTCGTGGTTCAAATCCCTGTGATGGGGTGAGCTCCCGTTGCTTGGTCCCTGCTCCTGCCAACCTAGCAGTTCGAAAGCACATCAAAGTGCAAGTAGATAAATAGGTACCGCTCCGGCGGGAAGGTAAACGGCATTTCCGTGCGCTGCTCTGGTTCGCCAGAAGCAGCTTAGTAATGCTGGCCACATGACCTGGAAGCTGTATGCCAGCTCCCTCAGCGAATAAAGCGAGATGAGCACCGCAACCCCATAGTCATCCGTGACTGGACCTAATGGTCAGGGGTCCCTTTACCTTTAATTACTTAGGCGAGGGGGAAGGAAGGAAGGAAATCCTCAAAGCTATCAGACAGTATTCATAATTTTGATTCTTGCTCAGACATTTTCTCAGGTTAAGCTCCAAGCACAAACATTGAGTGACAGTAAAGTGCAGCTGAGTTCAGTGCCATGGCAGCTTTTCTTTAAGAAAAAGCAAAGAAAGGTTGCTCAGCTGATCTACATCCTACATTTCTCCTGTTTCTTTGTAGGCTAACCTTTGTGAAATGACATGCTTGTTACTCTTATTTGGTCCAGGAAAGCCAGGTCTACACTCAAATTAACATTTTAACCAGAGTGATTGCATTTTGAAGCTTCAAACTAGCCACCCTCAATTGCTAAAACATGTGGCTTTAATTCCTAGAAGTGCATACACATTTCAAGTGTTACCACCAGCTTTTAATTGAGAACATACTTTATAGAGTGTGGAGGTGGATATTTCTCTTTTCATGAATGACAGACTGAAAAAAACAAATTCTGCATTCTAGCTCAATTGCCTTGGCAATGCTTGGATGAAGCATTAAAACCCAAGAGCTCTGCTGGCCTCTTTAGTCCAGCATCCTGTTCCCCACAGTAGTTAACTAGATGTCTGTGGGAAGTCCACAGAAAGGTTCTGAGTGCAACAGCCCTCTCTTGTACCTGCTGTTGGGAGTGTAAGAACACAAGAAGAGCCTTCTAGATCAGGCCAATGGCCCTTCAAGCCCAACATCCTTTCCACACAAAGGCCAACACAAGTGAGGAAAGTGCTTCTGCATTCATGGCCTGCTTGTGGGCTTCCCTTAAGCATCTGGCTGGCTGCTGTAAGAGCAGAATGCTGGAGTAGACAGGCCTTTGGCCTGATCCCCTTGCATTTTTGAAATATACTCGGAGTCACGTAGTGATTTCATGCTCTTTATTGCATCTCGTAAACAGTGAATTGACTTTCCCCCCAGAACCTCAGGCTTTATATACATTATTTACACAATGGGTCCCGTGTGATTGGCTGATTCTGCTTCCCTCCTGCAGCCTGATTGGGCTGCTACTGCAGGTCAATCAGTTGTTGCATTCTAGGATCCTCCGGACCTAATAGGCTGATTAACTTCCTCCTGGGGCCTGATTGGGCTGCTCCTGCAAGCCAATCTGGTTATTCTAGTCTAGGATCCTACCTGCCTATTGTTCTAGGATCCTAGCTCAGTACATAACAATTAATATGTGTTTGGGGGTAGAACAAGGAATTCTAGCATGGGATATAAAGGTAATTTATGGAAGTGGTGGAGGAGGGACAAAAGTTTCAGGGAGAGGTTCTGTAAGTAGTAGTTGTGAGCCCTGAACAGGGCAGGGTGAATGGATCACTGCTTTCTTTCCCCTTAGAGCCATTTCCCCTTACTGCCTTTGTTGGTCTTGGAAAGCCAGAGAGGCATTGAAATCCTCACAGCATTGGAGGCAGTGTTCCTTGACTCTTACTCAACACTGGTTTTATACCTATGATCATGTGTAGCATCTTCTACCCAGGTCTCCTGCTACCCTTCTGAGTCAGAACCCTTTGTTTCCAGGCAGAGTCAAGAATAGTCTGAGGCATGTGATTCAGATCCACTATTGAAGCTGAGCAGTTCTGGCCCTGTGAGTTGCCTGGGTAAGAGGTGGCCACCTGGGAACCAGATGTAAGCTGCTCTGAACTCCTCAGAGGAAGAATAAGGCATGCATTTGGGCAGGGCTTGAGTCAGTCTGGTATCTTAAGACTTCTGACTAGAATAGGATGGTGCCTGCAATGACAAATGCTTTATGTGACCAAAGGTTCTATACTATAGTTCCCCATTTATCAGGTGTTATTCCTACAACATTGCCATTCCTGATGGCTCACAGTAACATGATTCCAGATGAAGTGCTGCATGTGTGCATTGTATACAGAAGCTGTAGGCCTCTCCAAACTTAGCCAGTTACTCTAGTATTTGCTGAGAAGAGGGAAATGCTTTCTTTTTTTCCTTTGGTCGTCCTTTACTCATTCTTCTTGGTTGCTTGTTTATTTTCTGTGTCTTGCCACATCACTTTGAAACGTTGATAATAACTTATAAACCTTCTTCTTTGTTCTGTCAGCAAATGTTGTAAAATGTACCTGAAATTACCTTTTTCTTTCCCTGAGTGAACAGGCTCTGTGTACTCACAGATAGGGCTGTTTTCATCATTAAGTCTAAATTACAGTGCTCTTTCACTCCTGCTGGCTTGCTTCAAACCTGTCTCCGGAAAGACCCTTCAAGGCTTCCTGAGCACAGGAAAGGAATGTTTCCTCCCTTCCTGCCACTAGCTGCCCCCAAATTCCTGCAAAGTGGTCTGACAAAAAGAGAGAGAGAGACCATGAAAAAAGACAGCAAAGCAAATCAGTTAAACTAAGTCTCATGTTGCACAGTTCAGTATGCAGAACCCAATGAATGAATGCTTTGCTCCATCCCCCAGGTGTATTGTAACCACTCCCCACAAAACACCACTCCTCTCAGCTTTGACTGAAGCATGGGCACCTGGGAAGGCTGCAGTGTGCAGACCATTGGTAAGAAGATTTGTAGAATGAAAGAATGGACACACATAGCCATCTCAGAAGTAAGGAAGGACCCCACCCAGTGTAGATTTCACCAAAGTTTTCTCTCTGCTTCAATAATTTCCAAATGAAATTTCTTTTCTCATTCATTTTACTTGTTTATTTTATAAAATCTATATACACTGCTTGATTGTTTAAAAACAAAACTCAAAGTGGTTTACAAAAAGATAATAAAATCAAGAAAATTCCACGACCATACTGTAAAACATACAAAAGTTACAATACTAAAACAGATTAAAAATCCCTAAACTTTCTAAACCTCTAGGTAGGTTTGTTGATGCAGAATGGTTGATAAAAAAAAGATGGGGTGGAATTTTGGCCCGGACACAGGTCCAGCTCTGAGGGTCTTCCAGCAGTTCCTTCATTGTGAGAAATGAGGTTACAGGGAACTAGGCGGAGGGCCTTCTCAGTAGTGGTGCCTGACCTGTGGAATGCCCTCCCACCAGATGTCAAAGAGATAAACAACAACACAACCTCCTAAAGACATCTGAAGGCAGCCCTGTTTAGGAAAGTTTTTAATGTTTGATGTTTGCTGTGCTTTTATTATGTTGGAAGCTGCCCAGAGTGGCTGGGGCAACACAGTAAGATGGGTGGGTATAAATAACATTATATTATTATTATTATTATTATTATTATTATTATTATTATTATTATTATTATTATTACAGTACTAGTTTCAGCACTGGTGAGATGCAACTCCAATGCCCAGTCATCAGCCAAACAGTTGTGTTTTGAGTTATCTGCACATTTCTAAACCATCTTCAAAGGCAGATTGCAAATTAACCTCAACTCAACCCACACTGTTGGAAATGCACCACTTTCAAGCTGGGATGTTTGGATACTTGGAGGGGCTCTGGATTGTTTTGACATAAATGCTTGTGTGGCAGAGTAAAAATAATAAACTAATGAAGTATGTCTTTGCAAATGATGCTGTCCTCCCAATGGTCTATTTGCATAGGGTTGCAAAGTGATTTTCTTTGCCTTATGTGAGTTAACTGGAGAGAGTTAAGGTAGAGGAGTTTGGCTCAAAAGGAGTGTTTTGCCTGGGGGGGGAAATATTGATATAGTGTCAGTACAGCTTTGGTAGTAATATTCGTTGCACACAAATCATAGAGTTTTCCTTAACTCTACCTGAAGAAGCCAGGGATTGAACCCAGGGAGGAAGCAACAGCTCTATCAGGTGATAACACAACTGAACAGAGTCTTGTACCATAATTGGAATAATAAATGTTTATAAATGCTGCCATTTCTTTCCCCAAAAAAATGATTATTCACTTTCCAGGAACAACAGAGGGAGCAGATACGATGAAGCTTAATATATTAGTGCATAAATATATGTGTTGCTGTGAAGGGCCACTCACATCTGTGCTCTCCTATATAGGTCAGATGTGTGTTAGTTTCCTTATGAAGACTCATGTTGACAGCCTTTGCACTGTGCGACAAAAGAAAGCAAAAACCCACCAAATTATCATGCTATCTCCATAAGGAGCATTGTAAAGGAAGGCGCCCTAAGGGGGAAGTGCACACAGGTGAAATGCATTAGTATTGCCATGCGCTTCAGGTGGTGACAATGAGCTTTATTGATGAAAGACTCATTGGAGCTGGGTAGCTGTGGTTTAAAGCAATGTCGGATTGCATTAGCTTTACCATGCAAAAATATTAAATGCTTCTGTGTCTTGCTGCCAGCACAAACCTTTCCCTTTTCCGTCGTGTTTTTCTTTTCTATTCTTCAAGGTCTCCTGCTTAGTTCTCAGTGCTTTGTGATGTTTTCAGGCACTAAATGTTAAGCATATACACCTCACTTTATGTGCTCACTAATGCCTGCAGAGCAAGTGTTATCCTACCACAGCTTTGCAGAACGCAGGGGGCCGAGAATGCTCTGCTAGAATCTCCAGTTCAACATAAGTCAAGTCAGCACCCAATGAAATAAGTTGAAAGTGAAGCTGGTCAGAAGCCAGATTTTCTTCTTGGCTGACATCTCCTCCTAATACTTTCCTGTTGCATGGTTATTAAAGAGATGCCTACAGCCACTTGGGTGTTTGCAAAAGGGCTTCCAAACAGCCTTGCGCTGCACTTTGGTTGTGTGCACATATTCCCAGCAGAGGAGCACATGCATGGAGCCAGACTGGGCAGGATTGAACTCACCACTTACCAGCTAGTAAGTGGTGGGTTCAGTCCTGCTGACTCTAGTGCATAACCAGCAGGACTGCACTCTCTGCTTACCAACTGGTGAGTGGATGGTTCTGACCTGTAAATGCAGGAGTCTGCTTTGCCAGCTTATTCCTTATAGAAAACCCATGGGCAAAGCAGCAGGCAGCAGGATTGCACTCTCAGGGGGTTCAACCCTGCTGGCTGCTCTGCAGCTGGGAAGGGGGAAGGAGGTACAGTGGCTCCTTTTGTCTTGTACCCCAAATTGATTTGGAGCCCGGATCTGGGTCGGGGCAGATCTAAAGTCCCAGATCAGACCTCAAGTTGGATGTGTGTGTTTTTGTGTGTGCAGAGCCCTACTGTAAACAGTTACATTAGGTCTTTGATTCCTTGTTCTCTAAAAGTGATCTCATGATTTTGCCACAATTATCCACTGATATCCACAGTTCTCCCTCCTTGCTGGGTCATAAAGAGAATAATCTACCATAAAATCCCATCAGTTCTATGTGATTCTGAGGGAATGCATTTTCTAGCATTCTCAAGAAGAATCAACTTCAGTCAGTATCAAATCTCCACACAATGAAAATTGCCACAATTAAATGTGTGATATGGCTGCGAATTTGTAATGCGTTTGTTCAGTGTGATACTGAGAGGTAACCAAGGATTTCAGAATCATCACATAACATATGTGATGTTTCACCAAAAATCATTTGAGTTGCAAAAGAAATGGAAAAGCTAAATATGGTGGTACTAAACAGAGTGCATAAAACACTTTTTTAAGATTAAAAAAAAAGAATACTGTGGTTTCTGCTTGACATTCTGATGTGGAACTGAAATAAATGTCTGCATTGATCAACACCAAGTAAACCCAACTAATTCTCTAGCAATAAATGCCCTTCTTCAGAAACCTCTCCACCTTACTTCATTGTATGGCAGCCTCTGCTCACATTACAGTCAGGGAAATTTCAGTTTTAAGTACACCAAGCCCTGCTCATTTCTTTAATGATGTTCTTCAGCTTCTGATTCTTAGTAGCTCTGTCAGCACACTTCAGTACTATTTCTGATTACAATGACTAGGGGACACAGATCAGGACATTATACTTGGCACCAGAGATTCTTGAATTGCTCACCATCACAGAGATGGTCCATAATACAGAACAGTTATCCATGGAGTAACATGAAATGACGACTTTGAAGTGACTGCCAAAGACTTAAGCCAGGCCATGATTCTTGGTGCATATACACAGTCAATGACAGTCCTCTGCCCTTACATTGCATTTCCTTTACTTTATTGCTTAATTCATTCTCTTTATTGTCTTGGATGCTCACAAACCAGGCTAATCTGTCACTCCAAGGTCTTATCCAAACACCCTAAAGCCAATGGAAAACGTCTCACTGATAATAATGGGCTTTCACATGGATACCCTGCTTGTTTCCAATTGCACAGCAGCACCCTTGATCGACAGCCATGACAGATAATAGTACGCATCACTATTAGATAGAATGGGAAGCTTGCACAGAGCAAGATGAAATGATAGTCCCAGGGTCACACAGCAAGCTTTTTGCAGTACTATGAATCAAACTTGTATCTCCTAAATCAAAGCTTCTGGTAGAAAGTGGTGAGTGATACTGCATAGCGATGTTGTAAAGCCTTCTGTTTTGGGTTTCATTTTTAGCATTCCTCCTAGAGCTGCCATTTCCCACTGTCATCTTGTGTGTACATGAAAAGGACCAGGCAGCAACATTATCAGGCATATGCCAAGGTCCATACCCCAAACGGGATCCCACTGTCAATTCCTGTAGGCCCCAATTCTGCTCCTCCTCCTTTTTTTTCAGTAGCTGTTTGCTTACTCGGAGAGAGCAGCTCAATAATCAATGACAGGAGCAAGGAAAAGGAGCAGCAGATGTCTCTCTACTAACCCTCTACTTCTGGACTGGGCCCAAAGAGAGGGGAAGTGAATGGGTAGCAATTACTACAGCAAAGTCAGGTCTACTTAGCGAGGAGATTCGGGGGGGGGGGCTGTGTTATAGTCCCATTGCTGAGCAACAGCATGCAGAGCTCGGTGGAGCGTGAGGCCAAACAAGCAGAAGATACGAATCTCTGAGATATTCTTGGCAGACTCTGCATACAAAGCCAAGTCTGTTCTGTGGGTCGGGAAAACAACAATCTATGTAGTCAGCCAATCCAGTGATCAGGGAGTCCGATGATCATGAAGCCAAGGGTCTGAGCAGGAAACAGGAGGTTAGGACTGGGAGCCACAGGTGTTGTTTCCAACATCTGACTGCTTCTAAGAGCTCTGTTTAGGCTGAAGCCAGCTGGTTATCATCAGTGGCAGCTGGCTATCAACAGTGCCTTCTCCTCAGTGTCCTTGATCAGCTGCAAATGGAGTCACTCGCCCTTCTTTCCCTTCAGGCTGCTGTTCAGCAGGTGAAGCTGACTCCTGGCCCATTATAGGCTGACTGAGGACTTACCCAAGGATAACAACCCCCAAACAAACAAACAACTGGAGCTGGCACTGAACATGAACATCCTATAGATATACAGCAGCACCTCGGGTTACAGACACTTCATGTTATAGATGCATTAGGTTACAGACTCTGCTAACCCAGAAATAGTACCTTGTGTTAAGAACTTTGCTTCAGGATGAGAACAGAAATCACGCGGCGGCAGCAGGAGGCCCCATTAGCTAAAGTGGTGCCTCAGGTTAAGAACAGTTTCAAGTTAAGAACAAACCTCTGGAACAAATTAAGTTCTTAACCCAAGGTACCACTGTATGGGAAATGAGTGGGCTGCAAAACTTCAGAATAAAAGAGTTAGAGTATGTATTGATTTTCGGGTTTCAACAGTTGTATTTTCTAGCTCATCCTGTCTCAGGCTCAATGCAGAAAACACCTTGGTTAAAGGAATCAGTAGCATTACTGCAATAAAGCAGTTAGGCAACACAACACAAGGCAAAGATTGTCCTTTTCAGTACTTTCTTATGACATTAAAAAACAACCCTGTGAGAAATATGAAGTAAAATAAGTGAAAAAGAAGAGAACAAAAGTACAAAACCAGCAAACAAAACCAAAGTTCACAGCTGTTACCTCATAAAATAAAATACATCCTCAAGAGACTATATAGTGACTTAGATGTTGCAACAAAAATGACCTGATTCAGAAAGAATACAAAACAAATGTTAGGAATAAAGTCATATTTCATTAGGACTTGCCATCCCTATGATTGGCCTATCATATAAGTAACAGATGGCCACCAAACGGAGGCAAAATCCACAAGTTTAGCTGCACCCTGAGATACTCTTAATTTATCAGTAAATTTCTCACAAATGAGAATACAGTAACCTTACTTCATTGAACCCAACAGTTATTATCTTTAAATTTAAACAGCAGCATCACTTTTCAGGTAGGTAAGAATGGCAAATGCATTGGTCGCAATCAAACCCAGAGTTAAGTATGATGCAGGCATAGGCAAACTCGGCCCTTCAGATGTTTTGGGACTACAACTCCCATCATCCCTAGCTAACAGGATCAGTGGTCAGGGATGATGGGAGTTGTGGTCCCAAAACATCTGGAGGGCCGAGTTTGCCTATGCCTGGTGTGATGAAACCCCTATATATAAATTATTGAATTAAAATTCAAACAGAACTGAATTAAAAATTACCACAAGTTCCAGTAAATTCACGTTCATTTCAACCAGAAATTGTAGGAATTGTTCTTGTGTAATTTTTAAATGAGATTTTTAAATAGATACTTCAATGAATTGGTTGGTATGAATTAGTTCATTCCAAGCACTAGCCGTAGAGCATCTCCTTTGAACGCAGAAGATCCCAGGTTCCATCCCTAGCAGGGTGAGGCTGGGAAATGCCCATCCCTGAAACCCTAGGCAGCTGCTGCAAGTCAGTGTAGACAATAAAGGGCTAGATGTGCCCATGGTCTGACTCAGTGCAAGGCAGGTGCCTATGCTCCTGTGTGTCTTTCTGGAGTGGAAGGCTGACCTAGGGCCCAAGGAAACGGCAATGAAACCAAGTAGTTTTAAGAGTGCGTGACAGGGATAGGGATTGGATGATTAATAGATTGTGTTGCCTTATGCAGAATAATCATCAAGAAAGCTTGGGACAAGTGTGATGTCCTGCAGATCATGGACTGGAGGCCTGCATTTGCAACCCGGTCCCACCAACAGCTCATTTCTGCCTCCAGTGTATCTTGACTTGTGGGATTTCTTCTGCTTCATTCATTTTTACTCAGGGAATGTTCCTGCCAACACCCTCGGCACAGCAGAGAACATGCCTGCTGCTGGCAGCGATATAAATCAATGCAGCTCTTATCCCCCGTGGCATCTTGGATTCCTTCCATAGCAAAGAGGATTTTTAAAGCAGAGCTGCGGCCTGTTCCCTGATGAACAGGATCCTTGGCATGCAGGGTGGAGGAATTAACTCCATCCACATTCCTATGAGTTCGTCTGTTTGTTCGGCTTTTGTCCTAACTATGTCAGTTGCGTCCACAACCTAATACATAATGCAGGGAATCCTGAGCCTCTCAGCAGAGATGAGTAAGGCTGGTTGCTTTTGTTTGGGTTTCCTTTTTAATTATCAGCCATTTTTCAGGGTGAAGAAATAGGTTGTCACAGCTGCATATATTCCTTGCATGTTTTGGTTCTGTTGTTGCCAGTGATCATTTTTTTAAAATACTCCAAGATGTTGCAGGGTGTGCATGCGGTTGTTGTTGTTGTTGTTGTTGTTGTTGTGTTTTTCTATAAACTTGTCAAAATGTCAATTCTAATTATACCTAAGTGGTTTAAGGCTAGAGGCTAAAGGAGGCTGTTGATAACATTTTGCATGAGTCACAAAGGCTCATGTATCTTTTCCCGTTTTATTTCCTGAATATTTTCATCAAAATGGCAGCTACTTAGGCTTAAATGAAATCAAGTCTGCTGTGACTGTTTTCTTTGATAACCACAGAGAGCTTCTCAGAATTCAGAATCCTACGCTGCAGCCACATTAGTCAAAGTAAGAAAATGGGGGCATGAAATGTCCAAAAATGGAACACTAAGAGGAGGCTAAATTAATGCATAATTAGGAAGTTCTAATTCTCTCCACAAACAAAGAATGATCCTGATATGAGCTCTGTGAACAGTACACTATCTGCATGGCTCCATCCATTCATTTCCAGCCCACAGATCATTAAAGCAATTATAATTTCACAGAGGTTTGATCAGCAATTGATTTCTTTGTGATAATTCAATTTAGAGGCTTGCTTCTTCCCGGGTAGAAAATGACAGGCGATGAAGTGTATAAATCTTTAGCACTGTCCACGGATGCACTTGAAAGGCTGGCATGGGGCCAGGAAGGATTCACTCTGCAAGAGGTCTTCTGCTGACCTTACGGTTGAAGCGCCAGGCATTTTAGTGCTTAATTAGAAATTGATCAATATGGGCCTACCACCAAGATCTCCTGGAGCAAGGCGTGAGCAGAGCGCAGAGCTACTTAATAGCAACTTCTTTTTCCCTCATTGGGAGGAAGAGGGAGAAATGCTGAGCGTACCAGAATTCCATTAGTATGAAAAGTACATGGGGATGTCTGCTGATAATCACCAGTTATGTTCTGCCCTCTATTCAGATTAAGCAAAGAAACAGTATTCCTACCACAGCAACAACAGCACAAGAGTGTTGTATTGCCTGGTGGAACATTTAAAAAACTTCCCTATACAGGGCTCCTTCAAATGTCTTCTAAAGATTGTATAGTTACTTATTTCCTTGGCATAACTCCATACCCACCAACATTTCTCCAATGAAAATATGGTCCATACCCTCCATTTCTCCAATGAAAATAGGCACATCCTAAGAAAAAGCAGGACATTCCGGGATGAAATCAGGAACCACGATGGCTTCTGTAAATCCAGGACTGTCATGGAAAATAGGGACACTTGGAGGTCTGTGGCTCTGAGACCTAAACTCCATGGCGCCCTTGAAGCCCAGAGGTCAGTCTCTCTAGCAATGTGCTAGAAGCCTTGGTTCAGTAATTTCCCCTTCTTGCCTTTGATTTGGGAGACTTGGAAGGCAGAAGAGATCTGAAAATTCGGCTGCTTTTTTGTTATTTGTTAGTCAGAAGCATGCAAACCACAACCTGGCTGGACATGTCCTTGCAGGCAGTTTCAGCTGAGCATCTCCATGACTGAAATGCATTCAGCAGTTACAAATGCCGTCCCCTGGCAATACTTCAGCTAATGGACAGTGAAATAAAACCCAGCAGATTCCTGCCATGACAACAGAGTTCAGCATCCCATGATGCCAGTAGTGTAAAGCTTGTTTCTGTACTCAGGGCAAGACTGTTGGCTGTTTACTGGCCTACAGAAATATGCCACTGAAGCCTCCAAAGGCATTTTGGCACCAGATTCAGTAAGCCATAATAAGATACAAGTGGCAGAGAAAGAAAAGGAGGGAAATAGCCCCATGGAACACACTATGTTCTTTTTTTAAAAAAATCTTTTATTCATTTTAAAACGTCCCCCAAAAAAAGAGGGAAGGGGAAAGAATTCTCACCCCTTAGCAAAAACAACAACAACAACAAAAATCCATCAAATGCAATATTTCACCTACTGTCTGAATTACAAAAAGGTTTTAAAATCCATGAACAAAGATCATAGAAAGAAGTTGTTAAAAATTATATCCAAAAACATTTTTTAAAAGTTTGTTTTCAAATTAATACATTGGAAGATAATGAGACTCAAAAGAGAAATGGGTATTTTGAGGTCCACTAATACAACTGGGACAAGTAAGGGAAGTCAATAAGCACCACTAAGTATCATCAAAGTCTGCTTTGTTGGATCACAGTGTTTAAAACAAAGCACAACATGTAATAAAAACAACAACACAAAAAAATGGGTGACCCCAATTCAGCAAAGACAATTGGGAGACATTGAAAAAGCCAGCTTTCTGAGTTTGCCACACTCCCCTGTTCCTAATTAAACAGCATGAACAGTGTGATAATGGTAGTTCACTGAAACCAGCATGCAGGGCCAGAATGTGTTCATTCTTCCCATTATCTCTTAATAGGTGGCTATACAAAGGACCTGCTTTTTCTCTGCAGGTCTAACAACTTCTGCATTTGAATCCTTTTTATCTTTTTTCTGCACAGGTTGAAGATTAGAAACTTCATATCTTCTTTCGTTCCACCTTCTTTCATGTCCTAATATAAAAAGGACCATTCAGAAATGGGCAATAGAGGTTCAGTGACATCATCATTTGTTAAACTTCACAACCAAATTAGTTTCTCAAAGGTGCATTTAGGTCCTACTTGTGCAGTCCTTACTTCACTGAGTAATATTCAACAATGAGAAAGGAAAGTGGACTTATTTGTGCCTATCGGCCTACTCGACTGTTTTATTAGCCAGTTGAATGGCTTTCCGCCAACTTCAATGGGACCTTTCTTTGGAGATCACTGCTGAAGTGAATTGGCCACTTTGAATACACTTACTGAATTGAAGTAGCCATGTGCATCAGTGTTTAGCCAAACAGATGGTCCTTTCAGGTTGTCAACTTGCTGCTTCAATATTCGGTAGAGAGCAAACTTAATAGGACTTCAGAAGCACTGCCAAATAGTAGTGAGGATGATAAAATGCAAGTGAAATCTTAACAATGAACTTTCTGAAACTGGAAAAAGCAATTCATTTTCAGTTTGAATATGGTGATTGCAAAAGCCACAATACAAAACCCATAATGGAATTTTATTGTGGTGCTGTGCCTCCAGTCCTTTCTGAAAGCACTCATGCTACAAGCAGTCCCACAGCCCATTATCTCACTAGTGCATTCTCTCTTGGTGTCAGATGCTCCATGCTAATTTCCCAAGCTTCTCTCCTTCTGAGCACTCCAAGGGGTTGAGGAACCTTTGGCCTGCCCGATGTTGCTGAACTACAACTCCCATCAGCCCCAGCAGGCATGGGCAATGGCCAGTAATGATGGGAACTGCAGTTTGGCAACACCTGGAGTGCCAAAGGATCCCCACACCTATTCTACTCCAAAACTACCTCCCCATAATTTTACAATCAGCCTCTGCTTCAAGCTCCATCTTATTCAGAGGCCAACTTGGCCTCTGTGGAAGGGGAAAGTAGGACCTTCACACAAGCAGCTCTGGAGTTTGGGGGACACCCTTCCATGGACTGCACTTTCTCCATTTCTTCTGGTACGGTAGAAGCAAATGTTTTCATTTATGTTTGGCTTGTTTCAAAAGCAGCAGCTTTCTGATGAGCAGTGGAAGCTTTTTGTCGATGTTTTTCTCATTTAGTTTTGTGTGTTTTCTTTTTGGATTTGTTGTTGTTGTTTTGAATTTACGGTATTGTAAATTGATTTGGAATCTTTTCTGGTTATAAAGTGGTGTAGAGGTTTAGTATATACATGCAGTGAGTGATATCCAGCTAAGTCATGCTCAGTGTAGACCCACTGAAATCCCCTTTGCCCTATCACTACTTCATGAAGAAACAATCTGAGCTGTGTGGCATGATTCCTCTTTCTACATAAGAAAGGTGCTGGAGTACAAAATCTAGGTGCATTGAGAGTTTTGCTGCCTGGAGTCAGTTCTTCATACTTGCCACCAGCAGCCCACACATGAGTGCATTAGGAATGCACAGAGCTACTGCTAAGCTTACAGCCAGAATGTGCACATGGAGAGGCACTATTCGTTTGAACCAGCAGCATCTAGCTGTGAGGGCAGCAATGGCCCTGGGCAGTCTGAGGCACTCATGTGGAGACCACTACGACTGAAGCAGCCAGCTGTGTGAACATCTTCCTATTCCTTTCTGCAGACGAATACTTGGTTACTAAGGGTCTGTTGGAATGACTGACAGGTGCAGGAGGGATCTGTTTTAAATTGATTTATATCTTGATTTTGTGGGTTCTGACCTGTTTGAATTTTGTCCACATAGAACTGCCTCTTGCATTGACTGCCTGCATTGTTGCTTTTTTGGTTGTTTTTTAAAAATAAAAAATAAAAAGGCCAACTAATTATACGCAAAATTCACGTATGTTGTACGTATTGTTGTTTAGTCATTTAGTCGTGTCGGACTCTTCGTGACCCCATGGACCAGAGCACGCCAGGCACTCCTGTCTCCCACTGCCTCCCACAGTTTGGTCAAACTCATGCTGGTAGCTTCGAGAACACTGCCCAACCATCTTGTCCAACCAACATAGTATATGTTGTACATATACTATGTATTGAAAAAATGAAGCCCCATGTTTCTACAGGATACTTTCATTAAAATTGTGTATTTTCACAGTTTTTCACACAGTTACATGCATTCTTGTAGCCATCTATTCACTTGCTGGTTACTTTAGGAAACCTGGGGTGCATAGACACATAATATGCATACGATTAAAATGCATACAATATGTAAAGATTTCTCTTATTTTTAGTAGAGGCAGTAAAAAAAAAAAAAGCTTGCTTCTTGATATGGAGACTTTGACATAGAGATTTTCAGAAAAGTTAATCCCTAACTAGAACAACGCAACAAGAGTCTGAACTTACTTTGTTATGTAACATCCTCTCATATGCACATAATTTTAAAATGTTTTTCACCCATCTAATCTCTGTTAGCGCTGCCAACAAAACTGCCTAAACTGCATTCATCGGTTTGCTGCATAGAAGAAAGAGATCAGCACCACTGAGTCTTGTGCTGCCCTTGCTATCACTTTGCTGGAATAAGGAATTGGGTTATAATTAATGAACTAGGTTACAGTAATTTAGGGAAAGAAGACATTATATGCACTGGAATATGCATTATACCTTCACTAGAATTAGAACCCTATCACACGTACACTGTGAATAGAGCTTCTGAGAAAATCAGTTCTTTTGCAGGGGGGAAGTATCCTGTTCTTCGCAGCTGAATAGAAACAGCTCATTAAAAACAAACAAACCCCTTGGGTTCAACTGTTAGAGCTGCTTAGGATCTTCTGAGCCTTGTTGCCTTACATTCACCAGGCATGAAGTCACCTGACAGAACTTTGCACGTGTCTATACACACAGGAAACTGAGCAGACCTGAAAGGGTTCTAGGAGGCTGACTGCTAGTTATGCTTTGAGGCAGTCTCTACAGAAGTCTGTGTGTAAGAATGGGTTTCTTACAAGAGTGGAATAAAGTGAGGGCACATGTAAGAAGTTACAGTAGGAATTACACTCCTCCCGAGCTGCAGATATGTGGGATTGTTACATGTCACATGTCTGTTTACATTCCAGCACAGATTGCTGGAGTCTGTGAGCAGAACATCCGCTCTGTATTGCTTTTGTTTTCCCTCTCTCCGAGAAGAACAACAAGGAGAGAGGCCATGTTTTTCTTTGTCCTGATTTATGTATAATAAATGCGTAGTTTAGTATAGTATCCACGCCTCGAGCCTGATCTGTTGTGTGTTTACTCTGCTGAGTAATGTGTGCTTGTGCACAGCTGCATGAGTCACAGATGCACGTTGGAGGAGGATGACTGATGGATCTCCACAGCGGCAAAGCTGAGAAGGGAGACGCTTCAGCTGGGGCCAAGCCAGCTGGCTTTTCATCCCACGGTTCCGACAAGGATGGTGGGTAGTGAGGGAGCTGGCATCAGCAGTCTCCATTGTTGGGCATCTGCTGAGGCTCATTTCCAGATAAAGGGGCCTGCTGCCAATATGTAGCCTTGCTGTTCCTTTTTCTTGATGCTTCTCCCACCGCCATCTATTCAGCTGCCCTTCCTGAATGAGCAAGTAGTGAGAGGACCAAGGGAAAAGAACAACCCTTGGCTTTTCTTTCCAGGAGAGGCCAGTGAATCGGTAGATCAGGGAGAGATGGTCAGCAGCAGTAATGCGTCTGAATACCAGTTCCTGGAAGCCACAAGAAGAGAGAGTGCTCTTGTGCTCAATTTCAGCTTGCTGGTTTCCACAGGCATTTGATTGGCCGTTATGAGAACATGATGCTGGGCTAGATGGGTTATTGGCCTGATCCATCAAGCTCCTCTTATGTTCTTATGGATGCACTCTTGAAGGAGGGACCACTGGAAGCACCATGCCCAGCTGCTCCTCAAAAACCTGGCACTTGCAGCAGGGGCAATGTTGGAGAAGCCTCCCTGCAAACTACTGTAAACCTTTCTCCCATTCCTCTTTCTTGACTCTCCCTTGAATTTCCCCTTTCCCTAAAGAGTTTCCTCTCCCCTCCCTCAGCTAGGGAGGGAGGAGGAATTTGGTTCAGCTTGTAGTCAAAGGTGAATGTACCTAATTCATACTTCCTGAAACAATTCATAAGTCATCCTTTGAAATTCGGACTTTTCTGAATATTACAATGTAGCTCTCCAACCAAGTAAGGTGAAGAAAAATGGATAGGCTAAAGTGTGCATAAAGATGTATTCTATGAGAGGGGTTAGCTTGCAAAAAATGTTTGCATTGGGCAAAATTTAATACAAAAGTATATGAGAAATTGGTACAAAGATACTGATAAATTTTCATGAGGACTTTGTGAAAAATAATCACAAACTGATGTGGAAATGTAGAGAACCGAACTGGAAAAATGAGAAACTGATTTCCCCATCCCTGCTCATAACTAAACCTTTTCCTGCCTCCCCTAAGCTGTTCCTCATTTTGTTCCTCCTCACAGAAAACACTGTCATTTTTGAATGGAAAATGTTATACTGTGATGTATTATAAATAGGGTTATTATATTTAAATTGCCTGTCTTGTGAACCACTTCAAGCACAATGTACATGTGGGAAATATGATATACAAATAAGTTAATTGACTATGACACTCATACTATGGGCCGTATTCAGCTAAATAGCTCTGCAAACATAATGATTGGTTCTAGTGCACCAGGGCTTCCTCTGCTCTCCTACCCTCGTGCCCTTCCCATATCTGCTCTGTGGTTGGGGAGACCCCAGAACAGATTGGGGGGGGCACACAGGGGGGGAAATATGCCATTGCCCAAAGAGAAATCCTTGAGCTGATGGAACCAGTGACTTAGCGCTGTTTTGAAGACATCCCAATGACTTGACTAGGGATCTTTTGGGGGGAAGGGTTTGCTGCCATCAGAAAACAGTGTCTGTCAGCCTCATTATGCACTCCGAATCCACCCCATTGTGGGGCTTGATGTATCAAAACCAACACAGTTTACATTTATTCTGGCATTCAGTGTGTCTGTGTATGTGTGTAAGAGAAAAAGAGGGGATTATATATATATATATAGCCTATGTGGTTTCCCCAATTCCGCAAGATGGGATTGTTTTGGAAGGGTAAAAGGCCACTTTCTCAAGTGATGCTGTAGCATTTACTGAAGACAACAGAAGCCCAGGCTCTTAGTCCGTAGCACTTGTCTTGGTCTACTTAGTAAGCACCTGTGTCCCAAGCCCAGCTTTCATCTTGTCTTTTCATGTTTCTTGTTTACATAATTAGTGTTGCTCACTTAGTATTTAGATGTATATTTATGCAGCCTTTGAAGGCCTGCATGAAATTGAACTACAGGAAACCGTACACAGGTTTTTATTTCTAAAGCAGCGGGCAGGGAGAAAAGTTAGCTAGGAAGAGGAACAGTAAGTTCAAACAAAAAGCACATCTTCCTAGATAATTGCATATGGATGCAAAACCTTTCAAACAGAATGCAGAGCATAGCATCTCAGGCCTCCTAGACTAATTTCTAATTCAAACAAATGAGGTTTTGACTTTTCCTCGCTTTTCTTTACCCTGAAAGCTCATGTTGATTTAAAACATAAAACTAACAGCTGAGGACATAAGAAGGCACTTTCTTTTCCACCATGTATTTGTCACATGCAGCACTCTTTCCATTCTGCTGCAGTTCATCTTCCACCCCAAAGTACATTATTCAGCTTACTGCCCACTGTGGCAAAATTATGTAACTTATTAAATTGCATAGATGAGGTTGACATTATTCCATCCTGTTCATTTCAATTGAAAGGAAACACAATGCAAGTGGTGGCCTAATCAATTCTGTATTGTTTGCAGACTAACTGCAACAACACCTGCAAATCAGTGGATTGACTTCCATTGCAAAGATGGGACATCTAAAAAAAACTTCAACCGTTTCCATTCCTGTTTCCCTTTTCATCAGAATTCTCCCACAATCCTACTCACAGTCCAGTCCTAGGCATGGTCGTCTAGCTGACCCATTTATTAGGCATTCATCTTAAGGGGAAATGCTGTAGCTCAGCGGTAGAACATCTGCTTTGCATGCAGAAGGTCCAAAGTTCAATTCAAGCTTCTCCAGGTAGGGCTGGGAGAAATTCCTGTCTCAAACCTTGGACAGCTGCTGCCAGTGAATGTAGGCAATACTGAGCTCAGGGGACCAATGGTCTGAGTCGGTATGAGGCTGCTTCCTTTGTTCCTGTGATTTGTTTGCACAGAGTTTGCAGGGAGGTTATAAATCATCCCTGCTTATGGACCATTCATTCTTACTTGTTTTTGCAGTTAAATGCAATTGCATCAAGCAATCTCACCCTTTCCCGGGCATCCCTTCATCATTTTAATTGTGCAACCTGAATTTGCTGGCATGTAATTGAATCCCAACTGCAATCTAAGGACAGTCTGGAAGCTCCCTATGTCAACTCACAAGTGAGCCCATTTAAGTTCTTAGGGATTTATATCCCTAGTAAGCATGTTTAAATACTAAGCCCAAATGTTTGCCTGCAAATCACTTATTGATTGGTTGGCATCCATCTGTCTTGGGAGACTATGGTAGAGTGCATCTTTGAGGGTGAAGTCAAACTGTTGGAGAGTTACGGTGCCTGCTGTGGCCGGAGAAACCGATATGGAGGAGACATGTTTTGTTGCAGTTGGGGCAAATGAAGTCATTTGATTATGCTGGTGCAGGTGTACTATGATGTTTCCTCTTTCTGCACTCCTCCCAGTGGTCATTCCTCCTCTGGTCACTGCTGTGGATACACAACCTGATTGTCTCCAAGTGCAGCAGTCATCTGCAAGGGACTCCCACGTGGCACAGTTAATGTTGCAAGCCATCATTGGCAGACATTATTGTAATGCAGAGATCATTGCAATATCATTTGCAGACATCATTGTAATGCAGAGGTGGTCTGCCCCTGGACCTGGTGCCATCTTCCATTCTGTGGACCTGACCAAGCCAGCAGAGATGTGGCTGAGACAGGAGTGTGAACATGCTGGGAATGTGGGCTTGGGAGAGCACATCTTTGTTTGAGACTTTGTCCTGCCATATGATGCCCCAATCCTTCCTGACATAGTGCATATGGAAGGCACTGAGGCATTGCTTCTGGCAGGTGTAAGTTGCTCACATTTCACCACCATGAAGCTGTGTGCTCAGTACACAAGCCTGGTAGACCTGCATCCTGTCTTGGTCATAGACATCACCTTCTCCCATGGCCTCTTAAAGAGGCAAGCCATTGCCATAGCTTACCTTGTCAATGTGCTTGTCCTGCTCAATATTGATGGAAAGGTTGCTGGTTATGGTAGAATCAAGGTAGGCAAAATCGTCTACCACCTCAAGTATGTGGTCACCATTGCTGATGTGTGGAGTGCTGGCAAAGTCCTGACCTCAGTCTTCATCAGGCTGATGGTACCCCAGGTAGGCTTGGGAGCCTACAAATCACTACATCTTGCGTATAGAAACCCACCATCCGCTGACTGTAGAACATCAGTGATTTTCTCCTCTAACATCTCGAGCAACAGCAAAAGAATCCCCGTTCCATGATGGTAGGGAAGCTTTTATCTTCACACTCTGAAATTGTTGCCCCTCCAGCTGTTTTGCTAGCCTGCTCTTTTATGCCTTGTTCTGTAGAATAACATGCTCATTTGCAACTGTGCTCCTGGACCAGGTGGGGTCAGTTACAACACTGACAGCATTCAGTTAAAAGCCACATGCCTGCACATCCTTGCAGATTTCAAGTGCATACTATGAAGCATCAATCACAATTTTTTCATATACCTTGGCAATGGAATTCCAAGGCTATCTTTTATTTTAAAAATCGATATGTTTCACTCTGGCTTTATTTTAATAAACAGAGCCCTGTGAAATATAATTTTATTTTAAAGATGGAGAACCTATTTCATGCAAACCGTGGTCCTAAAATAGAAGCATGCCTCAGCAGACATCTGTTTTCTCTGTGTCTGTAGCTAGTATGTCTTTACCAAGGGACCAAGAGCCCTCCAGCTCTGCACCACATGTGCCATATATATAATGCATTGGGAACCATTTTGCATTAGGTATTCAGGACTTAAGTAGTCTGAACAGCTGTTTTTGGATTGGAGGCCTTTTGGTTCAAGCCCCAGCAGGGACGTGTTCCTTCTTGTTGTGGAGAATAGAGCTGTGACTTTGCTGTCAAATTCTATATAGGACCTTGAGTGACATATTTGGCAGCTGCTTGCTGTGTTTTAAAACTGTTGCTTTTGAAGGAAGTGGTGTTGCTTTAAGACTGGCATTGTATGTTCCCCTGTGCTTTTATATTTGTAAATAATTCAATAAATTAATACTGATTATAGCTCTGACCTGAGAAGAGTTCATGCCACTCTGAAGAGCAGTCATTCTTGTTAAAACTATTTTGTTTCCAAACGCTTGACTGGCTTTTAATCCAGGCCAATGTTCTCCTTCTGCACCAGCTAATAATTCATTTCCAAGGATCTGGGACACAGTCTCTCAGCAATGGTGCAGCAACATCCTTTTAATAGCCTAAATGGTGTGTGAAGGGCACATGAAAGGTTCCACAATCTCTTGACCATCTTAGTTAGCATCAGACCATTGCCTTCCAAAGACCGTCTGGTCCAAATTTGATGGCAATTTACAATGAAGTGCTACCGCTCTGTTGGAAGGTCATAATGGGTTTAATCCAGCACAGTGCTGCTGAGTGTCTTGTCCAAAGGCCTTGGAGTTCCAGAAAAGACAGGATTAGTCCTGAACATCTAGTGTCTTATTATTCCAAGATGGAGCTCAGCACCCAGTCTAATCAAGCTGCAAAGCAGTATTTTAATAGCGGGTGAAGAATCAATGAGAATATAATGCTTTAGTACTCAGGGCTGCTGTTTCCCTAGAGCGTGTGGTGAAGGAAAGAGGATTAATAGTTCCACCACCTAATGTAACAATGGAGAGTTTCCCAGCATGATAAAATGAGCAGCAGTTGTATAAGTGATGCTCTCACATTTTAAGAACTCAAGAAGAGCCTGCTGGATCGAGCCGATGGCTGATGAAACCATTCTTTGAAACTATGTGTTAGTGAGAAGTGGAAGAACCATTTGCATTTGGGGCCGGCTGCTCATAAAATTACCTTGTGGACAACAGGAAGACAGTTTTGGCATTGCAACTTGAGTACAATAATAATATTATAATAATTTATTATTTATACCCCGCCCCGCCCATCTGGATGGGTTTCTCCAGCCACTCTGGGCGGCTTCCAAAAGAATATTAAAATACAATAGTATATTAAACACTAAAAGCTTCCCTAAACAGGGCTGCCTTCAGATGCCTTCTAAGAGTCTGGTAGTTGTTTTTCTTTTTGACATCTGGTCGGAGGGCATTCCACAGGGCGGGTGCCACTACCGAGAAGGCCCTCTGCCTGGTTCCCTGTAACTTGGCTTCTCTCAGTGAGGGAACCACCAGAAGGCCCACAGTACTGGACCTGAGTATCTGGGTAGAACAATGGGGGTGGAGACGCTCCTTCAGGTATACTGGACCGAGGCCATTTAAGGGCTTTAAAGGTCAGCACCAAAGATAGAACCTCTGATTTGGGCGATACTAAGTGAGGAAATCATCTATTGTGTATGGCTTAATAGCTAATGCTTTAGAGCATTTTTCATGGAAGAAAAGCTACCTCTAAGGTCAGAGGCAGCATGCCTCTGAATACCAGTTACAGGGAATCACAACTGGGGAGTGTGCTTTTATGCTCAGGTCCTGCTTGTGAGCTTCCCACAGGCATTTGGTTGTCCACGGTGAGGACAGGGTGCTGGACTAGATGGCTCTTCTTACTTTCCTATGCTTGCTTGCTTGGGTCAGGAATGGAAAGGAATAGTTTTTGTTTAGATAAGTAAGTTTTTTTAAAAGCCATCAAGGGCATGCTGTTGCTTTTGGAGGAAGTGGCGTTCCTTAAGACGGGCATTGTATGTTCCCCTACGGTTGTATATTTGTAAATAAACAGATACAGTGGAACCTCAGAAGCCAAATGTCTACGAACTCAAATGTTTCGGCTCCCGAATGATCAAAACCCAGAAGTGATCGAAACCCAGAAGTGATTGTTCCGGTTTTCAAATGATTTTCAGAAGCCGAATGTTCAGCGTGGCTTCCACGGCTTCTGATTGGCTGCAGCGTGCTCCTGCAGCCAATCAGAAGCTGCGCCTTGGTTTTTGAAGTGTTCTGGGAGTCAAACGGACTCCTGAAACAGATTAAATTCGAAAACCAAGGTACGACTGTATTAGAAAAAGATGTCCAGTTCTCTCCCACCATACAAGTAAACTGACCCTATGCAAAAGGGCATCCCCAAACTCTCTGCCAGCTGAGGAGTGACCTAAGCATGGAATTGTGAGCAAATATAATTAAGGAAGGTAAAATATCTGGCACATTTGCACTGAGCTCTGTAGGTTCTTGTGGTTCTGTAAGACCCAGAGTTACTCCTGAGTAACTCAAGGAATCTTTTCCCTCAACAGTTCCTTTCTCAACAGTGATGCCAAGACAGCTGTTGCAGGAGTCCACATGGCAGCATCTGACTCCTAGCTACTCTTTTTACAAAACAAAACCCAAAGCACTCAACTTCCGCTACATCATATCCTTCAAGATCTAGAAGCAGAACTGGACCAGTAATTTTCATTGGTGAGATCCTGTTGCTCTAATCACAGGAACAGAGAAAATTGGCTTATACATTATAGTGGTCCATCTAGCTCAGCGTTGTCTGCACTGGCTGCCAGTGGCTTTCTAGGGTTTATAGTGGCCTGTGATCAGCAGAACCAACTAGCTCCTGGTGCTTGGTTGTGTAGTTCTTCAGGAAGCACACAGCTGAAAATAATTTTACTTAAGGAAAAGTTCTGAGTCTTTCTGCATTTGAAAGATCACACACACACACACACACACACACACATACACATACACTGCAGGGACAGTGGAAGCAAGAGCTCAAAGTAGAGCTCATCTTCCCCCTTCTCTTTTGCTGGTGGAAATGGTCATAGATCCATGGGTTTGCCTCACCACTTGGACAGAAAAGGAAATGGAGGTTATCAGCTCATTTACTTTAAAGCATTTCCCTCTCTTTCTTCCATTCACACAGTGTCAAGCATGCTTTATGCTGACCAGTGTTATTACTCCCTTTGGGGGGCGGGCGGGGGGGCTTAACATGAAATTAACATATTCATTTCCATCCAAAGAATGTATTACTAGGGGCTCCCATTGCATAAACAAATGATATTACTCTTGGCTAGAGAAGAGACAGAATTAGTTGTTTCAGAAAGGCCGGATGAAGGTTAATAAGATTATTCTGTTTGCTGCTCATAGGAGAACTGGATATGTACAGATGTAAAAGCTTGACTCTAATTGCCATTGTTAGCAGTGGACTTGATTTCCTCTGCTCATAGATGCTTTGCTGCAGCACTGATAGCAAGAGCTGAGACTCCAAGAAACTATCTGCAGTCATGGGGTACCAGAAATAAAACCCAATCCATGCATCACAAATCAATACTAAATTGATCTTCTCCCCTCACTTTATGAACCAAATTGCAGTGGAGGCTGAGATGATGGCCAAGGAAGTATAGTCATGTTATGGATAGGAGGAGTACATACAGTTCATTCTCATTCCATACAAAAAAAAAATAGCAGGTAGAACTCATGTGTGTCATAGTGTGCCTCTGCTTGGGGTCAACAAGGAGGAAGAGGTTCAGGTTCAGCATGTGGAATTAGGTAAACGTTTGCCTGAGACCCTGGAGAGCCTCTGCCAGTCTAAGTTGGAAGAGGTTCAGTAAAGGGCAACCAAAGAGGTTGGACTGACTCCCCTATGAGAAAAGGGCTTTATAGTTTAGAGCTTTATAATTTAGAGAAAAGGTGAGTAATGGCAGATTACGCATGGTGTAGAGAAAGTTTTTAGAGAATTTGTTTTTCTCTCATTTTGATAGTACTGAGTGTTTAAAGATTAAGGAAAGCAAAAAAAAAGAAAAGTACTTTTTCATACAGCCCATAATTAAACTATTGAATTTGCTCCCATGAGTTGTAATGATAGTCACCAACTTGGATGGCTTTAAAAGAGGATTAGACAAACTCTTGGTGGGTGAGGCTATCAATCATTAGTCACAATAGCTATGTTCTGCCTCCAGTGATGAGGCAGTATGCCTTTGAATTGCAGTTGCTGGGAATGGCAAGTTGGGAGTGTGTTCTTGTGAAAACAGGAAGCTGGACCTTTGGTGTGATCCAGCAGAGCTTTTCTTGTGCTCTTACGTAGACAATTCTGGAGTAGCTGGACAAGTAGTATCTGGCCTGGAATCAGGCAGCTTCTGATGTTTCCTATCTCCTGCCATTCCTCACCTTCAGGCTGTCCACTCCCAAAGCTCCTCCAGCCTAATAGAAATGGCTGTTGGCATTTTGTTACACACATTTGTATGCAACACCCAGATTGGGTGAATTAACAGTCTAAGAATTAGGCAAGATAGCTACACACCTGAGGATGACTGTACACTACAGAGAGGAAAGTCACACACTAGAGTGTATGTCCAGGGAGGCATCTAACTGGGCATTCCCCTCCAATTCCATCATGCACACCAGACTATTAGACTAAAAAGTTTGAGAAACATTGTCTTAAAGGAATAAGAGGAAACCTTTTTTATTGCTGCAGATCTCAAGTGCATCAAAATTTGCAGGTATTCTGACTTCCCTGTTATGGAAATTCTAGTCTCAATATAGTCTCTCTTTAAAAAATAAAATAAAAGCAAGGCTTCAGTGTGTGAATATTCCATAGTGTGCTTGAGAAGAGCCTGGCCTTCTTGGCCAAAAGGTCATTCCAATTTGCAAAGCTGAGCTCTATCATACTTTTACTTCTCCTTCTCCCATTGCCAGTCGCTTGGGGAGCTTGATCGGTATTTTCTCTCTGAAGATTATGAATGGGAAAACGGTGAATAGTGTAACTTTGATTTTAGTTCTGCTTGAAGTTCAGAATTTGTTCTCAAAGCCACATGCCATTATATTTTCATCCAAGCCAAGGCTCTTTTCTTTCACACCACGTTCTGCTCAGTGATCTACGCTAAAGATTAAAGTGCATCATGTAAAACTTTTTTGGGTCAATTTTTGGAGGTTTGTCTGACATCAATAAAGCAAAATCAGGAAACAGCCAACTTAAGCATCACCAGGCAGTCGAAGGCAAGCTAATACCAGCTGCGGCATCCGACTGCCAGATAGCTTGTCAGTCCTTTCCTAACCGAGAAATGGTCTATTGATTCCTTCTATCAGTGGTGATACAGTACCCATTTTTATAAGCACTCTAGTCTCAGTCCTACCAGAAGGAAACTGTTACAGCAAGACACAAACTCCATGAACCAGATTCTGCAAACAGGGATGGGAATTGATATGCTACCATGTCTGAGTGACATTTTCTATTAATAGGTGTGGGGGATTTTTTTGGCATTGCTGTTTACTTTAAAGTTGCTCCTGTGGAAATTGAATGACTCCCCCCACCCCACGCTCTCCCTAGCTGAACTCATATAAAACTTAGTCTTATGACATACAGAGAGTAGTTTTTTGCTTTTCTTCTCTTCAGAGTTCTGCTTCTGCCAGAGTCTAAATATGGAACTCTGAAATACTGTGAACTTAAGGGTGGGGGAAAGCACAAAAGGATTGATTTTGGAAAGTTCTGTTTACACTACTGATTTATGTTGGTTTTTGTCACTTTTAACGGTCATAGTGTCACCTAAAGAATCTTGGAAACTGTAGATTGGTATGTTGCTGAAAGCTTTACAGTTCCAAGAATGACTGAGGAACAGAGAATGTCTATTAATTCAGTTTAAGTCTTAATGGTGATTATGGGATTGATTGAGTCTAAACTTAAAAGCAAACCTGCCTAAGGGCTGAATCACACCTACTTTTTGCCTCACACTTCCTAGGCTAAGGTCCATGCTTTCCCAGTCCATGTCTGAACACTTTTCACTGTTTTCCCCAGGAAAACCTGATCTTTATCACTCAATTGGAGCAAACGGCTTTTTGTGTTTTCCATGGATTGTTGTTTCCTCTGATTCAGCAGCAAAGAGCAGGTTTTCATGGGGAAAGCGTCATGGCAGAGGAAAAATCTGTTGTACACAGACCTGAAAAGCCCAGACCTGTGCCTAGAAATGTGGAGTAAGGGTAAGTGGAGATGAGCCCTAGTTCACAGTTTCTAAAATAAGATGCAAACCAAAACACAGCCATCCTTCAAAATTCACACTCTTCCAGATTTTGCAACGCAGGAGAAAAATCCATCACTGTAAAAAGGTGCACAAAAATGCATATTTTGGGGGGAAATAACATACAAAATGCATTGTATTATGGATATGGCTTTGCAAAAATGTGTATTTTGGTGTCGGGGAGAAATGATACTAAAATGCAGATAAATTTTCATGAGGACTTAAAATAAAATGCGAACTGATGTTGAAATATGAAGAGCTGAATTTAAGATCAGAAAAATAAGAAACGGAGAGAAACTCATACTGGCAGATTTGCTCATCCCTAGTGAGGATATACCCTAGCACTAAACTGCAGCAAGAACATTGATGTTTAGAATGGGTGTTGATGATAGCTGTACCAGTGCAGTGCCACAGGTCATAGTGTTCTGCCTGCATTCCTGGGATGCTGCTCAGGCAGATGGCGCAAGAGTAGCATGAATAATGCCAAGATTGAAATTCTTACTATGCCCATTGTTATGTACTGAAGTTCTCACCCTGGGCCAGCAGGGGGATACTGTAGATAGTTATGCAAATAAGGGATCGAAAGTGACGTTCAGTGATTGGATAGTTTTAGAAAATTGTTACAGTTACGTTGTACTGGAGCTCTTTATAAGCAGGCTGACTGAACCCTTCAGTTCAGTTCTGTTCTGGCCTGTGAATAAACAAGAGCTGTTTGAAGAATCACTGTGTCGTCTGATATGTTCACCCACAACTTAACACCCATGTCTTTCTTTTAGGTAGCATGACTTTTTCAAACAAATACTATTAGTAAGAAAACAGCATTGTAAAAACCTCTTGCCATACAACCTGGATGCAAGCAGATGCCCATAGTCACTTACGCATGCGAGTGAGCAGCTGTAAAGTCTACAGCACTTTTTTTCAAGCTGCACACTCACAGAAATCATAATGGGTATGCATGTGCATTGCCTCACTCGCGCTTAAGCAGTTGTCAAAGGTTACATTATATACCTGAAGGGAAGCGTGATTGGACAAAACAGCTCTGCTCTCAACCTCCATGTGTTTAACTTAATGTATGCAAATAGGGACCCTTTCATAGAGACATAGGGTCCTTTTTGTGCAATTGAGATCCGAAATGCCATGCATACAGTTGTATGTTGTGTTGGATTTATGCAAATTAAGTGAATGTTTTGGTCAGGAACAAGGAGCATATGTGTGATCCTTCTCCCCCTCCTCTGTGTGTGTGTTTACTGTTTTATTATATATTTACTGTTTTAACCCACCCAAGATGGGGTGGGGTATAAGTTTAATAAAATTAAAGTGCTTCTCCATATGACTGCAGACCTGATCGCCACAGGTTTGGATTACATACATGGGTAAAGAGTGATTCATAGACTTTATGTGAATTAGAACCTGAACTCCATTATGTAAGGCTTGAATCTGACACAGATTCACAAAGGAGCAGAAGACATAAAAATATAACGCTGTACAAACTGCCCCTCCAGGGTGACGTGGCTGTTAATGTTTACTCTGTTGTGCTATGGTTGTAGGCAATCAAATACTGGGGGAAATCTGATGTTTTGCACTTTGTTACACAAAGCTTTTGGATTAGCAGACAGTTGACACTGTACCTGTCATGAAAACGCATTTCCAAAATTACAGTAAAGCTTTTAGTGTCCTTTCTCCTCAGCTTGGATGTTCTGTCCTCTGGCATGGTTATTACAGGTCAATATTATATATAAATCAGACTAGATCAGTCAGTATTAGAAGATCCTGTGTCCTATAGTGTTGGGCTTTGCTTGTGACAGGTGAAACTTAAGATCATTTTCACAAATGATGGCAAGGGTGTTTTTTTAGTATGGAAAACATTACCTGTGGTCATTGCTGACATGGTATAGAAAGTAGAAGGAGTTTGGTTTCAAAGTGAATCATTGTCACAATCAAATGTTTGAGGTGGGTTACCATTGCATGGATCTCATTCCTAAACTATATACAGTGGTACCTTGGTTTAAGAACAGCTTAATTTGTGAACAACCTGGAGTAAGAATGCTGCAAACCCAGAAGTAGGTGTTTTGGCTTGTGAACTTTGCCTTGGAATAAGAACATGTTTCGCTTCCTGTTGAGTGTGTTCCATTTGTAAATTGAGTCCCCCACTGCCATGGGAAAGCATGCCTTGGTTTAAGAACACTTTGGTTTAAGAACGGACTTCCGGAATGGATTAAGTTCGTAAACCAAGGTACCACTGTATTCTTTACAAATTGATCAATTTTTGAGAGTGCAAAGTAGGGGAGTGCTGCTTTGAATGAAGTGAACGACTTTCAGTAGAATACTTAACACCACTTCTCATGCCACTTTTTCCATCAAAGGAAACAGTAGCCATTGTTCTGCAGCTCCTTGTCTAACAGGGTTTTCATCTATCCAAAATAAACTTTTGGATAGTACACTGAGGACTTTCATCAGACATCTTCTAAGTCTCCACCTCTATGTGCTTTCCAAGGCTCAGGTTAATTTTTCAAAAGTGCTCCCCATTTGTGAAATGCTCTCCCCAAGAAGGTTCGCCTGGTGCCTTCATTACATGTTTTTAGGTGCCAGGCAAAAAACGCTCCTCTCCAACCAGGCCTTGGGCTGATTAATATTCTACAGCCTTTTAAATGTGTCTTTGGGAAGGGTGGGTTATTGTTTTGCTATTTTGTTTTACTTATTTATTTGTTTTTATCCTGTATTTTCTTCTGTGAACCATCCTGAGATCTTATGATGAAGGGTGGTTTATAAATCAAATAAACAAACAGATAAATAAGCAGCACTCACTGAAAAATCCAAATGTGTGCACAGACCTGACAGGGTTGGAGAACTCTGACTATACTGAGCTAGGCAGACTGTTGCTCTGACTGCTTTGTGGCTATGAATGCTGTACCCATAGAAGCTTGCCTGAAAAGGCACTCTGGTGTCTTTTCTCGTGCCAGGCAAATACTTTGTTATTTGCTCAAGGGCTGCAGCATGTTGAATGACTTGTTTTAATTGTAGTTTTAAGGCTTATTTGTTTCTGTGTTTCATATCGTTTTACTGTTTGAATGTTATTATATTGCATTATTCTTGTAACTGCATGCTACCCTAGGAGCTTCAGAGGGAGTGATTCATAAATTCCCTGGATAAATTAACAAAAATCACTATATATGGAATGAGGAAAATGAAAACTGTGGGTCATTTCATGTAACTATGCTTATTGTAGTAATATCAGATGTGAAATGAATTTTCATTTATTAAATTAAACTTTAGATTAAATTTATTTAGTTTTAATTAAATTTATAGCATACTCTTCCTTCCAAAGGAGCCTAGTGAGGCAAACATGCAAGCAATGAAACAATTAATATATCTAAAAACTTTTTTTAAAAAAATTCTAATACAGAAACAGACTGGGAAAGATCTCTACTTAAAAGTTGTGTTGAAAGAGGAAAGTATTCAGTAAGCACCGAAAATACAGCAGATGTGATACCTGTTCAATATTTAGCCTTTTGGGGGAATATGTACTACTGAAATTACTGGTGCATACTTGCCCAGGCAAGCACATTATGTGACCCATGAGAACAGCAAAATAACCAGACTGTACAATGGCAATGGGATAAAATCAGGCCAAATCTTTATTGACAGTAGAAGGCAAGGTAAGGGTTGGCATGGTATTGGGCCCCAGGACCTTAACTATTGTCCTACAGAAATGTGGGCATGACAATTTTGCCATAAACTCACACTAGAAGTGGAGAGAGGAAGAAGGAATGTATACCTGTCCTTATGTCGGTGAACTCAGGATATGTCTGAGTGCCTTTCAGGAGACTAGAAGTTCCAGCGTCACCAAAGTTCATCATGGAGGGTGTCTGCTCATATTACAGTTATGCTGATCCTTATCCTCATGCTATGATCTACGGAGATAAACCATATCATAAGTTCAGATTCACATACACCTCTTCACAATAAATTTTACTTATGTGCAGTGGACTAGTTTCTGCACACATTCTTCTGTATCCCCCATCCAGAAAAGAAGCATTGTCAGAATTCAAGGACATATTCCAGTCAGGCAAAAACATGTGTGTGAAGCAGGGCATGTGAGGGGTGTGGCCTGGAAAAAGTGGGTGTGGCCTGGAGAGAATTCTTAGAACCAAATAAACCTAGAGGGTCACATTTGGCCCTGGGCCTCAGGTTTTCGTCCTCTGGCCTAGACGGTCTTCATGTTTCTGGCTAGTGGTGGTGTGACAATGTGTCCCATGAGGCAGCAAAACAACACCGTGGCAAACCATCACTTGTGTGGGGTGGGGTGGGATGGTGCCAGAAGTTTCCAGGTGGTAAGATGACCTCTTGAGCATACTGAAGTCCCTTGCATACGTAGAACCAGCAAAATCCAAAGAGAAACAAAATAGTTTGTACCTTGCCAGGCCTAGTCAACCAGGATTCAAACTGTCAGCTCATATGGGTAGGGAAGAAGAAATATCTGTTTGCTTGCTTTGCCAGATTTAGATCCTGGCTTGTGGCCAATGGCCTTCAGGGCAGCGAGGTAACTGGGAAGAGGAGAGGAGGCTGGTCTTGAAATACAAGACTCCCATTTTAGATGGGTTGCTGAAGAGCTTTGCATTGCTTTGCATCGTCCCCTTAACCCTGAGGACAACGTCAGTTCCTTGGCTCAGCTGCTCTTTTCCTGACACCTGCTGGCAAAGTACCGGGCCAGATTCCATTTCAAATGCCCTGGGCCCCATCCGAAAAGCCTTGCAGAAGTTTCATTTGCTTTATGCCCTTGATTTGGAATCAGTGGCGTGCAAACTGGAAAGGGACTGCTGACTGGAATCCAAATTCTGAGTGCATGTTTTAGGGTATGTCTAGTTGACCACCCAGGATATTTTTGAGGAGTTTGTCCTTCAGCAGAAGTTTTCTTATATGTGTCTATGTTGCAGCTGAAAGGCCAGGATAGTCCTGCACACATTTAAACTGCAAATGGGGACAATGTGCAGTGCCAGTGGAGTCTGTAACCTCGGAAGAGGGATGCCAGCTCTGGGTTCTCTATAACATCAGCCTCCCACTCCCCTCGTACTGGTGTAATTCTACATGATTCTGCTTTTAGCAATTATTGCCAATCTAGGAGCAGAGAAAGCAACACAACATATGAATGCTTGGTTTGGTTTTGCATTTGGCAGGCCAGAATGCTTTCTAGGAATACAAGTAAAATGAAAAATTGTCTTGTGCTTTCGCCTCCACCCACCAAATCAGTGAAGAACTCCTTATCTGGCACTTTAAAAAAAGAAATGGCAAGCACTAGCAAAGCTATTCTCTCCTCTTGCAGGAATACTGTATCATTTCATGAGCATTCTGTTGGTTTTCTCTCTCTCCCCCCCCCCACCCCCATAAATAAATAAGCCATTAATTTAGATCTTTGAATCTCCAGTGCTAGGGTGCAAATTTGGCCTGGTGCCCTTTTCGGAAATGGAGAGAGCAAGATTTCTCCTCATAATTTGGGGATAGAATATCAATAGAATAGAATATCAAACTGTTGTCCTAGATCAGGAGGTAAGGTGGCCAATAACTCATTGCCAAAAGAGGAATTGCATCGCAAAGGACACACGTTGCTGTAAAATTTGCACATGCTAGTTGATAGGTATACATTTTTAAATGATTATGATTTAAGTAGGCATACAGTTCTTCTCATTCTAGTGGGAAAGGCTGTGAACCTGTGCATCTTCTCAGCCTGCTGTCTGGCTCTTAACTTTTGATGAGCAACCTCAAGGTGTTGCAAATTAACAGGCTGAAAGGAAAATACCACGCTTTGCATGAAAAGAAGAAAGGAACGTTTATCGTCTTTGCTGGCCAGACAGACAGGCTCAGTGGATTAACATCCAAAAGGACTGAGCACCCTCCCGAAGAAGGGGGCTTCCTAATATACTTTTCCCTTATCTGCTAAGACTATACATATGCATGGAGTACCTTCCAATCATTTGGGATAACGCCCTACTAAGATTCCATATAAGGACTCTGGTTAATTGCAAGCAAACAAAGGACTCTCTGAGCACCTTCATGCAGCACATGGGCCTCTTCTGTATTATGCGTACCACTTTGGTATGTGGTAACAAGATAAGGAGTAAGGCTGTTCCTGGTACCTTATGGACAGAATGTCTCCTGATACAATGGGGCAACTCTTTGGTGCAAGATTAGCTGCAGGTCTCTAATTGCCACAAAGGTGATGAGCAAGCCCTGCTCTCCATCCTTAGGGCTCTTTAAACCAGACTTGGACTGCACAGTCCTTCAAACAGAGGACTCCTTTTAACAAGGGACAGGAAATTCCACAAATAGTGCGATTCTCTGTTGTGATATTGCAGGCTCTGGGTCACTTTGGACAACCGGTGTGTTTGTGTGGGTGCATTTTGCAACATGTCAATGACACAGTAATAGCGTATCTGAAGAAGTGTGCATGCACACGAAAGCTCATACCAAGAACTAACTTAGTTGGTCTTTAAGGTGCTACTGGAAGGGAAAAAAAATTTTGTTTTGACTATGGCAGACCAACACGGCTACCTTTCTGTAACAGTAATAGCGTATTAATGGTGGCTTTATCCTGGACCATCCACACACCATTCTACCTCATTAGCTGCTCTGCAATACTTCCCCAGTGTCATTGCATTGCTGTATTGCCATCTGGAGGAGCACTCATGCACTATAGTACAACAGATGTGGGGCAAAACCAATACATTGGAATGTGTGTGGAATAAAAAGTTGCAGGATTTCAGCAGGAAGCTACAGAACATGCACTGATTAGAAACAAAGCAATATGTCCATGGTGAAACCTTTGCAGGCATATACAGAAGTAAAAGGAGTATCATGTGCAACCACCCTGGTACCATCATGATTACAAATAATCACAAACACACAAGAAAGAGGGCCGGGACTCTTAAACAATCAGTCTGTGCTTACCTGTACACCACCTTCAGCATTCTTAAGTTGCAACCGGAGTTAGCTTTGCTTTTAGAGGCCAAGCTGGCTGGTTAAATCCAATGGATTCAAACATCTCTCTCTCTCTCTCTCTCTCTCTCTCTCTCTCTCTCTCTCTCTGTGTGTGTGTGTGTGTGTCCCCTCCATATTTCAAGAAAACTGCTATAATATAGTTGGAAAATTCCTTATTTAAAGAGACTGTTTGGATTGGATTGGATTTGTTATTAACTGGGATGTTTTTAATTGAAAATTAATAAAAAATATTTACCAAAAAATAAATGCAAAGTATTCTAGCATTTAGTAACTACTACAAATTACCAAACATGGGGGGCGGGGGAGCTTTGATGTCGTAGAGATCACTCAGAAGCTAGAAAGTATAAAGGCAGCACACTAGCTATCCTTCCAGTTGCAAGGCAGAAGTGCAATACAGATATCGTAAGCGACTAAGCTAATAGCAGCTAGTGGTACCTAGGCTGCATAAGCATTATCATACATATTGGCTTTGAGGAGCTTTCCTATTAAGCAGAGTTGGCATTCCCTGTTAATCCTGCACAGTCCCGGAAGGATGGTATTAGTGTGCCTGAGAATGTACAAATGGATTTATCTTAGGCGGAAGGTGGGCTGCTTTTTTATATTGCTGATTGAGTGTTTCTGCCATCTCCCATCAGCCGCTGGCGAAACTTCTCAACTCTATTAAAACAAACCAAATTCTACAATTAGCATAAATGACACCAGGCAGCCAAATTTGCAGAAAGTTACATAATTTGCACAATTTCTTCCTATTGGGTCAAACGTTGCAGAGTTTTGCCTGGAATGGTGGGGAAGGAAGGAGAAAAGTACAGCACAGTGTACAGTGTAAGGATGGGAGTCAGGTGCTGGGGCCCATGGGAAACTACAGAGATTGAACAGATTCATGGGGAACTGGGTTTATCAATGGCTGGCTACAAGGGCCATCAACTGCTGGGTATATTATACCTCCACTGTCAAAAGCAGTATGCTTCTGTATGTCAATTGCTAGGGCTCACATGAGATTTTCATGTAGGGTGCTTTAAAATATGCAACTCCCCACCTAGAATCAGATGTGGTGTGTTATCATGAGAAGACAGTGCCAGTGTCTTCAAAAAGCGAATATTTGCATCAGCCCAAAGAGATCCATTGCTAAGTAACTAGACTATCAACCAAGAGAAGAAGAGTTTGGATTTGATATTTTTCCACTACCCGAAGGAGTCTCAAGAGCTACCTACAAGGACAGCACTGGTCTCCCTAAATTAGGAATAGCCAGATGATGCCCTCTGGAAGTCAGCGCCAGCCACCAAAGACATTGATATGGGAAGATGGATATTTCAGACCATCTTGAGGACGCCACATTGGCTACAGCCTGGCCTAAATCTTTCACCCAGAATCTTCTACCCACTATCATTCCTGGCTCCCATGCTGGAGTGGCTTTTTATCCTGGAGCTAAAAATAATTGAAAGGCATTGGCTTCGGGTGAGCCAAGGCAAGGAGGAAGTCCTTCTGCATTGAAAGGGGGAATCCAATTCCCTCCAGTGCAGCTGGCGAGGGTCTGTCAGTCAAAAAGGCAGCATTTGTGAGAAGCTTTCACTCACACTCCCTGGAATGTCTGTGGCTAAATTGATAAATTGGTACAGTCTTTATCTTCTAATTGTCCATTCTTGTGTCCAACTTGAAAAGTGCACATTCTTCTTGGCTTGTGGGTGTGTTGCTCGGGGCTATAGTGTAGTATAGTGGTTGGACAAGAGCTGGGGGGACCTGGGTTCAAATCTGTAATCAGACATGAAGGTCACTGGGTGACCTTGGGCCAGTCACAGTCTCTCAGATTGACCTACCTGAATCTGTTGTTGCGATAATAAAATTTGGAGGGGGGGGAGAACCACGAGCTCCTTGGAGTAAAGTGGGTGGATATAAATTTAATAATAAATAAAAATAAATAAAAACCCCAGCATTGCAGTTCTTATTCATAGAATATAGGTCCAGGATCCAGTGGTGTATCTCGGCGTCTTACATTTCAGCAGTGCCCTGTGCAACACCAGAATTGGGTACCTCCTGCCTCTCGCCTTCCATTCTATAGCATAGTTGTGGTGCCCCTGAGGCTTCGCGCCCAGTGCAATTTAAGCAGTTGCACGCCCCTAAATTTTCCTCTGCAGAATCTGAAGAACCAGGCATCTGGTTCCATGTGCTCAAAGGGACTTTGGGCTTACATTTCTCAAATCACAGCTCCCATGTTACATGTCCAATTCAAGTTCTTGGGCTGAGTTAAATCAGCTCTTTGGACCCCGGACTAATCTCTCAAATGCCAAGGTGTTACTTGTGTAGCCAGTCCCGTGTACATTTGTTGTTGTCGTTAAGATCTATGAATATATGATAAATGTACTGTCTCTTAATAAACAACACATATCTCCTTTCAGATACATAAATATAAACGTGTTACTGAGTTGCTGGAGGAGAAACAATGAGCACACATGAGATGTGACCTTTGTTGAAGCAGTCCCAGTGGAGACGGCAGTCATACAATCCCGCACAGACGCACATCAGCTTAAAACAAGCAATATAATGCAGGCTCGTTGGTTTAAAATAGAAAAGTACATTGACCACTTGAATCCTTGGGTCATTTTACACCCGGCAAGCATTTGTTCCCAACCTGGCTCACTACAGGGCCAAAATATTGCCAAGCCAAATTAGCTGCTTAATAGAATACATACAGTGTTTAAATGCTAAATAAATGCTGCCAGCAGCAGCTGTCTTCTACATCTCTGTGCCAGCAGATTACTTAAGAATGTTGCTTAACTCTCAGGAGCTGAATATTCCTTTATTTATTGAAACAAAATTGTATACCACTTTTCACTTACAGATTTATAAATCTCAAAGCAGCTCACAATCTAACTAAATCTTTTAAATTAAGAATTGACAACAGTTAAAACATGCAAGTGGTGATATAATTTCACTAGTGGAGCTAGTATTTGTGTATTTATGACTACTCTGGGGCTTACTATTTCCTCCACGATTCATGGTCTTCTTAGCTTTTGTGATGGTGCCTTAGCTACTATTTATTATGGCTGGTGAGTGAGGCATGATTTGGCTAAAACTGGCAGAAGTAAGGGGATAGGCCTACTGGATTTAATTAAGCCCCAAACTCCTTCAGTTCAACCCCCCATGTGCTTGAGTAATCTTGCATAATTCTTAGCATTCGGGGGGTTAATTGAAGGCAAGGTTTCTCCGAGGTTTCAGGTGCATCCAAACTGGTGCTTTTTTACACATTCTTCTCTTGACACACTCCTGATGGATTGATTCAGTCCTCATCAGCAAGCCTATGTACACTTACAGCTTACTCCCAAATAATTCTGTGAAGGATTGCAGGCAGTGCAAATCTTCTGAGTTGATAAAGCAAAATACTAAGTACCAGAGCAATCAGACAGCTGAACAATCCTTTTTCTCTTTGCTGCACCTTTGGGTTTCTGGTCCAGAACTGACCACAGGGACTGGTGACTGATGACCTCAGGGATCCTAAGCTTCAAAGCATATCCTACAGGTCTAGGGACAGGTAACGCCATCCCTGGCCTTGTGTTGACAAGTATTTCCCACACGAGTTGTTTCGGTTAGTGTGTGTTGTCTTCCCTCTCTTGTGTAGCTTCACTTTCGGTTTGCAATATATCACTAGCCTTAGTTTGCCATGGCATACAAAGCAACATGACATTCAAACCATAACTGGAAACCAGCTACAGATTTCCCAGTTCTGAATTATAGAGCTGGAGGGTCATCTAGCCTAATCCTCTGCAATCCAGGAATCACAACTAAAGCATCCATGACAGATGGCCGTCCACCTTCTGCTTAAAAGCCACCAGTGAATGAGAGTCCACCACCCACAGCTCATTTCAGATGCTCAAAAGCTATTGCCTGAACTGAGCTTGATAGGAGGAGCAGGAGATCTCACTTGTTTGCTTTCTTGGGTTATTAACCCTCTTCTTCTGATACACTATGCAGTTTGACAGGGATGGTCTTACCTGATACAGTTCAGCTCCCAAATCCAGATCCAATGGACAGCACACAAGACTACTTTCCCTCTCCTTGCTCGTGTCATTTCTATAGCATCACATTTATTGCACCAGGAGGGAAGCAGCAGCAGAAGGTGGATTTCTGAAGTCTATGTCTATTTACAAGATGTGTGGTTGGCGTTACTGCAGTACCCTTGCTAGGACCTATGAGGGCTTCTTCCTCTGCTGGTGGGTTTCAAGAGCAGTTGTTATTATTTAATAATACGCATCAAGGTTTGTGGCAAGTGGAAAACAGGCCTGCTTAGTGTTACCATAAACCCAGCAAGCATAGGAAAAGAAGCCATCTTCTGCAAACCTCAGTAAAAGATCTTACCCTTCACCTCTGCCAAAAATGCCGACTTTTTAAATAAAGGCGGATTTTCTTCCCATTGTGAAGCCATGTGGCCGCTTAATGAGGTGGTGGTGTAGTTAGAGTCACACAGGCAATATTAACTAGGCTTCCAGTGCTAGCTGAGCTAATAACTTCATATCCTAATACCCATCTGAGCAGCTGAAATGTTTTGCATTTTTTAAAGTCTATCTGCTGAGCCTGAATTAATGAGGGGTGTGCAGGGAGGGGGCTCTGAATGCATCCAGGGAGTGACTGATTAGTTCTACTGCACAGTGACAACAGACCCTGTCATGGACGCAGCCGCTGACCTTTCTTGAAACAGAACTGTATGTAACAGATAAGAATATTTAACAACAATTAACGTCACGTTGGGGCGGGGGTGAAAGGCTCCATCGAAAATTCCACAGCAAATTGCTCAAGGAGAAATGTCAAGCCTCCTCTTCATAACTGCACCCTGCCTGTGATCCTGGAATTAAAAGGAAGGGGGTGGGAAAAGAAGGCTCTCTGAAAAGATTGGGCGAATGAAGAGCATAGCAGACTTATTGGTTGTTTAAAAACCAAACCATAAGAGAAGTTGACAGTTAACCCCAGGGATACCTGGAGGAAAATGTGAGACAGGTGGGCCCTGCCCCTCTTCTCTGTGCAGTTCTGGCATAACTAATGCTAGCAGATGGCATCTTGTGTTTAAGGCAGGGCTTTCTAGAGTTTGGCCACTGTGTGTGTGTGTGTGTGTGTGTGTGTGTGTGTGTGTGTGCTTTTGTGGGTTGAAAGGATCTGTGCCTGAGCTGAGTCTTTTTGATTTGCTGTTGCAAAAATGGGCAGAGTCTCCCCTTCCTGGTGTTCTGACTGGAAGCAGTTCCTCATTAACTTGCTCTCCTTTTCTGGTTAGTGGAAATTCAGTCTTCTTTGGAGGAGTGGAAAGAATGGGAAGGTGATGCCTTTGTTTTAAAAACAGATGTGACGGTTTACAGAGGTACAGGTGAAGAAAGAATATGTTTGGGAATAGCAGCAAGTATTGCTGGAATTAATCCATCATTGGTTTAGCTCTCCTGCCCTCTATTGCACCTAGTCCTGAGGTGGCTGTGGTGAACAGTTCCCAAGCCTTGTTCTTCAGTATTATCAGAGTATTATAGCCCAACAAATATTCCCCACCTTCCTCCATCCTGAAGGTCAGAAATAGACTTTATTTGCATAGCCAACAGGCCATAGCATCGAAGGACAGACAAAAACAAAAATACATTACGGAAATAGTTATCATAAAATAATCTCAGTACTTAAAACTTGGCAGAGGTAATGATAATAATAATAATAAGATCCTAGGCGAGGAATCCAGGTGACGACACTGATGTCATTCAGACAGCAGCTCTCAGTCTCATTGCTCTCTCGACAAACCTGGCAACCTTCTCTGTTGTCGAGCTGCTCTGGTCGGCTAGGAGTTATATTGTTATATTGTTATCTTGTTATCCATAGCTTAGTAAATGTACAATCCCTCTACCCAACTACCAGCTATGGCACTTTAACAACTCTAGGAGAACAACAATCCATATATAGTAGTGTTAAACAGAACTGATTATACTTGGCCCCTTTCTTTCTACATAGCATAGTCATTGGGGGTTGCCAGGATGGGAAACAGACCCTTCTCTTTCCCAGGCCACATACCTTTGAATCATTGCTGTCACTTTCTCTTCAGTTCCAGTCCTTCCCATGGTTTATGGTATCAATTCAAAACTTAAATGTTTAAGGTTAAGTGCCTGGTACCTATAGTTACAATATCCTAATTGGCAGGGCTAGGAAAGTTCTGCTTGAGCTGTTAACAGGATAACTTGAACAGTGCAGCTGGCATCCTGAAGGTCTGGGCTGGGCACATCTAAGTGTGTGTGTGTTAAATTGTCATTTCCTCTCCCCAGGAAAACCTGTGAGTAGTTGTCTGTGAATGGCTGAGGTGGCTGGATGTTCAGCTTGAACCTGAAGGCCTGTGAATTGGGAACAAATTTCCCTGCACAACTTGGGATTCTGACTAGAGAAACATATGAGGAATCATGTGATTCTAGAGAGCCAATCCAGTTTCACTGCCTTTCATATTGCTGTACTGCATGGCCCCACTCTGTGCAACTGGTTGCTGAGGAAATCTAGCAGGCTAGTCTTCTATGCTGTCAGAACTCCTTGTTTTGTCAACCTGTGGTTTTGTTTTGTTTTTGCCAACTCTCCAAACATGGGACTTGATTGTGTTAACAGTTGGACCAGGCACCTGATGTGACGAATCTTTAACGTAAGCTTTGGCGTGAAGTAGTGATTCTGTAAGCAAGTATTGCTACCACCCTCAGGCAGGTGGTAACAATTAGTCCCCAAAGTGGGAGCAAGTGATGGGGCTGGCTGGCTGCCAGCATCCCCCAACTCGTATAAATCTTTGAGTTAACCAGCCCGGGGGGGGGGCAGAGAACACATCATGGATGGGACTGCTGTTTGATGTTCTGTAGCTGGTGCCAGAGAAGACATCAATAAAGCCTGCTAACCCATTCAGTGCCTGCGTGTGAGTGATTAGTAGCTGGAGGGAGGACACGGGAAAGCGACCCCCTCCTTGACAAGCTTCAGCATCCTTGGGAAATTACAATTCCTGGGATAGGTTTGGGAGGAGATAGCCATGACAATTTAGACTGGCATAAAACTGATGTTCAAAATGTAGGCTTGTCTTCTATAGGGACAATCTTAAGTTCAGTTCTCCACTTTCCACATCAGTTTACAAATTTTCTTTTTAAAAGTACTCATGAAGTTTTTCTGCATTTTTCTGTGCATTTTTCCTACTATAAATACTTTTCCATGCAATTTTGCCTAACATGCACATTTTCTGCAAGATATTTATCCTAATGAAATGCATTTTGTGTTATTTTCACCATAACCACCTTTTTATGAACATTCTCTTGTAATGGCACATTTTTCAGCACATCATTTGGTTGGAAAATTGTTACACAACATTCAGAGAAGTGTGAATTTCAAAGGATAGTTGCCTTTTGGTTTGAATATTGTTTCAGGTTCTGCAAATTAGGTAGGTTTGCATGAGAAGGTGAACTGAATTTCTGTCCTTTCCCTATTCTTCTGTCACTGACTCTAACAAGAGTATTTGAAAGGCTGGTCAGTAGGGTTGTTGTTTTTCAGTTAATGACCCTTACCTTGTCTTACAGAATGCCTCGGAAAGGTAGAAACCTGTGATGTGCTGTGATCTTTTATACTTTAGCTTGTGTGTGTGAGGGGGGGAGAGAAGAGAGAGAGAGAGAGACTGTGCACACAATTTTAGACAACACCAATCTCTAACTGATGTTATTTACAGTTGCCAAGTAACAGTCACATATCCACGATTCAAAGCATCAATAGATGTGGTCATTACTGCTATTAGGCAAATTTGACAAGATGTTTGTGGGGGTTCAGTATGGGGAGTTTCTGAGGAGGAAATTGTTCTGATCTTCTGTCACATCTGTTCCAGATTACAATGAGATTGCATTTATGAATACTACTACTTTGGGATGGGGGAAAGGACCCTGACACAAATTATTCTCCCTTACCGCTAATGATATTTGGATGCACACACATGGAAGATAAAAAGAAATCTTTCTTTTGCCTTTTTAAAATGAAGGGTGAATGTTTAAAACAAGGTGGGGCAACCTGTGGCCTGCTAAATGTTATAGGGCACCAACTTCCACCAACCCTAGCCAACATGGCCCATGGGCAGAGGTGATAGGAGCTGCAGACCAGCAAAATCCACCCACCCCTCATCGAAAATCTCTCCCCTCCAGTTCCAGAGGGATAGTTGAGTTTGCAGTTCAAATTATATGAGAGCCTGAAGCTACTAATTGGATTTGCAAAAAAACATAGATGTAATTATGGTCAGCAAAAATTATTTTGTGGCTCCCCTCAAGTCTCCTGACTTGAGCTCTTACCAACTGAGATGGAAAATGAGTTAATCATTTCAACCCTAGGCACTCATGCCTTCGTTCCATTGTGCAGCTGCCAGCTATTAATACTCAACCAGAGTTAATGGAGGTAATATCACTTCCAGAGCTTCTCCAATACTTTCAGTGGGTGGACTGCAACATATCTAACCTGTCCCAGTTGGCTGATTATTCCAGCCAGTTCTGCCGTAATGTCCTTAAAATATTTGGCAGTGTTTATGTGGCTTTGGAGGAGTTACTGGAAAGGGCCATAGCTCAGTGGTATTGCTGATTATTCTTTTATGCCAAGGGTTTCAGCTCGGAACAAATCAGGACAGATCCACACCATACATTTAAAGCACATCCAATGGACATCTAAAGCACATGACTTACCCCAAGGGAATCCTGGGTTTCCCCACACTCAGCATCCTTAATATACTACAGTTCCCAGGATTCTTTGGGGGAAGTCACATGCTTTCAATGTGTGTTGGATGTGCTTTAATTGTATGGTGTACATTTGCCCTAAGTCTTGTTCCAGTCTGTGTCACTTTTGCATATACTTGCCCATTGCAACATCATCACTACTTACAGTACTACTATTATTTACATTTGTATATTGTCCTTCATCTGAAGATCTCAGGGCAGTTCACAACATAAAAATACAAGACAAAAACACAAAATAAAAAAAAACAAGAACAAAACAAAACAATCTGCCGCCACTCCCCAAAACATATTTAAAAGGACATAGGATGTTAATCAGCCAAAGGCCTGGTTGAAGAGGGATGTTCTCACCTGACGCATAAAGGTGTATAATGAAGCCAGCAGGTGACCCTCCCTGGGAAGAGCATTCTACAAATGGGGAGCCACTGCAGAAAAGGCCAGGTCTTGTGTTGCAACCCTCTGGACCTCTTGTGGAGGAACACACAAAGAAGGGCCTCAAAGGATGATCTCAGGGTCCAGGAAGGTTCAGATGGGGAGAGGTGGTCCTTGAGGTACTGCAATCCTGAGCTGTTTAAGGCTTTATAGGTCAAAACCAGCACTTTGAATTGGGCCAAGAAACTGTAATTGGCAGCCAGTGCAGTCCAGCCAGGATCAGTATACTATGCTCAAACCATCTTGCCCTACTGAGCAACCCGGTTGCCAAATTCGGCAGCAGCTGAAGTTTCTGAACCGTCCTTTCCATCCCATTTCCCCATTAATGTGTGAACTGATATTGAAATCTATCCAAAAATTGTATTTTAAAACATTACCCCTACTGAAAAAATATATTTGTAAAAACTTTTTTCTCTCAAAATATGCACTTCAAATTTTATTTTCTCTCAAGGCATGCATTTCTAAGCATATTTTGTCACAGAACAGCAGAGAACAGTGTCAGGGCACTCAGGAAATGTACAAATGAGTGGATAACTTAAGTTCCCATTAGCACAAGAGATGCAGATCAGATCAGTTCTTATTGTAATTTGCAAAGATTGAATTCTCAAGTATCCTTAGTTCTAGCTTCAGCACTTGTTATCTCAAAGAAGCAGGTAGGAGACACTGGGAAAGATGTGTGTCTGAGACCGTAGAGTGTTGTTGTTAGTCAGAAAAGATGTTAATTCTATACACCAATAGTCTGACTCAATAAGGCAGCTGCATATGAGTTAGTGAGATTATCTGGTGTTTTGAGTAGAAATAGCCTCTTCGTCATTAGAATGCAAGGGCAAAATATGTCCCTTCATTCAGTTCAATAATACTGAGATGTTCTAATTCAACAGTCTTTGTAGTAATTGTGCCCAGAATCAGTTCAAGACATTTTGTTGCCAGAGACAGAGTGGTAAATAGCGCACACGCGCGCGCACACACACACACACACACACACACACACACGTAAGTGTATTTTGACACCTGAGGCAAAAAATTAAATAAAATCCTGTAAGCTCATTTCCTCCTGCATGGCAGAAAAAAAAATACAACCATAATAAATTAAATAGCACTCATTCTGCCTAGAGACAGGGCCAGCTCTGATTGTGCAAATCCTCCTCTTTCTACAAAGATTAAGCTAAAACCATGTCGGAATTCAAACCGAGCAGAGCCTCCAGCTCTTAGGAATTTGGCCACCCTCCAGGTGCCCGGCTTGAATCCTTATGACCTCCTGTCTGCGTCTCCCGGCAAGATCAAAGGAGGTCTCTTCGGCGATCCTTTTCAACGTGAAAAGAACACACCACTCCTCCCCCAGGGAGGGGGAAAGAGACAGACAGAAATATATCTACATGTCTTTATTTCTGTCTTTCAGCAGTACAGAGAAATATGTCTGTACACTTTGATTCCCAGCTGCAGAGAGAGAATAAACTCCACCCATGTACTTCCAGTACAGGGTCATGTGCTGCTCTGAGGTAACATCCGGCTCTCAGAGCACTTTACAAACTGTCCCTGGTTCCCACGGTACAATCCAATAACACCCACATCCTGTTTACCATTCCAGCCACCTGGTGCTTGCTTCTGCATTGCTCCTTTTTCGTAACATCCTCCCCCAAAAGAATCAATGCGTGTTGCAGCAAGCAAAGCATGATCCAGAGAAGAAAACAAACAGTTGTTATACACATAACACTCCCCTGTTGTTTCAGTTCCACCCTTGGAACTCCCCGCCACTGGTTTCCCCAGTGTACCTCTCTGGTTGTCTGGTTTCCAAGGAATGAGTGCATCTGCATTACCTTGGCTAGCAACTCTCTGTTGTGTCTTTGTCTCTGACTTAGACACAGCTCCAACCTGTCCTCGGTTGTTTACAACAGCAACACATGCAACAGCTAAGTTAGCAAACTCTTTTGAGTACCTCTTGGGTGGTTGACCCTTTGTAACTCTCTCAGACCTACGTATGAGGTGCTGATCCTCTCTGCTCACTGGTCCAGTCTCAGGACTCTTTGGAGAACTAGTTCCAATGGTAAACAGTGGTTCATCCTTCAGTTGTGAAGGCCTATCTATTGTGTGAGACTTCCTCTCAATGACTGTGACAACTGAGCTCTCCGAGCTATCTGTGTCATCACTTTCAGTACAGCTGAAATCAGTGAAATCATCATCATCTGAATCGTCCTCAGTGGGAAATGTGTGTACTATCACTCTCTCCTGCTCAGGAGCACTCTCTAGAAATTTTGTGAGAATCACCTGACCAGATTCAGACAAAATTACTCTGTAGAAACCCTTTTCATACCCCACAAAAATGCCTCTGGCATTCTTTACTCCACCTGGAGCTTCTGTTCTCACATGAGATCCAAAAACCTTGAAATGGGCAACAGAAGGTTTTCTGTGGAACAGTTTCTCAAAAGGAGAACTTCCCAACTCTTTTGAAACCTTTCTCATTTTCGTATAACAGAACGACATTAGAGACTCGGCCCAGTACTCATGTGGCAGATGTGAACTAAGCAATTGCGCTTCCATCCCCTTTTGCAATTCTCTGTTCACCCGTACACAGACACCCCTGTTCCACGCTTCCGCTGAAACAGAAATCTTGTGTTTGATCCCCTTCTTCTGCAGGAACCTTTGGAAATCCTGTAAAAGAAAAATCTGCTTCTCATCTGTGAATAGACAATCAATGTTAGCATCATGCATACTCTTAACTTTGTCACAAAACTCCTGAAACCTCTCCAAGGCTTCCTGTGGCTTTCTCAGCACATAAACCCAGACATAGTTAGAGAAATGATCCACACACACAAGATAATATCTTGCATTGCCTCTAGATGGTTCTAGAGGACCAATCACATCAGCATACACCCGCTGAAATGCTCTGTTGACTCCGGTCACCTTCTTGCTCACACCTGCAAGAGAAACTAGGTTAGACACAGATGAATTACATTCCATGTAATCACTTTGTGCAAAAGTCAACAAATATAGTCCATCCTTCTGTTTGGCAGAAAGATATAACTCTCCATCTTTGTAGATCTCGCAGCTCTCAGCATCGTAGGACAGTTTCAGTCCTTTCTTAGCAATCTGCGAAACACTCAGCAGATTGAACTTCAATTCAGGAACCAAGTAAACATTGTTTATTGTCAAGTCCAGACTCTTAAGATAGACACTCCCCACGCCGGCCGCTTCCAGCTCCTGACCGTTGGCCTGTGTCACAGTGAAGCTTTGCTTCTTAAACGTTGAAAAGAGTCCTCTGTGTGGGGACATATGAACCGTCGCTGCAGTGTCGATAATAAACGCGTTCCCAACATCTGGCGTGGTTCCTTTCGCCATCAAAGCCTTTCCAGGTTTCACCATAGGCTTGGTACGACCTTTGCCTGACGCCTCAGGCTTTGCTGAGCGGCCCTTCGCTCCTTTTGGCTGACGTGGCTTCTTACAGCTCCGCTGAAGATGCCCAGCCTGTCCACAAGTGTAACACTGCACAGCATTCAAAGCTACAGCTTTTTCTCCAGTAGCCTCATCTGCGGGGGAATTAGAACTCCGTTCCTCCCTCCCCCTGTCCTTTTCTTCCAGTGCAGCATGCCGGCTGTGTTCATCTAGAACCACGGCACTCAGGGGCACTCCCCCCTTCTTGGCATCCATGCTGAATCCAAGGGTCAGCTTTACACTCAATCCCAAGCCAGCTTTCACTTTTCAAGCCAGTAAACTCCAAAAGTCTCTCGGCTTGTTTACTGCTTTCACTGGCAGGCAAACTGTTGGGCTGTTTTCAAAAACCTTTGCACAGCTGCGCAGATACACTTTCGATTTCCCAGGCTCTTTTTAGCCATTCTTTAACTGGCAGACGTTGCCTAGCAACCTGCTCAGGACGGAACTCCTTATCTCACCACAGGAATTCCTGGTATGCAAGCTTGCTCTTTCAGAGCTGTTTTTCTTAAAATGCAGCTCTTTCTTGTGAACCAGAGAATTAAACCTTTCTGCGTTCACTTTTCTCTTGCCCGAAATGCTGCATACCTTTTCTGGCTCCGTTGCCTTGAAATACACTCCTCTCGGTGTCCAGCTGTCTGTTTCAGCTTTCTGGCTGCAGGCAGACGCTTTTCTTTATCTCCTTACGTGCAGAGGATGGCAACGATTCATCGACCTCTCACCTCTCATGCAGATTCTCATAGATCAGATAACCATCGATCTGCTACCAGTTGTCGGAATTCAAACCGAGCAGAGCCTCCAGCTCTTAGGAATTTGGCCACCCTCCAGGTGCCCGGCTTGAATCCTTATGACCTCCTGTCTGCGTCTCCCGGCAAGATCAAAGGAGGTCTCTTCGGCGATCCTTTTCAACGTGAAAAGAACACACCACTCCTCCCCCAGGGAGGGGGAAAGAGACAGACAGAAATATATCTACATGTCTTTATTTCTGTCTTTCAGCAGTACAGAGAAACATGTCTGTACACTTTGATTCCCAGCTGCAGAGAGAGAATAAACTCCACCCATGTACTTCCAGTACAGGGTCATGTGCTGCTCTGAGGTAACATCCGGCTCTCAGAGCACTTTACAAACTGTCCCTGGTTCCCACGGTACAATCCAATAACACCCACATCCTGTTTACCATTCCAGCCACCTGGTGCTTGCTTCTGCATTGCTCCTTTTTCGTAACACAATTTAATGTTAGTTTCTTCAAAACCATAAGACGCAGGACCTAATATCATGGAAACATCTGAAAGCAGGCACCAATACCTTTAGCATCACCATCTTCCACACACAAGTCAGCTGTTGCCTAAGCTTTGATGGCCTGTGTTGGCCATAATGGCCTATTTTATCTCCATAGTTGGGAAGTGGGAGATTCTGCCTAGATGTACCAATGAGCAGTATTTAGCTTCTTTAAAAGGAGAGGCTTACTCTGAAGCCTCCCTTGAAGTCCTACCTATGATCACTGTAGATTTTGCAGGGTCTGGCTTAAGGTAAGAAAAGATCACTCCACTCATTCTAAGTGGCATTTGCTTTTCCTTACAGTCTGCATATAAGAGCAAAAATACTCTGTGACTGAATATGAGAGACTCAGATTTCAGGGTTTGGCATCGGTTTATGAATTAGATTCCAGATCTGAATCTTGGCACCAGTAATCACTGGCTGAAACTGAGCAAATACATTTGTTTACTGTTGACGGCACAGCATCCCTTCTGGAATTGGATTTCGTTGCAAATTACATACTTGCATGGGCTCCCTGAGAGCAATTCTGTTTACTCTCCAAAATGGGTGAAGGGAAAACATATTCAGGATTGAATATCAATTCGGCAGTGTAAGAAATGTGCCAATTTTTTGTTGTTGCCCCCCCCCCATTATATCCATGATGTGAGCTTCCTATAGAGTCTATGGCATAGATATTTACATAGCATAAAAGTAGGCTCTTAGAGTGACTTGCAGGTGATTGGTTCTACATTGGTTGCAGCTTTGCATTTGTGGAAAGAACATAAGATCTGGATATCTCAGCATAATAAAGCATCGCTGTTCATGATGTGCATCGGCCTTCATCAGTGTGGTGACCTCTAGATGTTTTGGACTACAACTCCCATCAGCCCCAGCTAGTGCAGGTTGTCTGGAGGGCACCAGGTTGATCCACAGCACTGCAGTGGGCCTAACATATGATAAGAGAGCAGTGAATAGCTTGTTCAGCTCTGTAGCTGAAGTCAGCATCAGAGAAAAGAGACAGCATTGCAAAGACAGAGGCAGGGAACCCAGCAAGCAGTGGCGGAGGAAGGGGGTGCGGGCTGCCCTGGGTGTCATCACTGAGGGGGGTGACAAAATGACAAAAATGAGTTTTTTAAAAAAAATTGGGCTCATGAAACTTTTTAGTTTAGTCAACAAGCGTAACGAAACGCAGCTGGCACTGGGCGCCACACCGCGAGGGCCGGCACTTACCCCAGGGCCTGCAGCGTGCCTGAGCCACACGTCTCTCCTGGGAGTGACCTGGTGGCTTAAGCACCTGCAGGCTCTGCGCTGCCTGAAACGGCAGCATGGAACTTGTGTCTGCCCTCCGCCTCTCCCTCAGTTGCCCGACAGCTGAGGGGGAGGCGGCGGAGAAGCTCCAAGCAGTGCGCCACGCCCCCATGGGCGGCTCACCATGCCCCCCGGCTGCTGGACACGCACGCCGCACCCGGCACCCGAGCGGCCTTCTCCGCCGCTGCCAGCAAGCACAGTTAACAAGCAAAATGCTTCTTTAAAATGTGAGAAGACACTCTGCAAAGTTCAGCACTGTCGATGATTCAATATGTGTCTGAATCTCACACCTATTAAATAAGCGTAGACGAAGGTTACAGCAGTAGATAGCTCTTAATTAGAACATTTGAATATTGATTTAGAGAGGGGGAGGAATGCTAAATAAAGTGATTGTTTGTAAAGTTGATCTGCAGTGAACTTTCTCCCCCAAAGCTGTATAAGCTCGGATTGCAAATCCGTAATTGACCCGGCGTTTTGGGAAAAGACAAACACAATTGCAGGTTTATTAAATGACTAATCAAGTGTTCATTGGCAGCGGTGGGGAACCAGGGGATCCAAGTTGGCCCATGAAGCCATTTCCCCCATATCATGCCCATGCTTCAGCTGACATCACTTGCGATGTTATCTAATGGGCAGGAGGGCATGGTTAAATCCTGCATTGACTGGGCATGCTTGCTTCCAGCAGGGAATAGGGGCACATAGCCAAACTGAGTAGCATTTATCCACCATTCGTCAGCTTGTGAGTGGAGATTAAATCCTGCTTGGTTCAGCAGGATTCCGTGGAAACCTTCCTGATTCAAGAAAGGATTTGCTCAGAAACCCCTGCTCAGATGAAGGAGGGGACGCTCCATTTTAACAAGAGATTCCCAATGCAAACTTCTTCCTCTTGTGTGTGTTTGGTGCCATTTTTGAATACATCAGCAATGACACTTACACCCTGGACAGTGAAAATAGAGAAAATAATGTTACAGTTTTAAGTGCTGTGAAAATGTCGTTTCAGCAACAGAAACCTCATGTTCTTGTGCAGGAAATGTGCAGAATTCAGGTGACAGATGAGAAACAGATGTGCCTATATGTCCTTTTTGGGAAGATCCTAAGTGATGTTAATGATGCAAGAGCCAGGAAAGGAAGCCAGGTGTCCTGACGCACTCTTCTCCAGTAACACTAATCTCCTCCAAGTGATCCATGTGAACAATGCAGCTGAAAGTGAATCACCAAAGTAGCCTCAGTGGTTCACATCATTACACCTGGGGGATGAGTCATCTCTCCCGCCCGTACTGTAAGGCATGCACAATAAAAAGGGGCAATTTACTGGCTTTTATCAATTCAATTAGAGAGTGTTTTCAGTAACTGAGAAGGAGCAAGCAGGGAGCTGAATAAATCTCAACGTTCACTGCAGTTGTGTCCAACATCACCACTGCTCTGATGTTACCGCATTAATAGATGTGATGGAAATCTTCTGAACTGTAGAATGCACCAGAAATGTAACCCCTTAGCCAGCTAGGGCTGTTTGTACCTAAACAGTCAAGAAAACGTAGATGCTGAGTATCATAGAAGTCAATGGGGTTCTTTGGAACTGACTGTGGAAGAGCATTATTTCATGCAAGGATGGGGGCTTCTTTCAATCCAAAGGCTGTGTTCCTTCATGGGCAGCCTTCCAAGAACCACATATCAGTGATGGTTGGGGACAGAAGCAAAAAGTGGGTGAGGTTACATATGTGGCGCTTAACTTTCCTGAGTAGGCTACATTCCAGCCACCTGGACGTTGAAGGTTCCTACACAGCCACCCACTTCACACATATTTCCATATTTCTCCGGGCAAGCAAGAAGCTTTCAAGGAGGCATCCCAGCCAGACAAAAGCAGCTGGAGAGAGTGCAGGACATGGGTGGTGAAAGGGGCTTTGCCAGGCAGAAAGCCCTGAGGGCCAGAGAGAAAGAGAGAGTCCACAAAACAAAGCAGTGAACAAGAATATTATGAAGAATGTGCATGCATTCCATTAGTGTATGATCCATGTACATAGCAGGGGGAGTGGGATCATGCCTACTGGGTCCTCCCTCTTCCTGTGTTGATGTGGCATTAATTGTGAAAGAGCAGCTATGCATACTAACTTCATCTGCAAATTCTGTTCATGTATTTGGGACTCATCTGTTGGAATAATTTCCAGTCACCCTGACACAGCCTGAGGCTACAAATCCTAATCATGTCTACTCAGAAGGAAGTCCCGTGGAATTCAGTGGGCCTTGCTCACATGTAACTGGGGTTAGGATTACATCCTAAGTACATACAGTTTCTACAGCCAGTTTTTAATCTATGATCTACTCACTACTGGAATTTTTAGTCTGATGTTTGCTGTCTTCTAATTATAATTGCTGATCATTTTATTACGCAAGGGGAAGTCTTGTTTCTAATTTAACTCATTACATTTTAGTGTATTTCTTAAATGTAAGTCGATTTGATTGTCTCATCCGAAAATCAAATTATAAATAATGAACTAAACTAAAACTAAACCCTTTTCACAGGTTGTGCTGAATGGGTTGGAAGCTCAGTAGATCTGCTGAAACTGATAGGACTTAAATTTGTTGTTTTTGCCTTGCCCCACTGATTTCAATAGATTTAGTCTAAGGATGAAAAATTCTGGTTCCAAACCACTGTTTGCAGGAGAAAAAAGTGAGGTCGGGGGTAACAGCTCCAACTATACATATATCTGTAGAAATGAGAGCAGCCAAATATTCACTCCATTTACCAAAGATACTTGCTTTGAAGGCTGGGAGTGTCTGTGTGTGAAAACCCTGGATGCGGGCAGCATAAATGTCAACAAGCCACATTTCTTAGAGTAAATAAAATGTTTGGGTATAAGAACTGACCTTGACTGCATCTCTTATGTGCAATCAGGGTCCCACTTGCTTCTCATCCTGCATCCACACATAACATGTAACCAGTTCTGCTGTTGCACTGCAGTTGTAAACTAAGTGGGATTCCAGCAAGGCAGGTGATCTCTCAGTAAACATGTAATCTCTCACTGACACATTAAGCACAAGTGTCGTCTTTGCTAGGTTTGCTCTTCATTCCTCTCATCACTCTTCAGTTTAAAACTTTAGCCCCAGTGAAATGTTGTGAAATAATCCAGAGAACCAAATATGGATTGAGTCCTTAATTATAGAAGGAGTAAGGAGAAGCTTCTGTCTGGTTTATCAGACCGATGAGCTGACCTTCCACTTTTAACATTTTATAATAAAGGGCATGGGTTGGACTACTTCAAATTAGGCAGTTTGGGTGTTGATTTTTTCCTTAATTTAAAAAACATAAAAGTGTTGTTTCTAGATTCACAGAACACTATACATTTTTGAAAGTTGTTTGTTCACTATGTGTTTGGACACCCTGTAAGATATCATAACCAATTTTTGTAGGATGGTTCCTGAGATAAAGGAGCAGGTTTTCACCTGTGTTTGGCCACAGTTTTATGCCATTTGAATTAATTTGGCAGACTGAGCCTTATAAAAGTGTTTTGATTTTAATCACTGATTTCAAAACTTAGAATTTCCAAGCAACACCAGGTAAAAGGCTGCTAGAATAATATAAAAATGCACCATCAAGTTTGGAGAGTGGAAATGAGTACCCACATTCTTTCAACCTACCTTTCAGTCACCATTCAGGTCCATGTGAGAGTGAGCCACATACACACATGTTCATTCATCATTCAGCTACTACAACACCACATGAAAACTTGCTTTGGCCATCAGGGATCAAACACTGCATGCAGAGCTTTGGTGTTTCCTAACACCACTTCAAACACTTTCAAAGGAAGCAATTAACATGTGTGATGGCATACCAAGTGGTATGTGTGCATGCGTGATCCAGCTCTGAATCAGCTCTGAGAGAAAAAAGTTGTTGCATGCATTATACTTCAAAACCACCACTGTCTTGAAATAACAGTTGGGTGTGAACAACACTGTGAGCTAGGACATTTTGACTTTCTACTGCTTTTTCTGTCTGTGTGCTATTGGGCTTGAGGGCCATATCCAGTTTAATTATGGGGCAAAGTGGTCTAGAACAGTGTGAACTTCTCCAGCCAGGGCTTTTCACCACAATATATTCTTTCACATGTACACAAAGGGCACAGGTGTTTGTGCGAGAATCCAGGAAGAAGACATGGCTGGCTTAATGGCTGTCTGAATAGTAGTGTACTGCATTGCTACATTTTGTTGCAGGTCCCACCTGGAACTGCTGATATGAATCATGCTTTTGATCCATGGGGACCACTAAGATGCCTGGGACATATTGGGGAAGGCGAACCGGACCTTTCCTAATGAACCCTTTCTCTGGCTCAAAAAGGGATGGCCTGCACTGCTACATCAAAGAGGCCCTATGATCTAGCTCTGCAAATTCATTCGAACACACTTCAAGTACTATTGTGTGGGTAATGTAGTAGATGACAAAACACTGGGTTGTATGTCATGCTTAGTAATGGTTTCCTATGTCCTGTTTATTGTAGGTAAAGCCAGGTCTATAAAGGGTTACCACGCCAGTTGAGCCCCCCTACCTGGTGGGCAAGGAGGAACTGCACTCTTGTACCCAAAGCACCATTCCTGGTGAGTGATTTGACACAATTCAGTTTAAGGTTAGCCAGTAAATTTGCATTCGCGACGTAACTATTTTTGTGGGGAACTCGGAGTTTTATGAGACAAGATTATGTGATCTCTGAACAAAGGCTGTGGAAGGGAGGAGGTTTGTTCTATGGTTAGCAGGGCTGATCTAAGACATTTGCTAGCTGAGGTGAATGGCAAGATGGTGCCCCCTCTACACACACGTATTATGTGTATGAAACTGACTAGCAGTTGAATCTTCAACACTGTCAATGGGGCTACATCCTCCACAGCACTTGAGGGTGGCAGAGCAGCTTAGGGGCACAGGGCAGGCATGCTCACTAGCAGTTCTGTCCTCCTGCTCCTTTACTGCCTGAGGCAGATGTATCACCATGCCTAATGGTAGGGCTGGGCATGATGGCTTGGCATATTCTAATGTAGAAAGCAAGCCTTGAATTTTTCAGTTACTTGGCAGGGGGGTTGAATCTTGTCAATTCACGAACATGTATCTGATTCGTGAACATTATGAAACAACATGGAGCTTTATGAATTTTAATGCTGCATGACAAGTAGAAGCAACCAATTATTGAGTACACTACGACTGAGAGGGGAACCACTTTATTAAGTTTTGAAGGATCACAAAGATTCTGTAGCATCTGGCCTATAACCTTTCTTGTGTCTAAGTTTTATGCTGGCAAAGCCAACAGTGATTTGTGTGTGTGATCTCTAGTGTCTGGAACAAAGATTCCTGCCCTGAGAGTGCCCTTTCAGGTAGCTCTGGTGTCTATGAGCTCAGTAAGCTCAATCACAGTGTCTAATCACAAATTAATCCAGACTCTAATCACTTGTCCCAGTCATTTATCACATGTCGCAGTTCCTGTCTACCTTGGATTAATATTGCATTCTATACCCTTTTAAAGTGGTGGCCTGTCTGCGACCTCTGTAGCCCCCACTGAAGGAAAAGTGAACTGCATTCCAAAAAAAGACATGCAAGAGAAGGGTAAATAGGAAAGTGAATGAACAGTTTTAAAGCTGCCTTTGGTCAAATGCTGCCTGAAATTCATGCATCTGAGATAACTGATATCATATCTCTCACTGAAGCTGTCTATTGAACTGAAAAAGATGCCCATGTACTGAAACCAATAAAACGCTGGTCATGTGGACAGTAACTGTTAATATTTCCCTTATATGGACCTGGAGGTCTTTGTCATGGGGAGAAAACTTTGAGAAGAAGAACATTATTTTAGGCAACCGCAGAACTCTCACTCTTCAGGGCATCAGCTGATGTCATAAGCCAACTTTAGAAATACAACTTGAGAAAGGGACACGTTAAGCAATGCAGTACAATGCTAATCCTCTTGACCCCCGAGTCAAGCACAACTATTAATAAACACATGCTCTGTATCTTTGACTCCAGCAAAAGGGTGTTCTGTACATACACATAAACATGTACTTGGAATGGCTACTGGGTTCAGCCAAGCTTCTGGTGAATACATGCCGCCTTTTTCTAAAAGGCTTTTTTCTACAAAGCTGTGTTGTAAAATATAGCTTTGTTTACATCTTTGTCTTTCTATATACTGGCCTTTTAAAAATAACCCTAAATGTTGCTGCCTTAATTTTGATTATTTTAAATCACTATAGTTATTTGGTTTTATGGTTCTGAGGACTGCCTTAGGCAAGCAAGGCCCCCAAAGATGGCATATAAGACTTTTCCATAATATGTTTTGCCTCATGAAAATATTGGTGAATAAACACATCATGGCTTAGCTATATAATATTTGTGCTCCGTCTCCCTGAGTGTGATAGTATTTTTTTTTAAAAAAATAATAATAATGTAGCTTTCTTATTGTGCTTCTAGAGAGAGTTAATGGAGAGTGCTGTAAAATTATAGATGAGAAGGTGCTGGATCAAAATCTATATTGGGTAGTGATCCTTTGCCTCAGTTATGTTATCTTATATTGGTAATATTTATCAGCCAAATAATTATGGCAAAATCTTAATTAGCCAAAATATTTGGTCCAGTGTTACCTAGGCACCGAAATGCCTCTCTGCTGTGTCCTTGGCTTCTAGCACCTTAGGTACCCACTAGAGTATATCACAAAACCAATTGGAATGGGCAGGTCACCATTAGTTCTGAGTGAATCTCAAACCATACACATCCCTGCTTACTGAAGGGAAACAGTATATAGGAACCAGAAATTGTGGGGGTTACTTTAGAAGCTAGAAGGAACTGGTGCATAAAATAAAATGCACACTATTTTGAGAAACAGTAATTTAGGAAATAATGGCAGGTCTGTTTAGAGGACTGAGCACAGTGAACTGTGGACAATGGAGTGTTTAATTCTGCCAGTTCTCTGGTAAAATCCTGGATTCCTTTCTGAGAATCAATAAATGTAGAGAGGTAGCCACAATATTTTCTAGGTGGCCTCAGGCCAGGAATTGTCCACAGTTGAAAAGAATTGGCAAACAAAAAACTGCATTATTTTTAGGCGATGGAGTAAATGATGCTCTCAGCCTCTTCATTCATTTGGCAGTGAGTAAAGGCTTCTGCCTCACCTGTTTAAAATCTAAAAAAATGCCGACAATGAATTCCACTTGAAAAATGAAAAAATGGGGTGAAACAGTATAAACATTTTGAAACATAGTGATGTTAGTGTTGTCAATATTGGTGGAATGGGCAAATTTAGTGATTTCAACCGTGAGAAAGGCCCCAGAAATGAAGGTTTGGGATATTATGCTCTGCCTTCCATTCCGCAGACACAAGTCATTATTATGCAGGTCTTAAGGGGCACCACAAACAGCAGACATATCTTCCCAAGAAAGTCCCCCATGTACAGGCCAGGAAAATAAAGCAGAGAATTGAATTTTGTTTGACGTCTTCTGATGTGCCCATAATTTTTTATTTGATGCACGTGGACATGAGAGTTCAAATTTGAATTGTATATTTCACATTTGTTTTGGCTTTGGTGCCAAGTTCTTATACAGCAACTTTAAGAATGCTTCAGAAATTCTATTTTTTAATTTTTATTAGTTTTTCAACATATTATTTTCAACAATAATTAAACTTAATTTCATATCTTATACCATTTTTTTTTACTTCCATCAATCACATCTGAGAATTTTCCAATCTATTCACTGTGATCCACGCGACGGTCACCTCCAGACTGGATTATTGTAACTCGCTCTACGTGGGGCTGCCCTTAAGACTGACCCAGAAACTCCAGCGGGTGCAGAATGCTGCAGCGAGACTCCTTACGGGGTCTTCGCTGCGAGATCACATTCATCCGGTGCTATATCAACTGCACTGGCTCCCGGTGGAGTACAGGATCAGGTTTAAGGTGCTGGTTTTAACCTTTAAAGCCCTATACGGCCTAGGACCCTCGTACCTACGGGACCGCCTCTCCTGGTATGCCCCACAGAGAAACTTACGGTCTTCAAATAAAAACATCTTGAAGGTCCCAGGCCACAGAGAAGTTAGGCTGGCCTCAACTAGAGCCAGGGCTTTTTTGGCTGTGGCTCCGACCTGGTGGAACACTCTGTCACAAGAGACTAGGGCCCTGCGGGACTTGACATCTTTCCGCAGGGCCTGCAAGACAGAGCTGTTCCGCCAGGCCTTTGGCCAGGGCACAGCCTGACTCCCTCCCTCGGCAATCTTTGCGGAGCTCTGGCCCAATGGTGGCCAGTGGCTTGAATTTAATTAATTTTATAATGAATGATTTTAGAGTGTTGCTTGTGTTGTACTTTTGTATTGTTTTGTTGTTGTTAGCCGCCCTGAGCCCAGCTTCGGCTGGGGAGGGCGGGATATAAATAAAATTTATTATTATTATTATTATTATTAATATACATTTCTTACTTTCACTATTACATTTAAATCTCATAACTAACATCTCTATAGAATGCTTCAGAAATTCTCATCTAATTTCTTCATGGGTTTTTGGAGTGCTGAATTCCCTGGTCTTGTTTCTGAAGTGGGTTAGGTATTCCCCACTGCTGTATCTTACATTATTGTATTCCTTCCAAAGTCTACGCAGAGCAGAGCATTGTGTATGCATGAGTGCTGTGCTTAAACCTGACCTTAACTATTTTCTTCCTCAGTGAAAGAGGCTTCCATTTTTCTCCTTTATTCACACAACACTTTATAATTTCTTTACAATCTTTGCCATTGACGAGTTGACTTTTTATCATTGTGAAATGGCTGAGGGTGGTGTGTCTGTGTGTTTCTTTACACTAAAAATATATCCAGTGCTCTATAACATCCCATGATGGATGAGGAAAGCCTGAAAGAAGTTATCCTCTACCCACATTAGGTTGGATGTGGGTAGAAACCTGCACATGATTGGGAACACTGATGAAGCAGTGGTCATTCCTTAATTACAAGGAGAAAAAAATTGATTCAATTTATATTTAAAGACAACAGGGACCTTGAGAGTGGGGGACGATATGCAGCCCGCTGTGTCTTTTTCAGAAGTGGAGATTTTGCCAATCCAGAATTCAGAAGGAGTGGAATGTTGGGCCAAGGAAACCAGAGAAATAATAAATAACTGCAAAGGGAGGAATCTCTCTTTTCCTTCATTTCAGGCCAGACATTCCTTGGTGCACTGTTTCATAGCTTTGTTTGGTAGGATGGTTCTTTTTTCACTTATCATGGAGTAAAAATACTTCTTCCTCATTTCAGTCTCTATATTTTGGCAAAATACCAATAGTAAATATTTTGTCTGTTGAGGTCCACTGTAGAAGCTGATATGATATTTGGTCCAGTGGAGTACAGTTTGTTCTGATGGTTGCTGAATATTTGACTCCTTGTCAGTCTGCTATAGATTAATCCAAAGTCCAACATGTGCTGTTCTAATAAAACAAGGAATTGTTTTCAAAAGTTTTCACCCAAAGCCTCAATGAGACACAGGTGGGGGTTTTTCCCATCGTTCCTTCCTGTTGAAGGCCAAGACCCAGGTAGAGAGAGTTAAATACTGGAAGTAACCCAGATCTTGTTAATCTAATTTTTATCTGAAAATGGAAGTGTGAGTGAGTGAGGCCTAATTCACCTATGCACACTTCAGTGTAGTCACTGTTTGAAAATGCAGCTTTGTGGAGATAATGCCATGTAGCAAATCTGTTCATGCAAAGGGGCTCATCCACATGGTTCTGGCAATTTGGTCAGTGTGGTGGTTAGAATATTGGACTAGAACTGAGAAGCTCTAGGTCCAAATCCCCAATCAGTCTTTAAGCCCACTTGGTAACTTTTGGACAGCTACTGTGTCTCAGCCTAACTTAAATTACAGGGCTGTTGTTGGGAGAACCGTGTACAATGGCTTGAGCTCCTTGGAGAAAACAAAGGATTTGAATGGAATGCATGTTCACAATACTAGCACAAGCCTTACACTGTTTCTACTGGCGTTGTGAAAACCATCCAAACCACCATGGGTGAATTAACTGAGCAAAGGGCCAACCACGTGGAGCTGCTCCAAGCAAATGGTTTTGACTCAGTCATGTAGAAACTGAACTGGTAGTATTCCTTGTGTGTTTATTCATTTGTCAGCCTCTTCAGCCCACCTTGCATACCGGCTGCATCTTTGGGGATAACTGTGCATTAAAAAATATACTTCAGAAAGCAAACAATAATTGCTTTTGGGAGAGCTTGCTCAACATCAGTTAAGAATTTGTGCTGCATGTGGAGCTGCTCTTGGACGTGGTCTGGAAACTTCAGCTGGTGCAGAATGCTGATGGGGACAGATAGCTGACAACATGTGACAGCTTTGCTAAAATATCTGCATTGCATGCTGATATGTTACTGGGATAGGTTCATGGTTCTTGTACAAAGCCCTGAACACCTTGGATCCATGAAACCTTAATGACCACCTGAGCCTGTTTATCCCACTGAGATCATCCAGAGATGATTGTCCCTTGTGTTACCAAGGCCTGCCTGGCTTCAACTAGTAGCTGGACATTTAATGTTGCTACTCCCATTCTGTGGGATACCCTTCTAATGTAGATTCAGCAGGCATCCTTGCAGTCTGAAAGGCCTATTGGTCTGTTTCATTTTCTCTTTTACCTGAGTGGCCATTATAGAAATACTTTTTAAAATATAATAAAGTAAATTTACAAGTAACATAATTATTATAATAATAGCCTTTTGTAATCTCACTGTATGAAGCTTTCACCGGACTTGTCTGAAGGCTCATGATAAGAAGTGACTGGCAGTAACTGCACTGATGTATCAGGTATGACATGTGGACCAGGAAATACAAAGAGAGAAATGAAGTTTCATAATGTGTTTTGAGAGGGGCAGGCAGACAGACAGAATGGACAGGTGCTTTCGGCAGCAAAATTTTAACTATGGCATTTTGCTTCTTGACAGACCAGCATTTCTTTTTAATGGAGTGCATTGCTAATTTCACGAGATTCCCAATGTCCATTCTTCCCATAATTTTCTTTAAATATATACCCCCGACTCTTAGCATATCAACACGAATGTACCATATCAGGAATACATCTCAAGTGATGTGAAAATTTTCAATTTGCCATTTCTTTTGCTTGATGCATCACAACACCTATGGCATCTCTGCCTTTTCACACAGCCCTGGGCACATCAGAAACATGGGGTGTAGTGGACAGAGCTGGAATTCTTTCAGGGAAACCTGGATTTAAATTCCTGGCCTAACTTCAAGTTCCCTGAATAGCTCTAGGCTAAAGTTGTGGGTGGTTTTCAAATTCCAGAGATGCTATTCTCCCCCTCCCACTTTTGCATAAGCAAGTTAGCAAGGTCAGAGGCACATATGATAAAGATAACGTGCCTCTTCTGAAAAGGAACTATATTTATTTGTTTAAATTTACATTATAAGAACAATAAGAAAAAGAGAAAATATACCACTGACAGATAGTATCTCTGGAAAGGGAAAAGCACTCTGTAATGCTAGGTTCAAGACTGATTCTCATGAATATCTTGATATGGTAAAATTCAGGTGCTTTTGTGGGGCGAGGTGGCGCATGTTGACTTAACTCCATCTCTTGGCATCATTAAAAATATGGGATAGGGATATTCATAATCCTATTATGTGAGAGTGTTCATAATATTTGATTACCCTGCCAAAATTTTACAATCACAACTTTACAAAATGGATATGTGACTCACAAGTTGAGGCTGCAGTCTTAATACCGTAGAGAAAGCCCAGAAATACCTTTGGGAGAGAAATTATTAGAGACGGGTTAATAACATCTTTATTTTTCCCCTTAAGTGCCTTTACATTTCTCTAGTGTTGCCCTCTTATGTGGATAAATATTCTTCCATACACATGAGACACTAGCTTTAAGGCACTATTTACTATTTAATTACATAGTAGTGTTCTTTAGGAAACCAAACTCCCATTCTACAGAAGATCCTCGTATGCATTTTAATTTTTAATCAGTACAAAAAGTGGAAGCACAGCAAGCAGCATCTTCTGAAGAACAACATTTTGGGTTCAAATTAAAATGGTAACATCTGAGGCTAGCTTCAGTTGCTTACTGGAGAATAAATACTTCCTGGTTTTGAGTATGTGGTATCATTATTCCAACTATCACCAAAATGGCTTCGACAAACAAGCATGAAGTATTAACAGGCTTGGGGAAACCCCATGGTTTGAGGTAGTATAAAACACATTAGGGCAGTGGCGTAGCGTGGGTTGTCAGCACCCGGGGCAATGCAAGTAATTTGCTCCCCCTAACCCGAAATCTGTGACAGCGCTGAAAGAGAGGGTAGGGGCAGAGAGGTGCGAGTGTGAGCGCCCCCCAGATGTTGCACCCGGTGCGGCCGGCCCCCCCTGCACCCCCACGCTACGCCACTGCATTAGGGGAAATAATGCTAAAAGGGAGGAGGGACTCAAGAACATCTCAGTGGGTACAGATTGCTGATTGCTGGGGTGGATGGGAAACATGGGTACATTGTGGTTGGTTGGTTGGTTGGCTGGCTTTTACTCTGAGCAAGAACACTTTACACTGTTTCATTTTGTGGTTGGTCCCGCTTGTAACAATCCCAAAAGAAATTGCACAAGGAAGATACTAAAGTAGCCTGAGATTCTTCAACTCCTTCACACAAGTTTCTTTTCTATGGTTACCCTAAAAAGGCAAAAGCAAAAAAGCACACCTCTCTTCCTTGTAGATCTGAATGTTCCCTAACAAAATGAATATCAGTAGGGACAAATGTAATGTCTTGCACCTCGGCCAGAATAACCAGCTACACAAATATAAGATGGGGGCACCTGCCTTGCCATTAGTACATGTGGAAAGGATCTAGTGGTCTAGGGACCACAAGCTTGTCATGAGTCAACAGTGTGGTGCAGCAGCAAAAAAATCTAATGCTATTCTTACCTTCATCCATAGAAGTATAGTGTCCTGATCAAGAGAAGTCATAGTTGCGCTCTATTCTGCCTTGGTCAGACCACACCTGGTGTACTGCATCCAGTTCTGAGCACCACAATTTAAGAAAAGCTGGAATGTGTGCTGAAGAGGATGACCAAGATGATCAAGGGTCTGGAAACCAAGCCTTATGAGGAATGGTTGAGGGAACTGGGTATGTTTAGCCTGAGTAAGAGGAGACTGAGAGGAGATATGATAGTCATCTATGATAGTCATCTTCAAATATCTAAAGGGCTGTCACATGGAATGTGAAGCAAGCTTGTTTTCTCCTGCTGTAGAGGGTAGGACCAAAAGCAATGTATTCAAGGTACAGGAACGGACATTTTGACTAAACATCAGGAATAGCTTTCTGTAAGAGCTGTTTGACAGTGGAATGGGCTCCCTTGGAAGTTGGTGGATTCTCCTTCCTTGAGGTTTTTAAGCAGAAGTTGGATGGTCATCTGCCATGGATACTTTAGCTGAGATTCCTGCATTGCAGGTGGTGGGGCTAGCTGACCCTTGAGGGCTAGCTGACCCTTGAGGTCCCTTCCAACTCTATAATTCTATGACTCTATAGGGCTTCCAGAACAAATCTGCTTGCAAATAACATGTAAATGAGTTCTAAAACTGCGCTATATTGTGCTATATTTCTGGAAGCTGCTGTTGTGTGAAAGCACTTTTAGATAGGACCATTTTGTATTATGTCACACCCCCCACAACAGCCATTTTGTGACTAGAGGCCATGGCACTCTCCCAAAATTCCAGATGTGAACACTGGACCCTGAATTGATAGACTCTGAATAAGCACATGAATAGAACAGAGATCTGAGGTGCATTTGCCTAACATTCACATGCTCCTTATAAGTCTAAATGAATCCCCTTATGTTCAACTATAGATGCAAAGGGTGCCACCACACTGTTGGGAACCCTGGAAAGCTTTCCTTCCTCATTGTATATGAATCTACTTAAGTTGGCAAGAATCTGTTTTGTAAACCTGATCCCTGTTTACTGTATTGCTCTGGTTCTCTCTTAAGCTGTGGGAAAGACTAGGCACCAACCCCCATCGGCCTTACTTCTTGGTAAACGTGCATAGGATTGGATGGTGTTTTACTCAATTGAGTGAGGCAGAGGTAATGGCTGTTCTGCTTTGCTTATACTGTTGCTGCATCTCTGCACACAGATTCTTCACAGTTTAAAGAAATTCTGCTTAATTTAATTTCATCATGTGGAAGACAGTCTAATTACTTGATCACCTGTTTCTGACTTGGTGTTGAATTCTTTTTGCATTTCTGATTTCCCCCTCTGGGACATGTATCTTCTTGCTAGCATCTGTTTCCCATACTCTTCTGTGAACACGGAAACTGATGATTAATTTAAGAGGGGTTCTGCCACGGTTGGTGGGCTTTAAATATGTCCAGTCCTCCCTCCCCACATTTAGGGTAGATTTGCAAATACTGCAATTTTTGCAAGGACAATTATTCTCTTGAAAATTAGTTTACCTTCCTTTTAAAAAATAAATAAATACAAGACTTGGGCCAGTAGGCAGTTTCACATTTATAACAGACCACAGTGTTTCATCCAATTGTGTATGCTTAAAACATAATTGCAGGCTACAAGTAAATTTGTGCAATTAAAGCCCAATGGAAGTGAACTTAGAGAGAAAAGCAACTTTGAGAGGGGGTGGTCGAGAAGCATCTGTGGGGCCTTAGCCTCTGCACCCCACTTTTCCTGTAACTTCTTTCCCACGGCTCCCCTGTTTTCCTCATCTGGGCCTTGCCAGCTGATAGTCACCTCCCCACCCACCCTGCCTGAAATTCTGTGTTCTAAATAACAAGCTCATTGGAGCTCCCAATGTTTGATTCAAATTTGCATACACGTATACTGTCTCGCAGTGGCACTTTTGTCTAAACCACTGAGCCTAGGGCTTGCCGATCGGAAGGTCCCAGCTCCTGCCAACCTAGTATCATGCCAAAGTGCAAGTAGATAAATAGGTACTGCTCCAGTGGGATGGTAAACGGCGTTTCTGTGAACTGCTTTGGTTTCACCAGAAAGCGGTTTAATCATGCTGGCCACACAACCCGGAAGAACTATCTGAAGACAAACGTCGGCTCCCTCGGCCAGTAAAGCAAGATGAGTGCCACAACCCCAGAATCATTTGCGACTGGACTTAACTGTCAGGGGTCCTTTACCTTTTACCTTATTTATACTTTCTCCAGTGAATTGAAGCCAAAACAGTGCCAGTTATTTGCCATAGGGAAAACCTATGGCGTTTGTGGATAAGGATTTAAAGGCCCTCTTACAGTGGGCTTAAATGTATACAGTAAGCCCAGACCCAAGTCTTATGTGACCCTTGCTAAGTGCCTTAACGTCATGGCCACTCAAAATGGAGCATTTTTGCTATTAGTGTATAGTTGCATCAGCCCAGTTTCTACCACTGTGATATATGTGATGCAATTAATCTTCTTTCCAATTTCTGCAACACCAAAAGAAACAAATGATTTATTTATTTAAATCTACATGCACACAGGTCCACACACATAGGTGTTAATGATATCACTACCAATGGTAGAGTGGTTCTAGAGCAGTAAGAGCTGTTCAACAGTGGAAGAGTCTCCCTCGGGAGGTTGTGGACTCTCCTTCCTTGGAGGTTTTTAAGCAGAGGTTGGATGGCCATCTGTCATGGATGCTTTAGCTGAGATGCCTGCATTGCAGAGGGTTGGACAAGACGACCCTTGGGTCCCTTCCAACTCTAAGATTCTATGGTTTAAAGCCACCAAGTTTTTCTTCATTGCATGGTTATTTTACGCTGGGCTGTATATTGTTTTAATTTGTAGTTATTGCTCCTTGGCTGTGAAATTTGTTTTGTTTCGATTTTATATGCAAAATTGTGTTTGGCTTTTGTAAACTGCCCAGAGAGAACATTGTACCACCGTGTGTCCTAAAAATCTTTAAAAATGCATAAATAAAATAGAGCAAGGTGAATGATGATGAATCTCCACCCCCTCAAACAAACAAAAAGCCCAACCCCAGAGGAACAAATTATGTACAAATTATCTACAATTATGTAATTTTGAGTGAAGGAATTACTCTGGATATTTTTTGTCTTCTAATTGCCCTGATTACCATAATTAATATGAGCTATCAGACAATTCTGGAAGCAACACAACTTGCATATTTGGCATGGAGATCTAGTACAAAATGTACCCTGCTTTACTAATCAGTTAATCTCACGGGAGGCTGGCCCACTAGGGTGAACAGGGCACACTGTCTTACCATCTTCAGCCTCTTGGCTTACTTACAACTAGCCCAGTGTTTGGCACATTTAGAAGTCAACAGGGAGGAGGTTAGGGACAAAACTAGAGTTAGTTGGCTCTGCTTATCATTGGCTCCAACTTTGCCTGTTATTGTCATCACTGCTTTCTTCCCTATCAGCACCAATGACCACCAGTCACCACTGATAAATCCAGAGTCAGTGTGATGTAGTTGTCAGAGTGGCATACTAGGACCTGGGAGACCACAGTTCATTTTCCACACAGCCAGGAAGCTCACTGGGTGGCCTTGGACCAGTCACTGCCTCTCAGTCTAACCTACCCCACTGGCTTGTTGAGGGAAACGGTTAAACAAGGAAGAAAGAGAACCATGAATACCACCTTGAGCTTCTTGGAGAAAAAGATGGGATATAACTGCAATAAAAAGGAAAGACTTCATGAAAGCAGAGGGCCCACATATCTGAAAGACTGCCTCCTCCAATTATTAAGATTGTCAGAGGATGGTCTTATTTCATCTTTGGGATAAGTGCATTATGTATGCACTAAAGCGAGGGCCTTCTCTGTGGTGGTGCCTTGACTGTGGAATGCCCTCTGGGGGGGTGCTTGGCATTCTTCCCAGCTCCAGGTTAAAAGACTTCTTATATGCCCAGGCATTTTAAACTATGGTATTTTTCAGCTATTCTGTTGTATGGTTGATTATTACCTATATTGCATTTGTAGATTTTAAATTCATATGCACACCTCCCAGGGTGAAGAACCATAGCTCAGTGATAGAACATCTGCTTTGCGTGCAGAAGATATCAAGTTCAATTCCAAGCATCTCTGATGAGGCTGATAATGTCTTCTGTCTGAATCCCTGAAAAGCTGCCATCCGTTTTTATAGATGTGGATGATATTGAACTGCATTGAACAAGAGTTTGACTCAATAGCAAATTTATGGATAAGCAGCTACTTATTTTCCTATGAAATCTGTTTTTGGGTGAAGATACAGTTTTACAGTGGTACCTCTAGTTACGAACTTAATTTGTTCTGGAGGTCCGTTCTTAACCTGAAACTGTTCTTAACTAATGGCGTGCTTTCGCTAATGGGGCCTCTTGCTGCCGGCACACGATTTCTGTTCTCATCCTGGGGCAAAGTTCTCAACTCGAGGTAACTCTTCCAGGTTAGGACCCAAGTGCAACAGTACTCTCCCCTCCTGTGTTTTCCAGCAACTGGTAGTCACAAGGCATACCTCCTACAATGATGGAACTAGAACCTAGCCATGAATAGCCTTATCTTCCACAACCTCTGTGAAAACAACCTATCAGCCCTAACTGAAGATGCTGGGGACTGAGTCTGACCCCTCCTGCGTGCAAAGAAAATGCTCTGCCACGGGCCCTTCTGCAGGTAAATGTGTGTGGCTGAAAATGCAATAGGCTCAGCTCTGCTTGTAATATATGCAATTATAAATCCAAGATGAAAGTCCCAAGATGAAAGCAGAAGTGGTAATTCTCATCACATAAAACTATAAGAGTTAAGACCTGGGCAGGTATCAGAAGTTACATGGAAGTACAAAGCAGATGGGGACAGACTTGCAAGCCTGCGAGGCTCTACATCACATACCTTCGACAGTAGCTTTGCCCTCCCAATCCAATATTCCTGTCTTATTACAAGAGTGCCCCCAACCTCTGCTACCAATAAGTTCTCCTGCCTCCTCTGCTATAACCTCCTGGCTCTTTCAATCTTCTCTTGCTCCCCATGTACCTGAAAACATGTCTTTATTATTTATCTGAGCCTTGTGTGAAGTCAAAGCCTTTCCCTTCTCAACCTTGGCTTTCCTTGTCATTCTCACACCTCTCTTTTCATTACACTCTGTAATTTTTCTGCCAAGCCTCTTCTCTTCCTGCATGTTTTACACCATGTGGCTCTGCCTTCCTTACTTTTAATTAGTTTTTTTCCTGATGGTCCCCCTTGCCCTGTTTTTTAATGCATTGCTTGCTGGCTATCAGAACCTCTGGGCAACCCTCTAATTTATCTCTCTGTGCTTCCCATTATCCAGCTGTGTCATTTGCCCTTTATTGATCCCCACCACCACCACCCTTGAATCTATTCCGTGCTTCCCTGCTTTTTCTTCACCGTGTACTTCTTGGATTTAATTTTCCCAAGTTTGCTGCCTCACTGTTCAACATCCCAACTGGACTGGCCTTGTGCTTTGCAGCCTCTTGCATTGCCTGCCACAGTTTTCCATCACATGCTTCACATCATTCAAGATTAAATTGGGGGGTTGCTTTCTTGTTTGCCAGTGACAACTGTTTGGGTGTTAGGAGGACTACTGCTGCTAGGACTAATCTGTCTTTTGGCCACACCTCTGCTGTTCACTTCAGATGGCAGCAGCAGAAAAATACTCTCTTCTTCAGTAGTTGCAATGGCATTTAAGATGAGTAAGATACGTGTTTAAGAAGAATGGAGCTGCTAGGTTAAATCAGCAACACTGGCATAGACCAGAATTCTGCACTAGAGAAGCTCTACAAGTTATTTGAGGCTGCTATCTTATCTCCACTGGGGATGGAGGAGAAATTCAGTTTTGTTTGCATTTTAATTAGAAACTTCCTAACTAACACATCTCGAACCAATATTCAAACTGAAATGCAACTAGCTTTTGAAATTTGTGCTGTGCTGAATTTTGCAATGCAGTTGTCCAACCAAATAATTTGTACACAAATGCATATGTTAGTGAGAAATGTGCATAAAACAAATACACCTATTTTGCACAAAATTTTCACATATATTTGTCTAAATGTGGTTATTGGGAGAAATTCGCACTAAAATGCTAGTGGATATTCATGAGGGTATTTTTACTTAAAAAATCTTAAATTGCTGAGAAAATGTGGAGAACTGAAGACTGAAAAAATGAGAGAAACAGAGAATCAAAATAAGCAGATTCATATTCCTCACTTCCACTTACGAACCTGTCATTGCCCTTATTCAAATTCCATTTTTCCATGCATAACTTAGCACAAAACTCTATTTTTTTAGTTTCGACATCTGAATTCCTGAACACATTTTATTTATAACATTTGTGCCAACTAAAGAACTCAGAATAAGATAGAGGGAGGTTATCCCATTTATTATTGCAGCCACCCTGTGTAGTAGGTTAGGCTGAGAGTGACTGGCCCAAGGTCACTCAGTGACTTTATGGCAGAACTGAGATTTGTGCAAAGGCATTCTCTGTTTAAGTCTAACACTCCATTGGAAGGCAGAAATTGTAGTCCACACAAGCAACCGTACTGCAAATTAGTTTGGGGTGCATAGATCATTCAAAGGGATAGTGACAGCCTGCTGCTAAGAAGGTCTTGCATCAGACTGACTTTATACATAGGCTTCTCTGCCTATAAGGACTGTACAACCAGACTAACATTTAATTGAGGCTGGCAGATGCTTTTCATGTGCTTCGCTCACACGCAGGAAAGCCTCAAGTTGTGTAAAGTCAGCTTCAAAAGAAATATCATGCAATCAAGTGGCAAATTTTACCTGGCTTATACTGAAGCTCACAACGCCAGAGGAAGCTAGATTTCTAAATTGTGAAGATAATGGAATCTAATGAATTTATTTGAACATTATAACCTCTCCCCCCCCCCGCCCCTTACTATATAGTTGAAAGAAAACCCTGTTGAATCTGTGCAGACTTTACTCTTGGGGGAAATTACAAAATGGAGAAGAGATATTTGGGTCCTCCTTTTAGAGCATATTACGCTTAAAGGGTTTTACCCACCTATATGTACATACTTCCTGCAGCATCATTTCATTTGTTTTTGTGACAGCAACATGCTGGAGAAGTTGTTAACAGATTTGGATCATTTATCTGCTATTGTAGCACTGAATATTTTTAATGAAATGAATTTCTTTCCTTCCTCATTGCATTTTGTGAGTTGTATAACATGCTTGCCATGACTCCTTGCATCTCAGGTTTATAAGCCCAAATAAGCTCAGAGAGAGGTGGAAAGAGAGAGAGGGAGAGGGAGAAGAGCCTTTTTTAAAAAAATAATCCATATTCCAAGAAGGGAGGAAAAAGCAGAGCAATTTTTAAAGCTCACTGAAAACAAAATATGCAGTTTGGTACGAGAGCTGTCACTCTCTGATGTGGGGTAATTTAGAAAGCCTAAATGTGCTGGTGTTTAATGGCAAGAAAAAGACCGCCCATATCATTCGGGAAAAGTGTGAATTTTGAGAACAGGGAAAGATGCATGATGACACCCAGTCACTGAACTAAAAATAAGACTCGGATTTTTTACGTATAGATTTTCTTCTTTGCTTGCAGCATAAATAACAAGCTATAAAGAGGGGCCATTTCCTTGTCAACCCAGAATATCCACTCTAGGGATATCCTAGGGATGAGGAACTTGTGGTTTTCCAGGTGATGTCTGACTTCAGTTCCCATCAGATCCAACCTGCACAGTTGATGAAAAGGAATGATGGAATATGTAGTCTGGCAACATTCTAAGGGCCACAGGTTCCCTGTTCCTGCCTTAGGGGGAAATTTCATGTTGAATATGAGGCCCTGATAGTCCTTTCTCCATTGTGCAGTATCTCAATAAGGAATAATTTGTTTTGGATAAATGACGAAAGGGAAGGGATTTCCTTCCCTTTGTTACTTATTCCTGTTTGTTACTTGTCCAAAACATTTTCTCCAGCTCTGTATTTTCACATACAATCCCTCCCCCCCATCCAGTTTAGGCGTGTACCTTTTGCCCACACATCCCAAAGGAAGACTCAAGAACTAATGTTATGTTCAATAAATATAGCACAGAGATCTGCAACTAACTTAACTAAGTGGCAGGTGAAACCTATGTAGATAGGGAGGGGAAACATGGGTGAGTCCCTCACCAACACACACACACACACACACACACACACACACACACACACCTGTGGCCTGGATAAGTCCAGTCAAGGAAGACTTTGCACTTGATTTGCCTGAATGTACAAAAAGGAAAATGCTTTATGCAAATAGTGCTTGTGTTGGCTATTTGCAGTTTAGTAGCGCAGAGAGCTTGCTGGGGAGACCATGCATTAAAAAGAAAGGACTCAAAAATAACTTAAACAAGGTTTTAATAAGAAAAACAAAAACTCCTTTTACACTAAGTACATTAACCAGACCCAACCACCAACCCATCCCCCAGGGTAATGGGAGAGCTAGGTGCTGCTCCTTATATACTACACCCAAATGCTGTCATACCTTAATCAAATACAACTCAGCAGCACCTGCTACGTTTCACAGCTGCAAAGCTGGGTCTCGTTATCTTGCTCTGGCCCTTGCTTTGGCCCCTTAAAGACATACACATCGGGTGCAACAATGATGAACCTTTACATTTAAATAAACCATTCAACATTTCCCCTGCGGTTCATCATTGTGGAACAAAAACATAAAGCATACTTTGTACATGTCTTTCATGTGTAACCTTTGGAAGTGCTTTAGTAAAAATGTCCGCAATTTGATTGTCACCTGGAACATATTCAAATACAATCATTTCGTCAGCAATTAGTTTCTTTACAAACTGTAAACGTAACCGTAAGACTCTAGTGCGCTGCGTATTGGTCTCTGAACACAGGATAGCAAGTCCGCTCTGGGAATCAAGGTAAACTTTTACTGTTAGTGTTACTTGCATCTGTAGGTCTGCAAATACTTGCAGATACCATTCTACATCACGAGTGGCCTGAACGCATGCACATAATTCACTCTCTGTTGTGGAGAGACAAATAATGGTTTGTGTCTGGGACTTCCATTCAAATGGACAACCGTTATAACAAAACACCATACCAGACACACCCCTGCAATTATTTTGTTCCACTGCATGAGATGCATCGCAGAAAAATTCAAAACCTTTGTCAATCCATGTTGTAAACTGCAACCTATAATGTTTGGTGTGTTTAAGGTAATTTCTGAACATCACTGTAGCTTTTTGTCTCAAAAACTGCCTTATTGGCATACACAGTATTAAAATGTTCATATGCAAAACGTTGTGGCTTCTGTCTCTTTATCTGAACGTCTTAGTCCAGAAGGAGAGTCAGACTCCTCAGACTTAATGGGACTAAGTGAACCACTAGTTTCAGGTTGTAAATCATTGTCAGATTGAAGAGATGCCTGTAGGCTAAGCTCACGGTCAGAAAACTCAAGAGAATCTAACCTCCCCTTGGGTCCCTTTAACTTTAAATCATCAAACAAATGAGATTCAACAGACTTTTTGTCTTTTTCCATTAATTCAGAAGCACCATTTCCTGCTGCTGCTGCTTCTTCCTCTTCTTCCTCAGTATTATCTATACCATCAGTATCTTGGAAGACAGCAACTCCATTCCAATTTACAGTTTGTATCATGCTTCTGGTAATATGAAATTTGCCAGTTGCTGGCATGTAAATTCTGTACGCCCCCTGCTGGTAGCCCATTAATTTTCCCTGGACACTACGTTCACCCAATTTCTGCTTAGCGGGATAATGCATAATTACATCTGAACCCCAAATGCGTAGGTATTTCAGATTAGGGCGTTTTTTAAATAGCTTCTCATAGGGGGTGACATCTAAACCAGAATGATAACTGCGATTTTTAACATAACAAAAAGCATTAAGCGCTTCAGCCCAAAAGTCTTTGGGCAGATTAGCATCGTGCAGATACGTTTTAACCCCTGCCTGTAGGTCACGCTGCACAACTTCAACAAGCCCATTTTGCCAGGGACTTCGGGGGCAAGATAACTCATGAGTAGTCCCCTGCGCTTCCAGGAATTTCTCAAAATCCTCAGAAACAAATTCCCCGCCCCGGTCAGAAAATAGGTTCTTAATTGGTTTGTTAAAGTGCGTTTTTACCCAGTTGCAAAAAACTTTGTACTTCTCAAATGCTTGGGACTTCTCAGCTATTGCATAAGTCCAACAATATCTACTATACTGGTCTATCAGAGTAAGCCAGCACTTAGAACCTCCTAATGATGGTGGGAGTGGCCCAACTAAATCACAATGTACACGCTCAAATGGCTCAGTTACTTTCCTATCTGAGCACCTACCCTTGCGTGCAACCTTAATCTTATTCTTGCAACAGGATAGACATTGCATAAAGAATTTACATGGTTTTAAGTTGAGGCCATTAACAATATTCTTTGTCTTAATTACATCAGCAAAATTCAGGTGTCCCAGAATTCTGTGCGCCTCATGGACACACCCGGAATGAGGCCTTACATTCCTCAACCCCTGGCTTGACTGTGCTGCTCTGCAATTTATAGGCGATTGGGAGTAGGTGCGAAAATACAGTCTATATAAACCATCAGATTCCCGGGCATATAATAGACGTTTGTTCCCATCGAAAAACTCACACATTGACTTTAAGAAACGCACAGTTATGCCTTGACGAGCAAAGCACCTTACTGACAATAAATTGTCCACTGACGGGCAGTAAATGCAGTTCGCTATTGTAATGTTTAAAGAGTCAAGTTTAACAGTACCCCTGCCAAGCGACTGCAAGACTTGTGAATTGGCTAAATGTACATTACCAATTTCCTCTTCGAAAGAAATAAACAAGCTTCGATCGTTGCAAATATGCTGAGATGCTCCTGAGTCCACAACAAAAGACTTCCACTTGGCACGTTTAAGTCTTCTACGATCTGTTGTCCTAGCATGGAAAACTCGCGGCTCGTTTCTGTCTCTACTATACGATGTCGGCTGCTGGGCTGACAACCGTGACTGACGAACAGAAACAGGCTTGGGAGTACTTTGCTTTCTTTTGGATCTGCAGTCCTTTGCAAAATGTCCTTGTTTATTGCAGAACCAACAACGCTTGGCAGCTTTAAATGCAGTTGTATCACCACAGGTTTGCATATGGCGTTCCTCATTACTTCTGGAAATAGGAGTGCTTATGGCACAAGCCTCCCTTCTGTCCAACTCGCCCATTAATCTTGCCGTTACCCCTTCCACAGTTAATTGTGCTGGTGGAACAGCAGATATCTGGCTAGCTATACCATCAAAGTCCTCATTAAGGGAACAAAGAATGATAAAAACATACTGAATATCAGGTATGTCCATGTCCCTTCGAATTAATTCGCCGCGTATTGCCTCCAGACGTCTCAAGTGTGCTGCCAAATCACCACCAGGCTGCAACTTCGTCTGGTACAACTGCTTGAAAAACGTCAATGCAGATGCTGACTCTTTTCTAACATGCACTGCTGCAAGACTGTCCCACATTTCTTTGGCAGTTTTCTTATTTCTTATATAGACTACTTGCTGGTCACTGACTGCCAAATTAATTATCGCCCTGGCTTTTGCATCTCCTTTCGACCAAGCATTAGTCACAGGGTCAGGAGGGTCATCAGTTACATAGGTCCATACTTCTCTAGAGGTCAAAAGCGCCTCCACCCGAAAAGACCATAAACTATAGTTCTCATCTGTTAGCTGTGGGAAGACCAGAGCCTTCTCAGCTTCAGGAACCCGGTCAACCATTCTGGAACTCTTCCAGACCCACAGAACTACGCTAACAGGAGAAGGAGTTTTCAAACCTTTCTCAGAGTCCAAAAATATGCAGTCATCCACTCAGCAGCTGGGCCCATAACCAAAGATGTTGGCTGTTTACAGGATGGTAGCGCTGCAGAAAGCTTGCTGGGGAGACCATGCATTAAAAAGAAAGGACTCAAAAATAACTTAAACAAGGTTTTAATAAGAAAAACAAAAACTCCTTTTACACTAAGTACATTAACCAGACCCAACCACCAACCCATCCCCCAGGGTAATGGGAGAGCTAGGTGCTGCTCCTTATATACTACACCCAAATGCTGTCATACCTTAATCAAATACAACTCAGCAGCACCTGCTACGTTTCACAGCTGCAAAGCTGGGTCTCGTTATCTTGCTCTGGCCCTTGCTTTGGCCCCTTAAAGACATACACATCGGGTGCAACAATGATGAACCTTTACATTTAAATAAACCATTCAACAGCTTGAACCTCGCAATGTAACTTTTTAACAGCCTGTTATTACCATTACTAATGACAGCTTAGAACTATTTCACACTTTTCTCACTAGTCTTGTTTCCTCACAGTAAACATACCAAGTGCCCAAGGCAGGGGTGTTCATTCCTAGACATGCAACAGACACAGAGCAGGGAGCCATAGGCTACCAAGGCTCCCCAGTCCATGCCACCAAATATTTAGGAACACACACCTGTGCTTCACAATTTAACTAATCACAATAGCAAATACCAGCATAAGCCGCAGCAAACATTCTCACTCCATAGAGCCCATCTTATTTCAAAGGCATTGCTTATTTTAAAAAGAATCTCATTTAGTTATTACATTTTTTTATCTCCCATTTATTTAAACTGAAAAGTCCCAGCTCACCTGCCTGCCATTTGCAAAGGCCCCTGGCTGTATATCATGGACTATTCACAAACATTCTGATTTCTGAGAGGGAAAGGTCAGTTGTGGAATTTGGCTCAGGGCAGTTACTATGAAAGAAATAGAAGGTATTTGGATTAGAAGGGGGAAATTGCATAGTGCCTAGGGTTAGGGAGTTAGGCAAAAAAGGTGGCTGATCATCTGAGAGATGAGAAAGCATAAAGCTTAGGAGAAACTCACATGTTTCATTCTAAACAACCTTTTTCTTGCACTGCTTTGTTTCCTTGGTAAACTGAAGAAATCCATAGATCAGATACTACATTCAGTGTACAGATTTGCAGCTGGAAATCCTTCACTGTTCTTTATCAGCACCTAATGAAATTGCTACAGAGAATAGAGCTTCAATCAGCCATCAGATCACGGCTGTCTTGTCTACACTTTATTTGCCCTTTCATTGCTGTTGCTAATCATGGCTTTCGGGAGGAAGAAAGAAGATGCTGGAGTGGGAAGAGATGGTTGCTGATAGGACAATGTGTCTTTTGGCTGGGCTGCGCTTTCCCTTGGAGTTTTAGTACACTGTAGTTTGTGCCTTTTAAACCATGCGATGTAACACTTAACTCTCAGCAAAGGGGACGTTTGTCAGTAACAGAAAGCTGATAATCAATGCGGTTAGTAAGAGGGAAGTGTAAGAAATCCTGGCACTGATGCAGTTCTAGCTCTGCTCTAAGAGCACCCATGCAACGTGACCTGTCACAGTTATCAGCCTGGTATTTAGACGCTTCAGTGTAGGTCCAGCTTAGAGATGTGTGATTCATTGCAGATCAGCCGAAGCAGTCATGCAGCAACCTAAGATGGTGCACAAATTGCTGCTAGATAAAGATGCTTCTCCATAAATTTGGAGTTTAATTTTTAATTTCTGTACAGTGTCTAGCCACTAGACTCCAGTGTTTGCGAGCACTTAATGATAATTAATTGGGTAACGTCCTTATAGTGAGGTCACTTCTTTCTCCCTTCCCTGCTGTGTTTAACTTACACTTCCTTCCAAAGTGTCTAGGTTAACACCAATGTATTCAGTCTGGTGTTGTTTTCTCTCTGTGTATAATGAGAAAGCAGGTTGTCAGATGCTGAAGGCGACAGTTTGCCAAGCCATATAATCATGCTGAAGTGCATTAACAACACTCAGGTATCCAAAAAATATCCCTGTGGATGAAATCATTAGGATGCTGTATATGCAGCATTTTTCCTCCCTGTGTCTGCTGGTGAGCTCTTGCTGGACTTTGCCTTCGTGTCTGGAAAGAATCTGTCACATCAATAATGCCCCTTAAGAATTTGTGTTTTGGTATAAATGAGAATAACAATAACATTCTACAAATGCTGGATTGTGGTGGGACTTCGTTGAGGTAAAGGAGGAGGGAGGCACCCACATTATACTCATAAATAAGTGGAACATGTAAATAGGGAGAGTAGGGATGAGTGCTCTACCTCTGCCACACATTGTGCTCCATGAGTTAGAGATGTGGTGGAGAGTCTCCTGTCCTCATATAGGCTTCCAGTGCAATCAGTGGTGGTTAGTGGCCATCAAGACTATAGAAGCAGAATTATTATTATTATTATTATTATTATTATTATTATTATTATTTATTCCCCACCCATCTGGCAAGGTATCCCAAGCAGTAAGTGGAGCCTGAGCCAATGACAGGCAGAGTCCACTAATTTTAGTTCCACCCTCCTCCTTTGATCTGCAGAGTTCCATAAAGGGCATTACTGAGACTAAGGAAGAGGAGGCTGACAGATTGTTCCACCACCCCTGGAGCGGTTTTAAGAGAGAAGGCCGGCAGGTAGGGATTGGGTGAGGGCAGACTAAGGTTGATGGAGCAACCTGCCTTTGCCCTAATGGACCCACCTCCCCTGGGTGCAATGCAGACCCCTGATTTTCCATGTCTGCACATTGTTTGGAGAGTCTTCATAGATAGAACAGTCTTCTCACTGCAGACGATCACCCTTTAACTTGTGGGGACAGTGATGAGGGGTAGGGAAGGAGGTAGCACGTTGATCCCCATAATCTCTTCTCATGTCATGTTCTACTAACTAGTAAATATATTGCCTGAATATGGCTTTTATATCTGAAGGACCCTGCTGATTGGAAGACAATCCACAGTAATGTAAACTACAGCATGCAATTTAATGAATGTAGGTGGCACTCAGTTAACCACTTCAGCTGTCTTCCTTTTATCGACTGCCCAAATTACCATGTTGGGCTGTAGACAATATGGGAAAATAAAAGCAAAGGCCCTCTATTGACATTTTGGAATTAAAATTATGTTTACTGCGAAAGAGAGAGAGAGAGAAATTGTATGTTTAATTGGTTGTAGGCTGCAATTTGTGTGCACTTAGGCAGGAAAAATACATCTATCTGGGGGACTGTTAAAGATCACTTTCCTTTGAGTCAGCAAAGTTCATGGCTGTGTGGGAAACAGATCTATACTCCATAAAACCTCAAAACTAACAAGTAGTTCAGTCTGAGGCAACACTTGCCACAAAGACTAATTTATTGAATCAAGCCGAGCAGTGGTGAAATTGTCATAGAGGGGCTCAATGAGAAGACCTGAATTTGCATCAGAAGGAAGGGATGGAAAATATCCCTTCCATGAGATGAGAGGAGCTTCATGGCTGGTAAGTTGATGAGAACTGGGGGCTGTTCTGGAAATCTGCCATGAGCTGGAAAGCTGCAGCATATTCACTCTATTTTAGCGGGGTAGCCAACATGTCCTTTCCAGAATTCCAGCTCCCATCCGCCACAGCAAGCATGGACAAGCACCAGGGATGGTGAGAGTTGTAGTTCAACAACATCTGGAGGATTCCACATTGGCTTTTCCTGTTTTAGATTCATACAATTAAGATACAAACCAGGAGCCAAAGAGTGACTTAGGTTGACATGTGCACACCCAGAACAAGCGTATATTATTATTTCTTTATAGTCCACAAAAATTATATACTACTTGACTGTAAAACAACAGCCTGCAAAGCAGTTTACAAAAAGGATTAGAAAAAAATTATTAGTGGAAAACAGCGGAAAACAACTATTCAAAACACTTTAAAAATAATTAAGATCAACGATCAGCTTAAAACCAGATTAAAACACAGGTCAACATTCTCCATGTCTGGGTAGGCTTGCCTGAACAAAAATGCTTTTATCAAGTTCCAAAAAGAGTATGGTGAAGGTTCCTGCCTGATCCCATATTTTAGGATTTAAAGCTAAAAGCCAAAATGATAAAAACTACTCTTTTTCTTTAAAAAGGACACACAGAAACAGAATTAAGTCAAGACAATTGTACCATGTCAGGGAGAAGGACTGTAGCTCAGTGATAAGAGTATCTGTTTTTCATGCAGAAGGTCCTAACTTCATTCCCTGGTTTCTCCAGTTAGGGCTGGGTGGGGGCGACCCTGGTCTGCAACCCTGCAGAGATGCTGCCAGTTAATGTAGACAAATGTTGAGCTGGATGAAACATTTGTCTGACTCTGTATAAAGTGGCTTCCTATGTTTCTAATCTGTTGCCCAAAGCTGTATTTGTCTTAATAGTAGGTCTGGCCCTTTTTGTGAAGATATTTTCTTTAAACCGTATGTCTGGGAGGGGATTAGTCTTAGAAATAAAAGGACACAAAGTGGGGAAGGAGGACATAACAGTGTTTCTGAGTAGCATTGCAACAGTATTGGCACAGGCTCTGGAAGTATAATTGCTGGCATTCAAGTTATTTCCCCGAAGGTGGCAAATTCCAGGTTGCAAAAGTGCTCGGCATTGTTTTGATAGGGGTACAGATTCATTCATTTTCTACAGAGCTTTCTAAACAAAATGATGGGATGCAACTGTGCCAAATGGCTATGTGGGAGATATATCCTGCTTGGTCCTGTAAGATGGTGTCCACAGAATCTCTCTCTCTCTCTCTCTCTCTCTCTCTCTCTCACACACACACACACACACACACACACACTTTCCACCTCAGTTTTCCAGTCTGTGTACGGAAAACACAAGAAAGAGACATGTAAACTTTTATTTTTCTTCCGCCATGATTATCTCTTTCTGGCTCAAATGTAATATACGAAGCAGTCCTGACTCTGAACAACTTGTTATGTCTTAGCAGCGAGTTCACATGAGTCGCTTGCTTTCCTGTAGGCTTTCCCACCCCCCACTCACACTCTTTTATCACCAGTGCAGAGAAACCCACTTTCAAACACAGCAAGAGCTGTGCTAGCTCTGTAAGATAACAGTGATGAATTGGCAAGCTGGGAATAGACTTTGGTCCATGAACTTTTCCCTCCACTGTTCACAGATCAAACATACACACGCAGGTGCCAGAGATTCGCAGATCTCAGCTTGTTAAATGCTTGGTACTGTCTTTCTCGAAGACATTTGCCTTGTTTCCACGGCAATGCAGCAATACAATTCATCCAAATGACCAAAAGTCTGCCCACATCAGCTTCCTTTGTTCAGCTAGTTTCAAGGTGCTGACCCATTTGCCCTTGTCCTCTAGACTCCTTTCTTTCCATTTGCTCTTGATTATAACAGCTTCATTTCAGTCGCCCACAAGGAGACGGAACTCATTGACTTCCTAATATTAAAAGATGTCAAGAATCCTGTGTAGCTTCTTTTCATTCCATAATATACTTTTGCAGGAGGAATGGCTTGAGCTGAAATGAAGTTTTGGAAGGAATATCATTGCTTCCTGAGGTTTTCAGTTTCCACCCACATTTCAAAAGCCACACCTTTGAAATGCAGAATTTATCATTATATATTTAAATTTTAAATTCTGTGTTTAAAAGGTTAGGGTTTTGCTGTCTCTGGTGTTCAGAGTTAGATGAATATAGTTTTAAGCACACAAATATCACGTTTCCGTGTTCTGCAATATAAAAAGGCTCAAAAGAGGAACAGAGGGAAGTTAAAATTTGGTACAACTTGCTGAGAGTTTGCCATGAGCCCCATAATGCTGTTGGGATTGGGATTGGGTTGGTCAGTTCTGATGGAGGGATAAATAAATGAGAGAAGGACTGAATTGTGAGAACCTGGGTTGGAGGAGGGGGAATCACCCTTTTCAACTCCAATTTCAGACACATTGGAAGGGGAATATGGGAGAGGCTTAGTGGAGGCTGCGCAGGTATTTGATCAACAAAGTGGCATCACCTTTGCATTTTTGTATGTTTGTTTTTCGCTACTGCATGTATTTCATATTAACTTTACCCTAGTATATCCCTTTCTGGGCTTTGTCCATTATTTGGCTGGAGAACAGCACTAAAAAAAAAAATCAGAGAAGTGTGAATTTCAAAGGATGGCTGTGTTTGCACATTGTTTGGGGAGGTGAAAATTAGGAAGGTTTGCCTTTAGATGAGAACTAAACCAATCTTTCCCCCACCCCCATCCCTGTTCCCTATATCTTCATTGTGAAAATTCACTAGTTGCTCTGATGGTCAACGTAACTCTAGTTTTCCAGCCTGAATGGTGTCTCACCCAATGGTTGATGCTTAATCACCAGCATTGATGAAGTTTCACCAAAACAAGAACATTCAATTCTCGGCTGCAAAAGGACAGACCTGGGGCTGCCACTGACAACAGCAATCCCATGCTTACTTCCCCCAACCTTATCTGTCACATGTAATACCTTGTGTCTTGGTGTGCGCAGTGACTATGCAAGGGAAGAGTAAGATCACCCTAGTAGGCTCACTCCCTCCTGCAACCACACACATCACGTTGGTCCAAAAGGGACTGTGCATGCAATTTGTACATGCATGGTGCAACCCTTTCAGACTATCTGTGCGGCTACTTGGAGGGACATGGCCAGTCAGAGCACTGGTATAGGGCTAGTGCAGGAATGGGGAATCATTTTCAACCCTGTTATATACTGAGTTGAATAGGATCCAAACTGCAGCAGTCTGATTGGTCCTAGAACAATAGGATCCAAAAGGCAGCAGTCTGATTGGTCCTAGAACAATAGGATTCAGAATGCAGCAGTCTGATTGGTCCTAGAACAATGCAGCAGTATGATTGGTTAGCAGGAACTACCCAATCATGCTCCAGATAGAAGTGAATCCACAACCTGATTGGCTTACAGTAGAATTCCGGAATTAGCCAATCATGTGCAGCCCATTGTGTAAATAATGTATATAACGCAGATACTTTGAGGGGACATTCATTCATTCCTCCTCACCACTATGAGCTGAATAAAGAGCATGAAATCACTTTGCGACTCTGAGTATATTTCAAACCCAAAGACCACATTCACTCATAAGCAACCTCCAAGGTGGGGTGGGGGGACACACACATACTCATGGTGGGCGGGGCCAGAGTTAAAAGTGAGTGGAGCAATGGGTGTGACTCCTGCCTTTATACAACAGGCAACATGCAGACATACAAAAAACACCCAGATTTTCTATAACCACGCAAACACATCTCTCCATATGAAGAGATCAGTTCAAGGGCTCATTCCAGCCAGACAGGGGCACTCAAGATGGACCTAGAGTATTTGTGGTAAGAGGTGTGGCCTAGGGAGGACCATGGCATAGGGATAGTCCATAGGGCCAGATAAAGAAGTCTGGGGGTCACATTTCGCTCCTGTTCTGGGGTTCCTCATCCCTGTGCTAGCGAGTGAAATGCCTAATGTGTGAGGGGAGTTCTTCTAACAGCCCTTTTTTGTTTCCCCACCTCAGATCGCTGTCATTGACTACCACAGGCAGAGACAGGGAAATACCCAGCATAATGATGTCAAAAGGGTTATTATGGGGTAATATTTTCTACATGTGATGGAGGAAGAAGAGGGAGAGTTTTCCCAGAGCTGCTGTTTTCTGCCTATGTTGTTTTTCAACATGTAGTACCTTCCTAATCATCAGTGCTAAGCCACATTACTGAAACTAGAATCATTAAAGTGATGGGGAAAGAAACATAAAGATATCTCCTTCAGAGCAGACCCACCTCATAAAAGAAATCTTGATTGGGATTCTTCCTCCAAGCTGTGTTAGTTTAGGATGCACTGCTGGGACTCCAGTTTTAAAGCCGAGTATTGATTCTTCCTCAGATAATGCTGTTCATGGTTAGTGAGACTGTCAGCAATATTGTGTGTAAATATTTGCCCTGTCAAATACCATTCAGCAGACAGTGCATAAATATTATTAGAGCTATAAATGCCACTGGCTTCATGAATATGTACTGCCTTGCCCTTTAGCTGTGCAAATGCTGAGCAAGACCCTCACCTGAACAAGGGAAATGAATTTGAAGAAGCTGGTCCCTTTGGCAAGTCAGAAAAAAGGGCAGTTATCTACGGGAAAATTGCTATTAGGTTCGTTATTGCACTCTTTTTGCCTGAGTATTTATGGTATGTCTGCTGTTCCCCAAGAGTGTTAACTGAAGAGCTGCAGGAGGCGGGAAATGAGAGGATTGTAAGGAAGGTTTTAATTAAATCATTGTCTGCCACCACTTCATTCTGAGAACAAATCTTGGTTGGCTGTCTTAAGGATGCTGTCCCAGTGCTCTCATTAAGTATATAGCTGGTGGACACAATTAGACAAGCATGAAAGAGTAATGTGATCCCATCCCATGATAGCTACGTGCAATGCTACATGCCAGCTTTTGCCAATCTGTTGCCCTCCAGATGTTTTGGACTACATGTCCTGCCAGGCAACAGATTGGCAAAGGCTGCTACATACAACCTCCAGATGCAGAGGCAATACACATATGAGTAGGAGCTGCTGGGAAGCATCTACTGGAAAGGGTTATTGTCTTCATGTCCTGCTTGTGGACTTCTCATGGGCATCTGGTTGGTCACTGATGAAGACAGGATGCTGGACTTGATAAATATTTGGCCTGATCTAGGAGGGCTCTTCTTATATGATGCTTGAAATATTTTTATTTGTTCTGGGCAAAGCATAACATATTGCCATCGTGCAGGAAGCAAAAAGAGAGAAGGAAGCTTTTCTCCTCCACTCATAACACTAGAATCCAGGTTCACCCAATAAAGCTGAATTATGGGTCATTTAAGACAGACAAAGGGAAGTACATCTTCATATATTATAGTGCATAGTTACATGATGGAACACACTACCACAAGGAGTTGTAGAAGGAAATTAGACAAAATCACAAAGGTTTAGGCTACCAATGGCTACTAGGATCAGAGGCAGCATGCCTCCAAATACTATTTCATGTGGAATGACAAAGAGAGGGGGTTCTTGCCATTCTGACCTGTTTGTAGGCTTCCTGAAGATGTCATTGGTCACTCTGAGAAACAGAGAGTTTAATTAGACTGACCTTTGGACAAGGGTGGCCACATACCCTACTTTACAGAGGATGCATTTTATTTGAGGGCTTCTAGCTCTCTCTTTCTTGATCAGGGACAGCAAGGAAGGACTATAGCTCCATATTAGAAGATCTCTTTTGTATTTGCCGGGTCCCAGATTCAATTCCTGGCATCTCCAGGCAAAACTAGGAGAAACCTCTGTCTGAAATCCTTTAGAGCCAGTGTGGACAATACCTAGATAGACAGACCAATAATCTGAATTGATCTAAGGCATCTTCCCATCTTCCTATATTCCTAACCAAAACCATATCAAACAGCCTGTTTGAGGGTGAGAAGCTGTGAAGTCACAAAATATTTTAAATCCATAAATAAATCTATCAGCACAACCAAAGCTACTCCCCTAACCAAACTAGCCCAAAGCTAGACTCAGATGGTTCCAGAGAATCAGTTTCTTCAAAGAATTCCAGTATCCACATTGCTGGATATAAGATTTCAGTCATGGAGAGTTGATGGGACAAAAGACATATGTATTGCTGTGTCAAAATGTGCAAAATCGCTGAGAAATGTCACTAGTCATCAGAACTCTTTAAGTTTTCCTCTGAATTCCTCACAACTCTTGCCTGAGCAGAAATCTCTCTATTCATCTCAAATTTTGCTTTCGGCAGAATTCAGTAGCTACCTAAGGAAGTGCCAAAGGAACATTGCTACTCTCATCAAAACTCTTTTCGTTGTCCTCAAAATCCTACAGATGACTTACCTAAGTGGAAGTCTCAAAATCAGCTCAGTTGTTGCTTTAGGCCAAATTCTGTGGCAATTATGTTACTGTGCTAGAATAATGGTGCCCTATCCCACTAACTCCATGTCTGCAGGTACTTTAGTCTCACCATGGAGGAAGGGAAGTAGAACCGTCACTTCACACATTACTGAAGAGCATCAGAAGAGGGAACATGAGTGACACATTCTACTGCCTCTGCTTCTGGGGAAACATGTTGTGGAAGAAATTGTATTTTTTCCCCCTGAAGGAGAGGAGGGAAATCATGCACCAGGAACACATTTCCTCTGAAAATATAACTGCATACTGAGATTGCAACCTTTGTATATTTTTCTCGCCACTAATCCTTACGATAACAATGAATTATTATAGTAATGAATTATTTTTAACCGCAAACATTAAAGCAAATATAAACAGTGCCATTCCAGGCATGTTTACTCATAAGTAAGTCCCTGTATTCAATGGATTTGATTCTCGGGTAAGTGCGTTTATGATTGCAGCCTAAAAAAAATAGCAAAAATCCATAATATCAAACCGAAATATGCAATATTTGTTTTGCAAATGTTTGTTTTATTTTAGAGTTCAGTCTTTCCTTGTTCCTTACATTCACAGAAACAGTTAACAGGCAACTATTTAAAAATGCAAAATGCAAAACTTTAAAATTAATACCTAACTTCCAAAGTACAACTATCATTGAATGAATTAAAGTATGCACATTTGCAATGGAAGAGGGATTCCCCACCCCACCCCACATACTTTCAAGTTTGGAGATGCAAACCACATGAACTCCACCAAGTAATGACATGATTTGTTGTTGAGAATCTCAGGTGGAAGAGTGCTACTGCACTCCAGTCCCACTTGCATAGGGTTGCATAGGGTTCCCAGACATTTCGCCAATTTCCACCCAGACACTGCTTGAGGCTGCAGTATTCCGGATATGTCTTGGAAATTCCGGACATATGGCAACCCCTCACTTGCAGGCTTCCCACAGCCATCTGGTTGGCCACTGTGAGAACTGGAGGCTGACTATGTGGGCCATTGGCCCGATTCAGCAGGCTCTACTTATGTGATTACGACAAAAAGGATAAAGGTACTAAGGTGTTTATTTGCACTACGATATCACCTAGTTGCTCCAAAAATGAACGCTTGTTCACTTTGTGTCCATTTTCTGCCCTGCCTAAATTACCATATATAATGAAATAGGCATTCCGATCCAAATTCTGATCTTCAACGCTAATACCACAATGATTTTAACAGAGCTCGTTTTATTTCTATAGCGAGTATTATAGCTATATTGATTTCTAATATGTGAAGAGAAGGATGGATTCAAGTACTGCAATTCTACTGAGGCCCCTGAAGGCTAAACAAATTGACAGGTGTTAACAATTTTCTCCCTAGACAAAACACCTACACAATAAAACAAATACACCAATTTTCAGTGTAGCTTCAATACAGGTGCACCTAGTTTCTGTTTAACAGCTGCTGGAATGAGCCCCAAAATAACAGATGTATTTGCATATCCCCCCCCCATCGTCTTTCTTTGATTTCAAAAGCTTATCCAGAGCTCAAGTGTGTTAAGACAAATGCCTCATTAAATTTCTGAACTCAGTTCTCTAAAGCTCTGGTAATGTTATTTAATTCAAAGTCTAAGTCTAAAGGTTCAACCACTGCAAACCAAGGTGATGGTTTTAGCATAGATGCACCTTCTCTAGAAATAAGTATTTTAAAGCATCTTCACCATATATTACTGAAGTGGTACCACAGGCCTCTCTGCAAATCTTTAATGTGTACTCTGAGATAATGGAGAAGAGGGAATCATGCATTTTAAAATAAAAACCGATAGACACTGGACCAGTAATCTGTTATGCAGATTAAACATTAATCCCCAATGGTGGCAGCAGAACAGAGCTTTGGGGGTACTAAACAGAATGAGCAGGAGAGCCCCCAAACACAGCAGAGGAATTAAAGAAATGAACACTACCAACTAAACATGGGGGCTGTTAAGCCCATTTGAATTAGGTGCTACATGTTACTATCTAATGAATACACCCACCACGTGCCAAAACCAGTACATTCAGAGCCTAAAATGACTTGTAAATACTCCTAAATGACTCCTGTTTTTGCACCCATTAGTTTCTGAATTAAGGCAGATTCATAAATGAATTACTTGCTGGCCAACAGAGAGTCTCTCTCCCCTCCCAATTCATGTCTGATGGTAAACTTGTGCCACTGTCATAAGCACCTCAGTTATGCGCCTCAGTTAATTCCTTGGCAATCCTTTGGAATTCTGTGACATACAATGCAATCCTATACAGAAGGTAAAGGTAAAGGACCCCTGACTGTTAAGTCCAGTCGCAAACGACTCTGGGGTTGTGGCGCTCATCTCACTTTACTGGCCGAGGGAGCCAGCGTTTGTCCGCAGACAGCTTCCAGGTCATGTGGCCAGCATGACTGAGCCACTTCTGGTGAACCAGTGCAGCGCACAGAAACACCATTTACCATCCCAACGGAGCGGTACCTATTTATCTACTTGCACTTTGACATGCTTTCATACTGCTAGGTTGGCAGGAGCTGGGACCGAGCAACGGGAGCTCTTCCCGTCGCGGGGATTCAAACCGCTGACCTTCTGATTGGCAAACCCTAGGCTCTGTGGTTTAGACCACAGTGCCACCTGCGTCCCATACAGAAGGTAGTCGAATTGAATTCAGTGGGGCTTCCTCCCAAGTAAGTGAATACAAGGCTGCAGCTGAAAAGCAGTGTGCCTGTATATTATATGCCTCTGCGTTTTACCTTACTGACGTTTACAACACAGCTACTGAATTTTGCATGGCACTGAGTGGGTCTTTTCAAAGATCAGGCATTCGGTAAAATAGTTGTGTAAGGGTTTTTTTTTGGGGGGGGTCCAGAAAAGCAAGATGCCTACCACATTGAAAATCTCTTCTTCCATCATCCAAGTTTAGATGATTATGGCTTATTTTTTGGACCATATGTACCCATTGAACTAAGCATACTTCAAGATCACAAGTGGGTAGTGTGCGGACGCAGGCTAAAGTTCTGCCTGAATGTGACAGTCTGTTGGTCAACTGCAGCAGGTTGGATAAAGAGGAAGTAAAAAGGATGAAAATTTTCACAGGCCCAAGGGTGTTTTCACAAGTGAAGCTTTGCAAAACATGTTAACAACATTCACAAGTAATGCAGACAATTCTCCCCAGGAGATGCATAAATATTACAACATAATAGATGGTGGGAAATATCTGTTTTATAATGTAGAATATCTGCTTCTCTCATGATAAAAGGTTGTTATATATGCAGCTGAAAGGATGTAGAATTTTTTTTCACTATCTGACATATTGTAATATTCATGTATCTCTGGGGGGGGGAGACTGTCTGGCTAATCTGTTGTTTGGGCTTTGATTTTTAACAAAAGGTTAGCCTCCTTCTGAGTAATCAAGATAAATTAATGACCCAGGGAGTAGCAAAATTTCCTCTATTAATATTTCATTTAAAAAATTTATATCCCGTCCGCATAAAACAATTTCAGGGTGCATGGCAATGTACAAAATACATCAAGCAAAATAATAGACAACAGTCCCCTACTATATATAAATTCACACCATATCAATTCAGAATACATCACTCTCTGATATATAGGCCCAAGGAAGCCTAGTGGAAAAGAGAAGTGTTAAATGCAGGTGTGCTCTCTTACCCACAATGACATGCTGTGGAGTGACCTGGTGTTCAACATCCATGCCACCAAAGTGTGTTTGTGTTGGGGGCGGTAGGGCAACCCAGCTTCCTAAGACAGGAGGCCAGTTCAGAAGGGACAACAGCATACCTTTAGGAGCAGAGGATGCTGCCTCATACCGAATCAGACCCTTGGTCTGTCTGTCTAAGCATTGCCTACACTGACTGGCAGATGCTCTGCAGGATTTCAGATGGGGACATTCCCAGCCTGACCTGGAGATGCTAAGGATTGAATGTGAGACCTTCTGCATGCAGAACAGATGCTCTACCACTGAGCTAAGATGGCTCCCCTGTAATTCTGCTGCTTCTTTTCCTTAGCAAAAGCAGGTGCCTTCACCAAACCTCTACCTACCCCGGAACTGAAAAATGCCTTTATAAAATTTAATCTCATTAACTGCCTGGGAGAACTGATTTTAATGTAACATCTAACATAATTAATGAGTTGTTTCTTTTTTCTTTCGTTGCCAACTAATGGACTGCATTTTATCAGATATTACGATAACAATCAATAGCTAAGCAACAAGCTGTAAGCATGTTAAGTATGGATAGAAAACAAAAGAAAATCAAATGTATTTGTTAGAAAATATGACACATTATCTGAAAGTGAAAGATGCTGTCTTGGTCACTTGTGAAGCTCCCAGATCGTGTACGTACCTATATACCTTTGTGCTCTTAAATGATTTCATTTTGTGGTGGTGAAGCCAGCAAGTGGAATGGCACTTGAGTTTCTAATTCCTGCTCCCTGGCATGAATTATGATGGAGCCTGTGCTGATTTCCTGTTCAGGGAATTTGCTGAATTTGCAGAGAAACCTGGTGGGCAAGCAGCGGCAAGGACAGGCCCATCTGCTTCCTCCAACCAGGTCTCCGTCACACATGCCAGGTCAAATCCTCCATCCACAATCAGGTCGTGGATGGCAGTGATCCTTGCCCATCCTGGCTAATAAAAGCAAGCCAGGAAGGGCTGGGCGATGGGCTCTGCGGGGTGGTGAATGCTTCCCTCTGTGAGGGAACATTCCCAGATCCGCTGAAAGAAGCGGTCATTAAACCGCTTCTTAAAAAACCATCTTTAGACCCGGCCAGTATGGCCAACTATCGCCCAGTCTCAAATCTTCCATTCTTGGGCAAGGTGATTGAGCGCGTGGTTGCTGAACAACTCCAGGCACGCCTGGAGGATGCGGACCATTTGGATCCCTTCCAATCAGGATTCAGGCCTCATCATGGGACTGAAACTGCCTTGGTCGCGCTGGTTGATGATCTCCGGCGAGCTAGGGACAAAGGTGAGAGTTGTTTCCTGGTTCTGCTGGATCTCTCAGCGGCCTTTGATACAATCGACCATAACATCCTTCTGGACCGTCTAGAGGGGCTGGGAGCTGGGGGCACTGTTATGCAGTGGTTTCGCTCCTTCCTCCTGGGCCGTGTTCAGAAAGTGGTGGTGGGGGATGAGTGTTCAGACCCCTGGGCCCTCACTTGCGGGGTGCCTCAGGGTTCCGTCCTCTCCCCCATGCTTTTTAACATCTATATGAAGCCACTGGGAGAGATCATCAGGGGGTTTGGACTGGGTGTCCATCAATATGCAGATGATACCCAGCTCTACCTCTCTTTCAAATCAGAACCAGTGAAGGCGGTGAAGGTCCTGTGTGAGTGCCTGGAGGCAGTTGGAGGATGGATGGCGGCTAATGGATTGAGGTTGAATCCTGACAAGACAGAAGTACTGTTTTTGGGGGACAGGGGGCGGGCTGGTGTGGAGGACTCCCTGGTCCTGAATGGGGTAACTGTGCCCCTGAAGGACCAGGTGCGCAGCCTGGGAGTCATTTTGGACTCACAGCTGTCCATGGAGGCGCAGGTCAATTCTGTGTCCAGGGCAGCTGTCTACCAACTCCACCTGGTACGCAGGCTGAGACCCTACCTGCCCGCGGACTGTCTCGCCAGAGTGGTGCATGCTCTGGTTATCTCCCGCTTGGACTACTGCAATGCGCTCTACGTGGGGCTACCTTTGAAGGTGACTCGGAAACTACAACTAATCCAGAATGCGGCAGCTAGACTGGTGACTGGGGGCGGCCGCCGAGACCATATAACACCGGTCTTGAAAGACCTACATTGGCTCCCAGTACGTTTCCGAGCACAATTCAAAGTGCTGGTGTTGACCTTTAAAGCCCTAAACGGCCTCGGCCCAGTATATCTGAAGGAGCGTCTCCACCCCCATCATTCTGCCCGGATGCTGAGGTCCAGCGCCGAGGGCCTTCTGGCGGTTCCCTCATTGCGAGAAGCAAAGCTACAGGGAACCAGGCAGAGGGCCTTCTCGGTAGTGGCGCCTGCCCTGTGGAACGCCCTCCCATCAGATGTCAAAGCGATAAATAACTACCTGACATTCAGAAGGCATCTTAAGGCAGCCCTGTTCAGGGAAGTTTTTAATCTGTGATATTTTAGTGTATTTTTGGTTTCTATGGAAGCCGCCCAGAGTGGCTGGGGAAACCCAGCCAGATGGGCGGGGTACAAATAATAAATTATTATTATTATTATTATTATTGCTGTCTTTAGCTGACAACATGGGTGTCTAGAAAGACTATTGTAGGTGTGACTGGAACATTCCATGGGATGCTTATCTTTTCTGCAGCAATCGCTACAAAATATTTATTATGAGCCGGAAAGAGCAATGCACTCCCTTGAGCATTTTGCTGGAGCATTCAGCATCTTATCTGAGTAGGCAGAATCATGGCTAACCAAACAGATGCAAGGTCAGGTAGCAAGTGTGCTTACCAGCTTGGGAGTGTTGGAACAAAAGGCTCTTCTTTGCACTCCCTATAAATTGGTCCCTCCAGAGTTCTCCTTTGAAATTCTAATTAACACAGGAAAGAAAAAAGATTCATTAGGCTTTGGGCTCATTAAAATACTCTGTCATTCACCTGGAGTTTATTCCTGGCACTTAATCAAAAGAAATTAAATTATCTTTTCTAACTAACTTAATTTAGCGCTGGCTGTGATGTATGGATTGGAAGATATCAAGCACCAAGTGTGGAAATAGTGGATATTGGTTACCTAATATTCCTGTCCGTCTTATCTAGTTAACAAAATACCTTTCATGAATTTAGAAGCACTCCACGCTCTAGAGTAATTATGCTAATTCTATCTTTTGTTTGCTTTTATTTTGTTAACAATTTGTTTACTTATTGTTTGGTGTTTAAAGGGAATTTTGTGCAACAAAGTGCGAATGGAGATGGGACAGAACGACCTCCAACAGTGGAGGGGTGGGAATCAGGAACAAAACTTTTATCTGACTTTAAGGAAAGGATGCAGAAACTGTGGCCCTCAGATTATTCTGGACTCCCAATCCTATCAGTCCACCCAGCATGGTAGTGGGCGGAATGATGGGTATTGTAGACCAACAACATTTGGAGGACCACAGGTTCCCAATCCCTGCTTTAAGATGAAAGATCCTTGATTATATACCAAGTAGTTGTTAAAGCATCAAAAATTCCTGTGTGCTTGCAATTATGGCTGGAGAAATCCACTTCCAAGCTAGTGAAGAGGTGGGGTTGCGGGCTTCACACCCCTCCCCACACTCGCGGGGGCTGGCTCCAGCCCCACGCGATAGCAGGGAATCCTTGTCCGCGTCATACCCCGTGCCAGCCAATCGGCCGGCATGGGGGCATGGCCTCGCCTATTTAGGTCTGGACCTCCCTCTTTTCTGCGCCGCAGCTGACCTGGTTTTCCCTTCCCTCCCACCCGTTAGGCTAGGTTCTCTGACGTTGCTATGAACCTCGGTTGGTCGCCGTCAAGGGGCCTGGTAGGAATTTTTCCATCTGGCAGATTGGCTCCAGCCATTTGGTTTTCGCCTGCCTTGTAGCAAACCGTCACAACTCCACGGTATGGGTGGTAGGCATTGGTGGGGGTACAGTCCATTGTTATGCAGATGAAGGGGGAGAAGGAGCTCCATCACCTTCTCCCAAATAAAGGGTAGTCGGTAAAGGATTCCAGGGGACGTGGCCTCATCCTAAGCCTATGGAGGAGTGGGCCCCATGTCCTAGTTGACGTGCCTCAGCAGGACTCCTCCCACTGGTGGTTAACCCTCACCGGCCAGGCCGGTTAGTTGTAGGACCAATGCCTAAGCCAATACCGCTCAATTCCTGTAATCAATAAAGTTGTGGCCTAATTTGACCCATTAACTCGAATTCTTGTGTCCTGTGTCTTTATTTCTAAGGGGGGAGGCGGGAACTTGCCACGCAACTAGACTACCCAGTTCAGAAAAATGTTAAGGGAGGTATCTGACAGAGTCAGAGTAGATCCACAGAATTCAAAGTGTTTACATTAGCCTTGACTACTACTCTTAGCATGAATTTATTTGGCCTTAATGGAATATGTAGCCAATGCGAATTACAGTGGTGCCTCGCAAGACGAAAAGAATCCGTTCTGCGAGTCTCTTTGTCTAGCGGTTTTTTCGTCTTGCGAAGCAAGCCCATTGACGGATTAGCGGATTAGCGCTATTAGCGCTATTAGCGGCTTTTAGCGGCTTTTAGCGGCTTTTAGCGGCTTTTAGCGGATAAGCGGCTTAGCGGATAAGCGGCTTAGCGGCTTAGAAAAAGGGGGGGAAAGGGAAAAAACCCTGCAGGAACTCGCAAGACATTTTTGTCTTGCGAAGCAAGCCCATAGGAAATTCGTTTTGCGAATCACCTCCAAAACGGAAAACTCTTTCTTCTAGCGAGTTTTCCGTCTTGCGAGGCATTCGTCTTGGGGGCACCACTGTAATATGTTAAGAGTTTGTAAACATCTTATTCGTGGTCAGGGCCTATATTCTATTGGTCTCAGCGCACTTTTTATTCACATGCCAATCTACTAGGAAATTCTGCTGCATCAAAGCATAGAATCAAAGAGTTTTAAAGTCGGAAGGGTCTTTGGGGAGCATCTCTTCCAAGCCTGCCCTCAATGCAGGATCCTTGCAATGCAACTGCAATAGCTACATACTTTCAGCAATAGAGAGCAACAGCATGCTGAGGCAGTTAGTTCAAGTATCAGCAGCTCTTACTGTTAGGATGCCCAGTTTGTTCTTTATTGATTTATTACATAAAGACACCACATTTTCTTCTCAGAATCTCAAGATGCTGTACGTGGCTCTCTCGTTCCTATTTGATCCTCACAACAACCCTGTGAAGTAGGTTGCATTGAGAGACAGTGACTGGCCCAAGGTCAGCTTCAGGGCTGAGTGGTCACCCAGGTCATAGTCCAACTGTCTAACCATCACCACCTATACTGACAGCCATACCTTATATACTGTATGATGGCCTCAATGAGCCATCATGGAATTAGACCTGAGATTTTGTGTTGCTTTATGATAAAAACTGAAATTAAAATGATGGCTTCCTTTGGTTTTCATGGCTTGTTCTGTAAATTTGAAATATGAGGGGCAAATAGGAGCTAGCCAGAGACCTTGACGTGCATGCAACTCCTAGCCAAATAGAAAACTGCTGCCGTGAAAGGAGTCCACAGTCTGCATTGCTCTTGGCTAAACCTTTTAAATCTGACATTTTTCCCCTCACACTGTCTGCTCCGCTTTTTAATCCCTCCTCTCAACAGGTTTTGATCTGTGCTTTTTACCCATCATGAGAATCCAAAGCTCAGTAAATATGAATAACATAAGAGTCTAGACAAACAAGTGGTTAAGCAACAGCCCCTCAACTTCCAGTTCAGTCCATAGTATTTCCTCAGCCTTCTCCTTTTGTGATTTTTAACTTTATTATTTATTTATTTATTTATTTATTTATTTATTTATTTATTTAATATACTACTCTTTATCAAAAGATCTCAGGGTAGTGTACAACATTAAAAACACATTACAGAACACCAATAATAAAAAGCATACTGACAGACAAATGACAAAACAGTTTATAGCAGTCCTCTCCTTTGCACAGTGAATGATGAAACTCAGCACATGGGAGTGCTACCCATTCCAGGCAAATTTTGTTAATTAAAAAAATAAATTGAGATGACTCAGGTGCACTGGTGAATGCTGACATTCACCCACCCGACCCCCCCAAAAAAAATTCATCTAGAGCAGATTTGTGATCACATATTTGAAGAACATTCAAAATCTCAAAGCACCCCAAGTTAAGTATTCCACAGAATTTATCACCTGAGATTTGGCCGTGACTTAAGCCAATGCCCTGCATTAAGAAATCAGTCACTAGTGGAACAAACTAAGGTCATATCCACATTCAACATGTAAAGGCCACTTAATGCACATGGAGTATCATAGCTCTGCAGAAGATTAATGTAATGCAGCTCTCTGCCCTCATCTCACAAAAAGAACCACACACTTCCAGGACATAAAAAATAAAATTAGTCTACTTAATATAGTCTGGAGGCAGCTCACACGATTAAATTGCATAATAACCTTGGCAGTGGGTGAGTCACATTCTTCACTGAAGAAAGGTTACAGATCATGGGATATATGCTTAGTATCCTTGCATAATTATACACAAACAGTGTAGAAGAAGAAAATGCCATTTTTGTGATGAAATAGAGTCCAGGATGAGCCAAGACATTTAACTGCCTGAGATCCTGCATTGTAGTGGGGTTGGACTAGATGATCCTTGTGGTCCCTTCCAACTCTACAATTATATAATTCTATTCCACAAAGCAGGTCATCTGGAAGTGACCATCCTTCAACACTGCCTTTCATTTCAAAGAAATGCCACATAGTAATTCTCACATGCGTAAGAGAGGTATCCTATGGCAGAAGAGGGAAATTGGAGGCCTTCCTGCTGTTGCTGAGCTTTTCCATTTGCTTTTCCATTTAAGATAAAGAAGCACCAGCCCACACAAGCTATCTTGAGCTTTACAAACTGGTCTTGCCTGATGGTCTTAACACAATATAGCAGCGTTGGAACGCTCCAAATGAGTTATTTTGATGTCACTCCTTGTGATTGGCTTCCCATTACCACAACTGTTTAACAGGGATTCTGGCCAACTTTAAAAGTCATATCATTATCAATACAGATTGAGAAAACAAATTATATGGGTATGTGATATTTACATATGTGGATAAGGGAAGGGTGACATTTAAGCAATACTTGGTTAAAAAAAATACTTTGAGAAAATTTGACAACCCTTTTTGAGTTATGGGAAGAACAAATCTTCTGGAAACAGCAGTCAAATGTTTGATCTGTTGTGGTTATATTTAATGTTTTGTTTTTCAAACATCATTACATCTGCAGTTGCAGAACTTCAGGGCTCTTGTGTACACATAGAGGAGGATTAGACAAATTCGTGGAGGGTGAAGCTATCAGTCACTATGTTCTTCCTTCACTGTCAGAAGCAGTGCAGTGTTGAATACCAGTCGCAAGGAATCAGAGGTAGAGAGAGGGTTGTTGCACTCTGGCTCTTCCAATGAGCATCTGGTTGGCAGGAGCCCCTGTCCCAGCTCCTGCCAACCTAGCAGTTCAAAAGCATGCCAGTGCAAGTAGATGAATAGGTACTGCAGTGGTGGGAAGGTAAAAGGTGTTTCCTTGCGCTCTGGCACTCATCACGGTGTCCCATTGCACCAGAAGCGGTTTAGTCATGCTGGCCACATGACCCAGAAAGCTGTCTGTGGACAAATGCCGGCTCCATCAGCCTGAAAGCGAGATGAACGCTGCAACCCCATAGTCGCCTTTGACTGGACTTAACCGTCCAGGGGTCTTTCCCTTTCCCTTACTATGGCAATCACCATTGCCTCCGGTTAATGAGCATTTGACTGGCTGTGGTTGGTAATGATGAAAATTATGGGCTCCCTGTAGCTAATGCTTAGTTGCCTTAGTGTGCTCCAAAACAGGATATCCTTAATGTGTATATGTGCAAGAGAATGCCCGTGTGTTCCTTCAAAGTCTGCTGCCATATGCAGCAAGAGGCTGCAAATTGTTGCACCTGGACTGATCATGCCAAGGGAATCATGCTCAAGGGGTCCAATACAACAGACTGGCAAACACACTCTTTTACTTCCTGGCAACTCCTAAAGAAAATATACCTCCCATCAGCTGCTTTAAGTTAATCCCCAGAGCTGTGTGTGAGACTGGAAATTGGGTCAATAAATAGAAAGTGACACTTTGAAATGAAAATATATAAATCTTGTATAATATACCATTCTCTCCCCCAAATCTTGTCCCCTACAAAGCAGTAGGTCTTCACTCAGCTCCACATCTAAGTAAAATGGAAATCTTGAAATTACCAGAGGGAATGTGACCTGCTAATCACATGGCACCATTCGGTTTGAATGTGGGTGGGTGCAGGAGAACGCTGTATATGTTTATACCAGCAAACCTGGGGTGAAATGGGATAGATGAGCTTAATTGCTACTGAGTGTTTCCAAACTAAGAGGGACCCAAAGGTCAAATAATTAGCCAGGTTCTAATAGTCAAGCAGCTAGTAAATTGTCAGAATTCTAATAACATCTCTACCCCCAGCAAAGGTTTAGTGGCTGTTAAATGGATGAAATAAAGGAGCAAAATTAAACCTGTCAGGCCCTTTCCCCGGTAGAAGTACTGATAGTGAAAGCAGTCAAGTGACTAAAGAGTGTTTAGTTCATTAACTTTCCTACTCCTGACTGATTAATTGATTAATTTCCTGATTATAATAAATATTGTTGTATCAAGCTGGATATGGATGATATATATTAATGAAAGCTACAGTTTCAAAGGAGCAACACAGGCAAATCATTTACAGCTTGTATGAATTCAAGTGACTGTAACAGCAGGAAAAGGTTTGTCAGATCTATTCCCCACCCCCACCCCTGAAAACCCCAGCATCTACCAGCAATACAAAAGACATAGAGTCAGAATAAAGCCACAGGGTGCCCCTGGGCACATTGTAGGCCTAGGAATTTGAATTCAGTGCCAGAACTGAACTGAGCTTACAGTTCTTTCATACAAAATAAAACTAGATAATGTTCTTTATTTCAGGGGACTAATAAAAACCTGTTTTATTGCTTCTAGTATCATTAATCTGTTTATTTGTATGATGCTTTTCCCTTTAAAAATGTGCCCAAAGTGGCTCATAATGTCAAATAAACAACAATAAATATAACAATTTGTTTTTATTGTTTTTCTATTATTGTTCTGTTCCTTTGTTTTGTTTTACTTATATGTGCCATAACAAATACAATTTAAATAAATGTAACAATTAAAAAACTATTATTAGAAATAATAATATCAGTAGGTCAATACAGAACAATCAATCCAATTGAGAGTTGTTTGTTTTGTTGTTGTTTTGTTTTGTTTTATTTTATTTTAAGCCTGGTTATTTACTATAAATCAGCCCCAATCTACCATCTATCCCTCCCTGGCACACAGCATGTGTACAAATGTGTACAGTATGTGTTGTATATATTATCTTCATGCATAAGCACATGTGTGCGTTATTTGAGCATTCTTTAGATGGGAAGAGTGTGATGAATTCTGAACTGACTATGAGCATGTATTCATTTTCCTTTCTGGATAGCAGCTTCAGGGATCATAGAATCATAGAATCATAGAATCATAGAGTTGGAAGAGACCACAAGGGCCATCGAGTCCAACCCCCTGCCAAGCAGGAAACACCATCAGAGCACTCCTGACATATGGTTGTCAAGCCTCTGCTTAAAGACCTCCAAAGAAGGAGACTCCACCACACTCCTTGGCAGCAAATTCCACTGTCGAACAGCTCTTACTGTCAGGAAGTTCTTCCTAATGTTTAGGTGGAATCTTCTTTCTTGTAGTTTGGAACCATTGCTCCATGTCCGCTTCTCTGAAGCAGCAGAAAACAACTTTTCTCCCTCCTCTATGTGACATCCTTTTATATATTTGAACATGGCTATCATATCACCCCTTAACCTCCTCTTCTCCAGGCTAAACATGCCCAGCTCCCTTAGCCATTCCTCATAAAGCATCGTTTCCAGGCCTTTGACCATTTTGGTTGCCCTCCTCTGGACACGTTCCAGTTTGTCAGTGTCCTTCTTGAACTGTGGTGCCCAGAACTGGACACAGTACTCCAGGTGAGGTCTGACCAGAGCAGAATACAGTGGCACTATTACTTCCCTTGATCTAGATGCTATACTCCTATTGATGCAGCCCAGAATTGCATTGGCTTTTTTAGCTGCCGCGTCACACTGTTGGCTCATGTCAAGTTTGTGGTCAACCTGAAGATGTTTCCCTGAAGGTCATGATTGATCTGGACTGCATCCCTACCTTGAGCTTTCCTGCTCTATGTCCCTTCCCAATTCTGCAGTGTGCTTCGCAAGCACCATGGACAAGTGTGATCTGCCTGGGGCTTGTAATCATTGTGCCTTCGCTGTCTGCTGTGATGCCATTTCCATGAAGCACCCTTTCGGTCACACTGTAATTAACGAAACAACTCATAAAGCAGTATCAGTTGGGCTCATCGTTACTCACAGCTGCTTTAAACAAATATACAGAGGTTCATGTCCATGGCTGCTCACTGACAAGTCCAAAAGCCATTTAAAACCCTAGATAATTAGTTTTTCTCTCACACTTTTGCCGCTCACTTCTATTTCATCTCAGGAAAGGTTTTTAATTGAGATAAGTCAAATTCAGGATCACAGCAAATCTGACCAATTCCCTATAAAGAAAGCATTCCTCTGTAGAAAAGAGCATATATGTGTAAGTATTGCACTATTTTGCTATGTGTACTTGCAACTGGTGATGGGCTGATATTAACAACCACATGTTGTTGTTAACATCTTCAGGGGAAATGAAAAGAGCAGAAAGCTAGCTTCAACCTTGGGCAAGCCAAGCCCCACCCCTTCCAAGGGGCATGACACGGCATAGCCCCAGAGAATCGGCCTCTCCTTATGTTGAGTGGAGAAGCCTTCCTCCCCCACCCTCTCCTATTCTCCTATGGCCCCAGGGTGCAACAGGTGAGCCTCAAAAACATGCCATATCTAGGCTAAGGGCCCTGCAACTCTGAGCAGTTGGTTAATTTGGTTGAATAGTAAAGGTTAAGGTGAGATAAGGTGAGTACCCTTTGGCACTTTTGAAAATGAAGAGGACTTTTGGAGACCAACCTATTTAACTGCACTGAACTCCAAGCCCCCAGAATCCAATATAGGGAAGAAGAAGAAACTTGCTCAGGCAGGCAAAAAAAAATTCCAGCAGAGGGTGGTCTGGATGGGTGTGAGAATCTGCCGAAGAGGCTTTTGGGGGTGCAGGCAAGGCCTATAAAGCTCTTGATGCCAATGCCCGCACAGAAGACAACCTCATCTCATCCCAGCTGCAACAACATTCCCAGATGCAACATTGCATGGATGGTGGGAGCAGAGATATGTTGGACAACTAGGACTGACTGCAGTTCCTGAGCCTTGGTGCATTGTGTGTACGATGCAGGTAACAAAATAGACACTAGGGCAGGCGATCACCTGTTGTGATCCATGTTTGTATATCTGCTATTTTCTATACTGAAATGTGTTCCAAGTGGGGAAGCTGAGTGGAAGAGCATCTACCTTGCATGCAAAAGCTCCCTCAGCATCTCCAGGTAGGGCTAAGAAACACAAAAGAGATCCTGCCAGCTAGTCCAGTCAGTAATAGGCTAATGATTAAACTTGGTATGAGGCAGCATCTGGTGTTGTAAAAATACGTTATATGTGATTTTTTTCAATGTTTACTTAGATAAGTACTTATTAAACAATACTGCAGTCATTAGCTCACATATGGAGTAATGGCAGGTGCTGTCGATCTCAATGACATAAGTGCATCAGAGTACATGGCTACATCAACTCATGTTGATGGAGTATGTGGTAACTTGGATTAGGGAAAGTGAATGTGGCTCCATTTTCTCCAGCACCAAATGCAAGTTTCTTACATTCTTAATGATAAAACCTTACAATATTTTATGCATAACTGTACATCACAGAGGAACATAACCCTCAATACTACTTGCAAACTCCACAGTTGTCAGCTCTGAGATGAGCTGCTTGAGCCCTGAAGAGTAAATAAACAAGATGCACTGCACAGTGGGAACACAGATCCAAGAACAATTAAATGAGTTTATAATGAGGTTAGCAGCAGAAAGCATTTTGGCGACCAAGCTGTGCTTTCCAGTCTGATGATGGTGATGGATGAAAAGCAGATTATTGTCTCCTCATCAGAGCAATTGGAAGAAGGTAGTTTTTCCCGGACTTAAATGTTCACATCAGGTTTGTGTGAAGAATGGCCTCTGAAGAGCCATTTATATCCAGGCAGTCTTAACTGGCACACTATTTAATCTTTATTTTATTTTTTTCTGGCTTTCTTTCACTATCTTTTCTCAGTAAAGAAGGAGCAACACAGAATGTGATTTGCTATATTTGCAGCTCAGGGATAGCAAAACTAGACAAAAAGCATGTGATCACACTTCCCATCTCCAGAAGGTTTATCATCGGCTCAGTTTGCACAAGCAAGCAGTGATGCCTTCGTCATTTAAATGCCCTACAAACAATGGCTGCTGCTTGCAGCAAGCCCTATGTATAGCTCATTACCTAGATATCCCTCTGCTTCATCACCAGCCATTTTATGTTGGTATAAGGAAAATAGATGGCCCTGCATAACTAGCCACTCCTTATGAACAGCTTGTTGCATGCAGCAACCCAAGTATGGTTGCATTTAATTTTTCTCCCATTCAGCTGCTTCCTGAAGGTTGAATCAAGTCTGTCTGCCTGCTGTCTCTCAGAAAGATGTGTGTGTAAGCGTGCGCACACACAAACACACACTGCAGTGTGGAGCCACTTGCCTCTAGGCAGTTTGATTGTTCAAACTGCATTTGCTTTATTATTCATTTATTTATTTATTTATTTAAAAATTAATAAATATTAATCATTTTCCTTCCTCTGGACCATGCACCTGTTGTCCTCTGCCAGGCCTAGATTCCAAAGCAGTCTGTCTCAAGGTAGGCCCCAGGACTCCAAGTCTCTGCTACCCCTTGCCTGGCCTCCTCACCGCTGCACCACAGCTCTTGAGTGCAACGCTTCCATTTCCCCCCTTTACAGATTATTATTCTATAAAGTTCCTCATACCCTGCTTTTACTCCCATTCTTACTGTGTACTCCTTTCCGTTGCCATGGTTTCAGCTCTAGATAATCAGAGTGCTGGAAGCACAGGAGTTTCTCCAAGGGGGGAACAAAAAGATTGACTTTGGAGAGCATTTTCTACAATTAATAATAGCAGTTGAGATTGCGGGGTAAATGTCCTGCAGATTTTGTTTGTAAAAACAAGGGGAAAGCCTTGCTGTAACAGGCACAATGCCACCATTATCCTAGGCAATGGCATCCCTCATCTCTGCTGTCACAGAGCGTTGGCCATTTCTCTGCAATATTCAGGCCCTTTGCCAAGTCCTTGAAACCTCAACAGTTCTAAAAAATTTAAGGCAGCCTTCAGACCTTTCTGCATGTCAGGGAGGAGCACATCCCTGGGCAGGAACAGATTGTGCCAATCCAACTCTGAGGATGCAATAGGAACCCTGATATTCTCTCTGTTCTGTATATTGGTGCTGTCCTTGGTCCTGATTTAAGATAATGCATTCTTTTTATATCCAATCTCTTAGCATGTGGACTCATTTTGTCATGTGTTAAGATAAGGACAGTACAAGTTGTAACTTTAGCAAATTTCATTGATGGAAAGCTGCTTCTGCTTATGAACCTTCCTAAGATACTGACCAGAAACATTTAGTATATCGCTGAAGTTTCCTGTATCTGGGGCAACATTCCTAATGGGGCACATATATCTGTTTTTGATGTCTCTGAGCTCAGTCTACAAAATACTATCTTTCCAAACATACACACACCCTTCAGTTACATTGTAAATCTAGTGCATTTTTTCTGCCATCTTTTTACAAGCCAGTAAAGCGGAGTGAGGGAAAGAAAGCTATTTATTTCCCTGAATATGTAGCCATGGGATAAAAATAAACACTGAAGGGATCATTCACATCTGGGCAAGGGAAGGTGGCAGGCAGGGCAGTCCCTTACAAGACCATCTTGGTGTTTTTGGGAAGGAGAATGAGAGTTATAATGGGGAACCCATTGATTTCCCATAAAAGGGTTTTAATCAAACACCCAGGGGACCCCGAGGGGGACAGAACTCTGCTGCAACACCAAATTGCACTTCATACACCATCTATTTTTCAAACTGTGTATAAATGAGGCTGCCCACTGGATATACGAGCATTCCCAAGCACCATACATCACTAGTAATAAGAAAGCTGAGGTATCTCTCAGGGAAAAGGAGCATAATGCACAGGGTGGAACTGTGTCTGGAAATTGAGGCTCAGGTAGAAGTTGCAATCCTCAATACAGAGAGTCTCTTTTATGGTTGGCTCTGGCATCAGCCTTCAAAGCTCCCAGCCCCAACTGGAGTTTCTGGGGTTTGAACCAGGGACAATCTGCACGCAGAGCAGACGTTCTACCTGTGTGCTATGGCTTTTCTCATATGTTCCATGATTTCCCCCCATTTTTTCACTTTAAAAAATATTCCTGCTTCACACTCTTGCCCTTGTTGCCATGAGGATTCAGAGCACAGAGGGGTGCTGCCCTAAACAAATGTGAAAACTAATTTTGCTTTGTAATGTAAAATCACAAGACTGGAAATCCACTTCTCTGACTGTTGCCCTCAGTCTGAAAAGACCAGGTGTGTTGGGAGAGAGAAAAGGTTGGGAGAGTGGAACTAACCTGTTAGGGAGGAGGGAGGACCAGAATCTCTGGCAGCAACTCAGAAGGCTATATATTTAGGGTAAGTTTGAAGGACCATTTCTCCTTATATGAACCTGCCCAGGTTTAGAGATCTTCAGACCTTTTTTCCCAGTCCCACCACCTTCTAACATTTGTTTGAAGAGGACAGAAGAGAGAGCCTTCTCCATAGCCATAGCTGTCAACTTTTCCCTTTTCTTGCGAGGAATCCTATTCGGAATAAGGGAATTTCCCTTAGAAAAAGGGAAACATTGACAGCTATGTCCATAACTGCTCCCAGATTGAGGAATGCCCTTCCATAGGAGGCTTGGCTGGTCCCTTCTCTTCTTTTGCTGGCAGGCAAATACTTTTTTGTGTAGGCAGGCCTTTGGCTTTTGCTGTTGCGGCAGCATCTTTTAATGGTGAGTGTTGTGTATTTTCTTCTCCGCATGTGCTTTTAGATGCTTAAAAGTTGTTTTGATTCAGTGCCATTTTTAATATTGGCAACTCATTTAATTTTGTTTAATATTTATAATCAATTGGTGTGTGCCTTAGCTGTATCTGTATTTAATTCATCTTGTGAGGCACCTTTGGTCCTGCACTGGGAGAATGGTGAGATTAAAATCACTGTCCCACCAGCATACCCCAATCTGCACCAGATGAACAGCACCCCTCATTTGCCTTTAATCTAGGCTTAGATTAGAATGGCTCCCTTCACAACACTTAGCATATCTATGGCAGTTCTTGAACGTTCAGTGCATTTCACAAATAATATCTTAGCAATCTTTATAATGATCCTGTCAGCTAGATCATTAATATTATCCCCACACTGCAGGTGGGAAGAGTCTGAGGCTGGGAAGAGAATTGTGGCTTCCCTAAGGCCATGGATGCGCTGCTTGAACTGGGGAAATCCTGCTTCACATACTTAGCCACCCAATTATACATTTGTTTATATTATGCATGCATTTAACTTTGTTTAAATTCAGAGAATCATATAATTGTAGAGTTGTAGAGTTGGAAGGGACCCCAAGGGTCATCTAGTCCAATCCCTTGCAATTCAGGAAGTCATCCTGGTTGAAAATGCTAGACTTGGATTGTTACTTGGATTTGTTTGGAGAATTAATTGGCATTGTTCAGGGGATGGGAAAGTAATATACAGGACTGGATACTATATCTACAGTATTGTAGATCTATCTACAGAGAGCCAGTGTGGTGTAGTGGTTAAGAGCGGTAGACTCGTAATCTGGGGAACCGGGTTTGCGTCTCCGCTCCTCCACATGCAGCTGCTGGGTGACCTTCGGCTAGTCACACTTCTTTGAAGTCTCTCAGCCCCACTCACCTCACAGAGTGTTTGTTGTGAGGGAGAAAGCTAAAGGAGAATGTTAGCAGCTTTGAGACTCCTTCGGGTAGTGATAAAGCGGGATATCAAATCCAAACTCTTCTTTTTCTTTACAGTATATGTAGGAGAAGAGGTGAGACTGGGAGATATGAAGAGGAGGAAAGTGTGGGGGGACACAGAACATTCCTTTGCATATCAGTCTTCTAACCACGTCGAAATTTATTATCATGGCCATTTTTAAAAAAGAATTGGTACAATTCATTATCATCTAGCTGTTCTCTTGAGTCTTCTTATAGCCTAATCCCCTAATCTAGAGTTGCTTTAGCTGTAGCAATCTTAAAGAGGTTTCTGCTGCTTTAATTAAAACCTTGTTAAAACCTCTGGGCCATTGTTAAGCACAGACAAAGGAATCTAGGCTGTTCCGAGGTCATATGGATCCATCCATTACGTAAGGCCTGCATCCATCTATCACGGAAGTCCTGGGATTGAAACTGGGTCCCAGAGTTAATAAAATACAGTGGTTGTCTGTGGGGGAAAGTGATAAGAACCTATGTGTCAGCATAGCAGCTCATGATACCACTACTAAATATACGGAACGCTGTTTACAACAGCCTAGATTCATATGACAATTTCCCACTGCTTGAGTAAAATTAATTTCATTTTAAGGTTTATGTATGAGGTTGAAGCCAAATTTTACCTTTAGAGTCTTGAACAAATAAATATTTAAAAATGCATGTTTACCAGAGCCAGAACAAATAGTTTTTTATTAAAAAATGCAATTAAAATGTATTTATTTTCTTTAATGAACAACAGTCAACATCAAATTTGTACTCTTCAGAGTATTTGTAAAAAAAAAAAGTTCACTTGGTTTAATTTGGTTTCAGATATGATTTGTGTGAGTAACATGTTTAAATGGAATAAATCAAAGTGGATGAAGTAAGTTAGATTTTCTTCCTTAAAATCAAAATAATCGGAATATATAGCACTTAAATTGTTTCAGTATTGGTATCTATGGATAAAACTCTTAATCCCTTGAAGTCAGCTGGAGCTTTTCATTGATTCCAGACAATTGTTTGAATGCTTCATATGCATCTAAATGTCTGAAACCCTGTAAGTTAATGACAATTTACACTGATTTTACTAGAATCTCTAGTATGGGGTATGTGGATGAAAACCTGAGTAATTTAAATTTACTTTTGAAATAAGTCACTTGTTACTTAAAAGGTTCCCAAGCAACTGGCATTCAAAAACATAAACACAAATACCTTACACCATATAAATAAGGAACGAGGGGGTATAAGAAGATGGGATACAAAGGTTGGGTGAACTAAGGCCACATTTACAGAGCTGACGAAACAGATTTGCAGTAGTATTGAGGTGCAGAAGACTGTCCATAACGCATCAGCTCTGGGCAAACCAACCCTGCTAACCCCAGGGCCCCACAGTTCTGAGTGGTTGTTTCTACTTGGCCTCAGAGGTGCTCCCTACCTTGCCAGCAAGTCCCACAGCACTAGAGGCAAGTTTTGGGACTACACTTTCACCCTCAAAGGTGCTGAAGGGCAGGGCTTTTTTTCAGGGGGAACACGCTGGAACTCAGTCCCAGCACCTCTCAAGTGGGTTCCAGAACCTCTTTGTTGAGTTCTGGCACCTCTCATGTGGATGCCATTCTAGCAGGAAAAAACAGAGGCATTTGTTGTGAGTTCTGGCACCTCTTTTTCTAGAAAAATAGCCCTGCCAAAGAGTACTCAGCAAACTTCAACTGCCTTAAGCTTCCCACACCTACCTGACAAATATGAACATCCTGTTTAACTGCTGGCACTCACTTTGTGATCCACACCCGTGCGTCAGGACAGAGTAAGCCAAAACAACAACAGTAAACAATCAGCCAGACCAATATGTTGATGAGTAAAACAATAAAAATCCTGCCTGGCCTCAAAAGGCAACCAGAAATATCTGTACTGAATATATGGTGGGAGGATAGACACTGAAAAATGAAGAGGCTGGAGAGGGGCAGAGCAGACTTACCGGATTTTTTGCTCTATAAGACTCACTTTTTCCCTCCTAAAAGGTAAGGGGAAATGTTTGTACGTCTTATGGAGCGATTGCAGGTTGCACAGCAGTGATCCCTCTTGTTGTTCCGGCTTCTGAGATTCAGAATATTTTTTGTTTTGTTTTCCTCCTCCAAAAACTAGGTGCGTCTTATAGAGCGAAAAATACATTGCTGTAATGGTACATTGCTGACCATTAACCCAAAATTAGCACTGCATGCAGCCCTATGCTGGCTTCATTGACCACACCTCCCTTCCCTGAATGGCCACAAAAGGCTATCTGCCACCCCAGTCCTTGCAGAGCATTCTTTGTACCTACCTCAGCGTCAATCTATTGGACCTATTAGAGACACAGCCATTTCAGTTGCCTGTGAATTACTTCTGTTGCTGTCAAACCCATGAGTGAGGTGTGGCAAAGAAATGCAAAAGCTGCTTCTAAATTTGTAGGCAAGGGCCTTTATGGCAACCATCCAGGCAATTGGTGTATGATCATTCAACAACACATGCAAATAGGATAGGCAGATGGCCAACATGGGAATCCACCAGACTTTATTTCTTGTGAGAGGCAGAAGGCAAATCAGAACTTAATCTCAGGCTGCAAATGGGGAGAGAGAGAGAGAGAGAGAGAGAGAGAGAGAGAGAGAGAGAGAGAGTTAATTAAAAGGACTCCAGCAACTTAAGAACAGATGGCTGATCTTCCTTGTTATCCGAACTAGAAACCCAAGTTTATTTAAAATCTGGTGAAATGTGTAGAAAAAGTAGAGGTTTTTCTTTTAATGGTGGGAGGGGAACAGAAAAAAAAATTAATATAACACTTTTTGTTTTAAGGGCCCAATTCTTCACTGGTTCAAGTTATCTTGGCTTTCAATAGAGCTTCATGGCAGCAGCTGATTATCTTGTCCTAAACTACCAGCTGATATTAAATCTTGCTCCTGAAAACCAGCACACATGTGAGTTCTTACATGTGTGTACACACTGTTTACCCACTCTGAGGAAATAGTAGAAATTTGATGCATATTCTACTGATTCATATTCCACAGGGTCATCCAAGAGAATATCTTATTTTGTTAATGAGGGATGGGGGCATGTCACCCTCCAAATGTTATTGGACTCCAGCTTTCCTCACCCACCCAATGTGGCCAATGGTCAGGGAAGTTGGGAGATCTGGAGATCACACATTCCCCATCCCTAATCGAATTTGTAGGGCAGCATTGTCATTAAACCTAAGTATATGTGAAATCTTGCCTATTGTTCAAACACTTTTGGCTTTCCTTTTCCCTTTTATGCTGAATTTCACTTTATGCCAATTCTAGTGACAATTTGGAGAATGACTGCATCCTTTTGTAATATGTTGCTTTAAAAACAAACAAACTTTAAGTTCGTACAATTCCTCAGATGTTTCACCTGGCAAACACACACATACTTTTGCTTTAGGTCAAGTATCTTCAAACTTTTCAGACATAGGACCCACTTTTAACTCAAACATTCATTTGGGAACCCATTTCTTAATATTTTGCCATGATGTGACTCACCTTGGGTCAGATACACCAGGCAACATTTTGCTCATGATTCAAATTCAGTTATTAACTCAAAATTCAGTACTTACATTTTGACACGTGTCATGGTGAGATAATAAGGATCTTTTCAAGTAGCCCATTTTTATCTAGTAGTAGTAAGTTGTTTGGTCCTCTAGAACTTCAGATTCCAAATATATAGTGGTCCGTATTAGGTTTTCATAGGAAAGGTACTGCCGACATCAATTTACACTGGGAGGACATAGAGCACATAGTTTGGAATGGTGGGGAAGGGAATGTGCAGGTTGGCATAAGTTCGTAGGAGCCATTTTCCATAAAGGCTGCCAACAATCCTCCTGTAACTCCTTTCTTATGAATTATGGCACCTACATCCACAAAAAATAAGTTAAGCTCTATGTTTTGGGGGTGTTACAATAAAACCAATATTAATGTATTATCTTATAATACTGAATATTATATTATACTGCCAATATATTTATAAATAAAAAGGAACTTGGGTGTGCACCTCACAATCAGCTTTGGTCCACCACAAATCATATTTCTAGAAGAAGGTTGTATATGAAGGCACACCCATGTAGCTGGTGAGTCTCTGTGCAAGGTGGCATTCAGGCTCTAGGAACACACTTTCAGAACCTACCCACACATGTATGTCCATCATTTAGTGACTCAGCATGATGTCTCAATTGTTGTTGTTGTTGTTTAGTCGTTTAGTCGTGTCCAACTCTTCGTGACCCCATGGATCAGAGCACGCCAGGCACTCCTGTCTTCCACTGCCTCCCGCAGTTTGGTCAAACTCATGCTGGTAGCTTCAAGAACACTATCCAACCATCTCGTCCTCTGTCGTCCCCTTCTCCTTGTGCCTTCCATCTTTCCCAACATCAGGGTCTTTTCCAGGGAGTGATGTCTCAATTATACCCATTTAAAAGCATATTCTCTGTGGTGGGGTCAGTTGATACAAAAGCTCTTTCTGTAATGTTTGACCTGTTTCAAACATGCAAGCCAGCACCTGGTTATATTTTCGTGGTTGAGTGACAACATGTATGCTTCAGTTTACTCTGATATGGTAAAAAAGAAAAAAAAAGCCTCTGCAAGTCAGTGTATACAGATAATACAAGCTCATAATCCACACTTTTTGCCTTTAGATTTTTGCTCCCTTGACATTTCTGTGCCTTATTGCAGTCCAATTAAAATGATAATAGCAGTGGGAGTGGGTAGATGCCATTTTTGAAATAGCTTGGTATCACAGAAATCATTACCATTTCTTGTACACGTTTTACTTATTTCACTAATAAAATTATCTCTTCCAAACAAAGGGGAATATGATGTTCCAAAAGCTTTTGTGTAACAGGATTTGCCATAACCCCTTGACAAACCCCAGTAGACGTATAAAGATGTGATTGCTTGTAATTGCTATTGTAGCAATGACTCATTGCTCCAGTACAACTGGAGGGGGCAAATGGCAGGCCCCCAATTTAGGCTCAGTTCCTGCTACTCTTATGTTTGGATACAATACCCTCCGGATACAGAAAAACGCAATCTGAAGACAGCAAGGTGCATGTGCTTAAATGTGTAATTTAAGCTGAAGTCAGACACGGCATACACACTCATTTCTTCTTTCCTGAACTCTTCTTGCATCAAGCAGATGTTCAAAGCAGTGGTGGTTGGTGCCCGTTGGGACCAGTAGGGCAGAAGGAATGGAGACCAACACACATTGGCTCGGGCCAATGACAGACAGAGCCAACTAACTCTAGTTTTGTCCCCATCCTACTTCCTTATGAGTTCTACAAGGGTAACACTGAAACTAAGGAGGGGGAATAATAACAATAATAATTTTATTATTTATACCCTGCCATCTGGCTGGGTTTCCCCAGCCAATCTGGGTGGCTTACAGTGCCACCACCTGGACTGGTTATAAACAGGACAGCCGTTTTGGGGAGCTGGCTGGAGGAAGTCTGAGGTGGGTGGGTCAGTGGGTCAGTTCACCCTAATGGACTAGCCTCCACTGGATCCAGGCATAATATTGGGGTGGTCCCATGTTTCAGCACCAACTCTGTAGAATGGGACACTAGCCTTGGGGATCCCATCCTAGTCCTTTCTCTCTACTGCCACCACTCACTTAGGTGTCTCCTAGGGCAAGGCCATGGGACTCCCACTGTCTTACATGGGTCTCCTCTTGAGCAGAGCACCAACCAGCTAAAGTCAATGTTTCCAGCTTGGCAGCTTTGGCTATTTCCCCTATCCGCATGCAGGTACTTTATACTTTAACAAAAGCATAACCCAAGCAACCTAACAGAAGCGTAACCCAGGTCACCTAAGTCATATGGAATGTTAGCCAGTGTTTGAGTGTGCACAGAAACTAGTACAGGCCAGAAATCCAATTAAGCAGTTAATTCAAAGGGGGGGGGGATAGCAAGTGTACAACTCAAAACGGAAATAAAACACTACACCAGAATACCGGTCTAATTGGTCCTACACTTGATTCAAACTAACATTGTAGAACTTACGCTCAGTGGCCACTTCTGGTGGCCTAGCAACAGTTGCAGGTTTGGGCCTTCAAGACTGACAAAGAACTACATGGCTACTATCCATTTTTAAGGGTTCAAGACCCACTTTAGTCTGACTTGTAGTCAATCTGAACTGTAACATCTTTGGCAAGTAGAGGTTTCCCACCTTGGGGTGGGGGGTGATACACCTCCTGGGGCAGAGGAAGATAGTTATTGTGGATAGAAATTACTACCAGATTTCCCTATCTGCTTGCAGCTAGACAGACTTAATCAATAACCTCTGGATGTGGCATCTTTACTTACCTATGATGGAGTGGCTGGGAAATCATAAAATGCCAGACTGGGAACAGTAGAACCAGATTTATAGTTCACACTACAGTCAACAGTGGTTGTATCATACCACCTTCAGCTATCTGCACAAAAAAATGCCGTTGTCAGTTATCAGCTTAAATTTTCAATGGCCCTAATTTCACCTAGCTCTTTATTCATCAAAACAGCAATTGCGTATGTGCAGAGCCATGAGAAAATCCTGTTTATGCCAGCTCCCAGCTTGTGAGAGAAGAGGAATGTGCATCATGGACTACAGAAAATCAAGGGATAACCTAAATGTGCTATAGAAATATATTTAACAAAACCATCCAGTCATCCGATGTGTTCCAAACTTATATAGCTCTTAATCAAAGGAATATATATATATATATATATATATATATATATATATGCCATGAAAAAGTCATCTTAACAAATGGTTAAAACACACACTCACACCAGCCATTAATATCCTCAATTATTATAATTTTTTTATGCCTCGTGTATTATTGAGAATGAGTGACTTGAGCAGATTAACAGTTATGCCAACAAATAATCTCTGGCACTAAGCTAGACAGACTTCCAGGGAGTTAGTTAAATACTACAATGCCTCAATCTGGTTAAGTGCCACCACTTGCCTGCATTTGTTGCCATGGAGAGGGCTACATTTTGTGAATGTGTGGTATATACTCTTCTGTCCAAAGGCAGTCTGTAGGGTTGGATTTGAACTCAAAGATAATTTATTAAAGATAGAAACCGTTCTATAACATGAGAGACAATGGTGCTTCCAGGTGTGAAGTCAAACCGCTGTGTTAGCAGCACCAAAGTGACCTCTGGGCACAAGTGTGTACGGAGGTCCTGGCCTGCCCAGATGATAAGACACCCCTCTCAGCATCACCAATGTGGTCCACAGGAAAGCAGACCAATACAATTTGTACTAGCTTTGCTGCAAGTCAAGTTTCGTCCTTCCTTCTCTCCATGCTATGGACAAAAGCAGAAGGCTGGGGCTACTTCTGCCTTCCTCCAAAGCCCAGCATGAAAGCCAAAGCCAGTTGCTCACTTTGCACTATTTTTTTAAAAAATCAGAGAGGAAACTCTCACAGCTTCAGCATATTTGCAGGTGGTCTTGGCCTCTCATTCCTAGCATGAAAAGAATTTCTGTTTTTTTACAGTGCAGTCCTATTCAAGTGTACTCAGTAAGTTCCATTTAATTCAGTGGGACTTATTCCCATGTAAGTGTGTAGAATATTGTAACTTTAGTGGTTTACATTGCAACTGTTTCTTAAATAGTTTCTCCTTAAATGAGTTTTAAATGTGTGTGTTACTAGACTGTGAAATGTTACAAACTAAATGTCTGTATTTTGTTGGAATGGGATATTACAATTTTATGTTTTGCATGTAAGCTGCCTTAGAAGAATTTATCCTAACAAGTAATATAGGGATATTTTAAACAAAAAAAGCACACAGATAAATACACCTTTGTCAAGTGTAGACAACCAACCTACTGCTTAGGAGATTTTCTGCTATGTGGCTGCTCAGTCAGCAAATGTATGGCCTACCCAGATGCTTTTAAAGTTGAAGTAATTTTTATTTATTATTACAATTTAGTCAATTTATATACTCCTCTTTATCCAAAGATCCCAAGGCAGTGCACAACATTAAAAATGTAATTTATGGAGCATATTAATAAAAACATAACAGACAGGATAATAATAAAATAATCATAATAGTACCCAAACACACATTTAACAGGTCAAAGACCTGGGTAAAGAAGAATATTTTTGCCTGGCACCTAAACACTGGCAGAAGAAGGGGCTGCAGCCCACTCCGGGTGCCATCCCTGGGGGGGGGCATCGCTGCAACCCCCCATGCTTGCCTCGCCCCCCGGATGCTCGCCACAGGCGGCAGGAAGCTAGTGGCACCCCCCAAGCGGCTGGAAGCTAGCGGCGCCCCTCCCCTGACGCTTGCCATGTGGGCGGTGGGAAGCTAGTGATGCCCCTCCCCCCAACACTCACTGGATGGCAGCTAGGGATGCTCGCTGTGGGGGTGGCTAGCCCCTGTTAGAATTCCTTCTCCATGATTGCAGTCATGGGATTGTTGTCTTTCACATGACGGTGTATGTTTTGACTCCACAGAGTGGGAAGTGACGGAGACAGGATGTTTGTGTTACTGTGTTCCGTGAAGTGGGTCTATTGTCCTTTGTTCTTTTTCTCTTTGCTGTCTGATGCTAGAAAGAGAGGGAGCCATGTTGCAGTGCTCCGTGTGTGTTTATATGTAAATAAAGTTGATTAGCCAAAATGCTGAGTTGCTGAGGTCTGTCACGCAATGCTGTGCAAACTCTGCGGATCCGTAAGTGTGCTGGTGTCGGTTGGCATCGGTCGCTGTGATCTTGAACAAAGCTTATAAAGCTCCCGAACGATCGACCAGGAGGGAGAGAACATGCCAGTCAGGCATGTGTCTCTGCCAGGGTCCTACTCTAGTGTAGGCCGAGCTCCTGACAGCCCCACCCCCACGCCCCGGCTAGCCCCACGCCTGCACCACTCCGGGTGCTAGAGCAGGTAGCTCTACCTCTGCACTTAAAGACATATAATGATGGCGCCTGACAAGCTTCTCTGGGGAAAGCATTCTACAGATGGAGAGCCACCACAGAAAAGTCTTGTTCTTGTGTTGTCACCCTCCAAACCTCTCAGGGAGGAGACACATAGAGAAGGGCCTTGGGTGACAAGCACAGGATTCAGGTTGGTTCGTACGGGAGAGGCAGTAGTTAAGATATTGAGGTCCTGAGTCATGTAAGGCTTTATTGGTCAGCACCAGCACTTTGAATTGGCCTCGGAAATTAATTGGCAGACAGTGCAATATATTGCCAATATATGCTCAAACCATCTTGTTCTGGTGAGCAACCTGGCTGTCAAATTTTGCACTGAAGTTTCCGAACTGTCATAAATACCGTTATGTGTTGTATGGTTGATTTTATTGTTTTAGCTTTTTGTAAACCACTTTGAGGGTTTTTTTTTACAAATCCACCAGTGTATACATTTTATGAAATAAATAAAATGTGATGTGATTGTTGTTGTTTCTGCCATGCATCTCATGTGAGGTAAAGCTTAGAGGATTTTGCCAAGCATTCCATGCCATAGTCATCGCTACTTCTGTAAATTCCTAGGACTCCCATCTGATACAAAGCCCCATAATTATCCACAGAGTATGTCTTTTTTGTTTCTTTTCTGTGTGTCTTCAGATGCTCCCTTTTGCATCCCTATCTTTAAGACATTTTGACCAGGACCAAAAGACAGTCGTTTTTAAGAATATAAGACAATGGTCCATCAAGTGCAGGAAGACAATGGTCCATCTTGTCCAGCATCCTGTTCTTACAGTGCCTATGGGAAACCAAGAAGCAGGATTTGAGCACAAGAGCTCCCCCCCAACTGTGATTTCCAGCAATCAGTATTCGGAAGCATCGCTGCCTCCCATTTTTGCCTGACCAGGGATTTTTTGACCTTGTGTTCATGAAATGCTGCCCTGGTGGGCCACATGCTTACATGTTTTTGAAAGTGAGCGTGTCTTCGGGGACCCTTCCTGGGCTAGTTGTCCACCTGAAGGTGTGTTCTACAAGATAAAACCACCTGGTATTGTTAAACAACTCAGATCAGGTTTCTGAAAGCTGTGACCAGCTGCCTCCAACAATTTCCTCCCTTCCTGATGCTGGAAAATAGAAAGATGAAAAGCTTGGAGGGGCTTGTAGCTTGTTCGTTGCTAACAATGGTCACAGAAGACTGTCACTCTCTGCTTATAAACCAGTTAACTTGAGCAGTTTCTGAATAGAATGCTCTTGACCCCGAGGTTTGGAGCAAAATAAACAATGAAGTGGGAAAACAGAATGAAAACCCTGCCATCAATAACGATTTGAAACATTTCTAGGCTTGCATTATTTCCTGCTTCCCTTCGTCCCAGCACTGCTTCCATTCTGGAATGGAACCTTGTTTTTCTTCTTCTTCAGTCCTTCCTTCTTTCCTTTTGACTTCAATCAAAATACCCTTGCTCTCTTGCAGATCTGCAGTAGATCTGCCGCATATTAGGGCTGGAAATCCATCATTGCACCAGATTCCTACACACTCCTCTTCTTTTATTCATCTTTCTCCCTCTTTTAGTTTTGATTTTTAAATTAGGTAGCTTTTTATGCAGCAATGTCCTAAATACATCACAAACTGATACCACCCTTCAAACAGCATCATGCATTGGCATGCAGATGTGTTCAGGAATTCTCCAAGCCGCTGTTGTTTTCAATTGGAATGGTTTGTCCTTTGCTGTCACGCATAATTTCTATTAAACTAGCTCATTTTTCTTAGTAGTGAGTGGAATTGCAGGAAGCAGATAAGTTGTCCTGTCCTTCCCCCCTAATGAATCGTGTGGCCTTCCTGCATTAAGCACACTTGCACAGGTTCACTGTAACTTGAGCTTCATGCAGAATCTTTTCTTTTTCTCTCTCTCTCAGTTCACAACCTTACAAACCCAGAGTAATAATAATAATGAATGAATATTTTTAAAAGGGGCCCTGTCACATTTGATCATTGTTTCCTAAATCCAGTCCCAAGTACATTTATTTGAAAGTAATTCTTACAGACACAAATGGAACATAGATCGCAATGCACGCGCTTAACATGATGACAGCCTTACACCTAAACATATTGTTCTCACTACCTTGTAAAATAAATGGTGCAGAAGGAGGCACTTCAAACATTGCACTTTTTAGGGATCACCTACAAATGTAAATTATGGCTGTGACAAAGGTGTGCATCATATATAAACAGGTGCTTTAGAGAGCAATGGTTGGCTGCTATGTTTCTTGAGTGTGCACTCATTGGCAGATCTGGGATTTCCTCTTTGTATTGTGTGAAAGAGCCAAAACCAGTTGCCTGGTTTTTAATGTTTGTTTTTAATGTTTGATGTTTTATTCTGTTTTTAATCTGTTGGGAGCCGCCCAGAGTGGCTGGGAAAATTTATTATTATATTATTATTATTCCTAGGCTTGTGAACTTGGCATTGATAATGCCTCTATCATACCAGTCATATGGATTATATTTCAGTTTATTGTCCCTTACCCAGTGCTTTGCTGCTTTTGTAGGCTAGCTGGAAGAAAATGAATTTAAACAATGTATTAACACTTAAGGGCTATAGATTCTCACACTGGTGAACCACTGAGCTAAGAGAGATGCACTGTGTATGTAGTAGTTCAGGGTAAGCAAGATGCATTGTGGAAGACAAGTGTTTGCTACAGTGACCTTGATTGACCTCTGTTAAATCTAGTCATTTATTGTCTAGACCCAGAAACTTTGAGCACAATTTTCCTCACTTCAAGCAAATGCATTTCCAAAACACGTCTGTACAATACTTGCAACCAAGGTCATAAGAAGATTGGTAACAATGTCATCCAGTTCTATGTGCATGAGTGGGTCAAAAGTGTGCTTTGGAGAACACTCCACTTCTTATAAACAAATAGTTTTTGTTTTGTTACATTGCCTAGAAAACGTATAGCTTTCAACTAGGATCATAGGTCTCATTCACACTCTTTGCATGTCTGCTGTATTGGGGGATGATGATGATAAAGTTTAAAACAATGGAAGTCCACCAGCAGCCTTGTTTCACTTCCAGCTAAGGGCTCATCCAAATTCTACATGTCCAGCCACTTTCAACCCTGGAAAACTTGATCTTTATGAAGGAATTGGAGCAAACGTCAGTTGGGTGTTCTGCAGATTGACATTTGCTCTGATTCACCACTAAAGAATGGATTTTCCTGGAGAAAGCAGCAGGGCAAACAAAAAACTGCTCAGACCCATAGCTAGAAAACACAGGACAAGTGGAAACGGCTCAGACCCATGCTTCCCAGGCAGGGGGCAAGCAGCAATGTGGACAAACCCTAAGATGAACTGATTATGCTAAGTGGCTTGTAAGCATGAGATGATTTGTAAGACTTGTTCATCCAGGACTGTCAGAGTGAAATAGCAGCATTTTGATAGCAGATTTATAGTTGAGAGTCAGCCAATACTTTCACCCTTTTAATTGAGTTTGTTGTGTGTTATGAAAGTGTACATAATGAATGAATGAATGACTATGTGAGTGTGGGTGTGTGCTTGTGTGTGCTAGCATGGGTCTTTTGAGCTGCACAGTGTCTGTACCTCTTTTTAAGCTGCCTTGGTAATAAAATTAACAGGATCCACCTTAGCCTGCTGAATACACAGACAGATAGAAGAAATCACTCACAATTCATAAAGCACAGCATTTTTTTTAAAAAAAGAATGCACAGGATATCTCTATTCCATGTTAAGCTCTCATCCACCCCAACAGCATATTCTCCATTTAATTCCAGCCTTATCAGGAAGGCAAGACTACTAAAGTAGTCTCAATTCCTTAGGATAAAAATTACTAGATAAAAATAAGCCGATCTGCCAAACTCCAATACTGTATAAGTGTTTCCTCTCTACAAGGTACGTGGCGGGCTACAGCCGCATGAAGACAGAGCTGGTTCTAGGGAGAGTTTATTTATCTGCTGCGCCTCTAAGCCAATGCAAGGGTGGATATGGAATGGTGAATGCAAGGATGAGTCAGTGGCATAAAAGCCAAAGGGGAGGAGATGTCCATGCAGAATGTGGCTCCAACTGTGACTTGAAGAATGTGTAATCAATTAGCATTTAGCAAAGATGTCCTTTGACTCTTATTTAAAGAGAAGCATTAAACACAGGTGGCACTTTGGCACATGCCTCATGCAACAGTCTTCGTTGCCTGTAGCAACTTTTTGCACTTCAGTAGCACTTGCCAAAAGTAACAGATTTGCCCAACCCTTATTGCAAGCTCCTGATGATGCATTTAAAATAATAACTTTCTAACACCCTCTAGCCAGTGAGAAAACTTCCTGGGAATGTATTTCTAGCCAGTGCTGTAGCTGGGTAATTTTAGATTCTGGATTTTATGGGACCCTTCTCCCTTCAGATGACCATGAATATTATGCGAGTTCTGAATCAAACATTTAACATTTCTCTTCTGTTCCCCACACTATTCCACATTTTCCAGCTGCTTTTACATTCCTGGTGCATTAAAGTGACAAGCAAACCCAAAAGCAAATTGCCAAACCTGACTAAAAAGGAGATTCTCCGAACATGTGCAGTTTTGCATTTTTAAGAAATCTGCAGATCTAAAGACAAAGAGAGACTCATGAATACACATCCCAGAGTAAAATTATAATCATTTGCATTCACATGTCATCTTTAACACAAGCACTTTGCAAACATCAGTTAATTCTCAGAATACTGCTATGAGTCATGGTACTGCTGCAGGACAGACGGGTATAAAAGATATAGCTGTGGATAACAAGAGAATAGAAGGAGAGTTAATATGGCTGCCCCTGTGCCAAGTAGTAGCAGATGTTCAGAGCTCTGCCAGTTGACTTCCCAGCATGGGTGAAATCAGAATGCAGTTTCTAGGTGTAATTTGTTCTAATTTGCAATATTTAAAAGTGAGATGGTAACAAGAAGCATATAAAGCAACCAGTCCTTCTCCAATTATCAACATCCGTGCCAATGTTCTGCCTTGTAAATTGTCTTTAATCAAAGGCAAAGAGAGTAAGGAAGGTTTCCACATGTTCAAGCAAGCGCGTTTACCCAGAGCTCAAATCAAGCCGCTACAAAGACATGAAGGATACACCTAAAGATAAAATGAACCCCCCACTTTCTGTCTTGTCTGGACACAATTTATCCTCCTCCCCATTTTATCCCCTATCAAGTCCACATTTCAGGAAATGTCTCCCCAACCCTCCTATTGTCCACCTTCAAAGTCATTCCCCCCCCAAGACATGAGAAGGGGTGTAGCTAAGTGGTAGAGCTTTTCATGGAAAAGATCTGCAGGCAGGGCTGGGAATGTGTTCACTCTGAAACCCTGGAAAGCCATGGCCAATCAGTGTAGACCGTACTGAGCTACAGTACTGAGCTAGCGACGCAGGTGGCGCTGTGGTCTAAAACACTGAGCATCTTGGGCTCGCTGATCTGAAGGTCGGCGGTTCAAATCCCCATGACAGAGTGAGCTCCCGTTGCTCTGTCCCAGCTCTTGCCAACCTAGCAGTTTGAAAGCATGCCAGTGCAAGTGGATAAATAGGTACTGCTGTGGCAGGAAGGTAAACGGTGTTTCCGTGCACTCTGGTTTCCGTCACAGTGTTCCGTTGCACCAGAAGCGGTTTAGTCATGCTGGCCACGAGACCTGGAAAGCAGTCTGTGGACAAACGCCGGCTCCCTTGGCCTGAAAGTGAGATGAATGCCACAACCCCATAGTCAGCTTTGACTGGACTTAACTGTCCAGGGGTCCTTTACCTTTACCTTTTACTGAGCTGGGTGATCTGATTCAGTATAAGGCAGCTTCCTATGTTCCTAAACTTCCCTTTCCACGCTCTCACTTTTCTAATCTCTAATATTTTGGCTTCATATCTTTCTGTCTTTCACCCACTACCTCTATCTATCTATCTATCTATCTAATCCATGTTATTTATTTAGAATGCTTATATCCCACATCATAACCCTAAGAGACTTTTAAAGCAGATTACAAAAGAACATAACATCAGTATTAAAACTATAGCAAAGAAATCCCCCTATAGTGACAGTATCACTCAGGTAGCATTTATTGCCTGTCCTGCTTAGTCTTGCCAGGCAACAGGTCCCACTGAGGTCCTCTGAGGCAAAGCAGTGGGACTGATTAGCTGTAAGTCTCTCAACTCATGATGGAAGCAAGTCTTCCCTTACTGTCAGCTGGAACTGGGATTTGGAGTAGCATCTGTGATGGAATGGCTTTGTTACCCCAAGCTGGGATTTCATGGCCTCAGGGTGCCACCACATAAGACGACAGTGCCAGGTCAGCTGTCCTGCCTGGCCTCCCAACCAATGCTGTCTTCACAACATAGAGAACCCATGTCTGAGACTCCATTACACACTTTAAACTCCATTACACACATGCACCACCATAATCAGAGCAAGAGATGTATTGTGTCTCTTACTTCCCATACCCTGGGTCTGGCACTGACTGATGTGCCTGGTGCTAGGTGATAAGTTTTTGACATGATGACACCTTCCTAACCATGCCACACTCTTATTTGAAAAAAGACAAATCAGTTGTTGCACTTATTATCTCTCAAGTCCAGAATACAGGGAACAAATGTTCTCGGGATATTTGTGATACATTCACAGAGATGTTGTGTAAGCAATTTTCCTTTGGGGGAGGATTTCCCCCATTGTTGGAAATGTTACATATTTCTGTGATTCTTGGGGTTCCCCTGAGCATTTAGAGACATCCCTTTTGTTTGGGACGCCCCTTTGGCTATGCAATGATTTGCACACAGGACTCTCAAACGCAGCAGTTAATAGGAATGATGGTAGCTGTTATTCCATAAAAGAATTTTCCTCTTCCTTAAAAAAAAGTCCAGAAATACTTTACACACTACATTTATTAGGCATATACCTGAAATTTCTCACTGCAAAGTAAAAATCCAGTGTGTGGATGCCACGAGCATCTGAATCATAGCTGTCAAACATCCCTTATTTGGTGGGACAGTCCCTTATCCCAGCGCCTTTTTCCGCTGCTGTCCCTTATTGATGAGGCTTCATTTGGCTGCTGGCTGGGCTTTCAGCCTTTGGCTCGGAGGGGCTCAGAAGTTGAACATACCTGTGCCCAGAAAATCCCTTGTTTTGGCTGCTGATCCCTTATTTTTGAGGCTGCTGGTTCCTTATTTTCAAATCTGTAAGTTGACAGCTATGATCTGAATCCTAGAAGGATGTGCAAGAGAACGGACCTGGGTTTGCTGCCATTTAATATGTGCAGCCACCTTCAGAATGGAGATGGATCAAGGCCATCGTGTTGTGATCATCTGTGCTCCTGCTTCATGTTCCCAGTTGCTGCTAGGAAGAGAATGGAAGCTGCCAATGTGACGGCCTCAGCAGATGTGTATTTCAGAAGATGAGAGTAGGTACAGAAATGCTTCACCTAAGGGAAGCCATTTCAAGAGAATCCCCATGGCAACTGAAAGATGTGCTCCAGCTCTAAGATTTCATTTGATAAAACCAACCATAACAAAAACATACAAATGGCCTGAAGGGTTCAGATATCACAGTAACATTTTGATGGGTATTATCACACTGAATGTCACTTATGTAGATGAATTTACATGGTTGTATAAGCTTCTTGGCAACATTCCACTCCATTCCAAGGGCCTGCCATACTACAGTACACATATCACTTCCTCTTTCGTGCAAGCTTTTTCTTTCATGAACTGCCAGCACAGGGGTCTCAATCTGGTGATGGAGCATAATGTGGAAAGCAGACTTTAGCTCTTTGTCCCTCACTGCAGTCTCAGTCTGGATCAGGTCCAGACTGGATCATACACCTCTAAAATCTGTTCTAAGGTTCCCTTAACTCTCCAAAGCAGATTTGGGGACAGTGCAGTGCACACAAAGGAGGAGAGTTCCATTGCACAACCAGAAATCCTTGCACTAACAGAACAAGTGCAGTGAAAGCCTTAGTGCCTTCCCTAAGGCTACAATCCCTACATTGAAGAAAGAAGCATTGAACTAATTTGAGTAGCCTCTATCATTACTGACATTCTGAAGACTTCACTGAAAGTCATTGAGAGTGTTTGTCCTTTTTTACGGATTGATTCTTGGTGCAAAGATAGATCATAAAGCATAAACAAAGCCAAATAAATATGACAAATGCATTTTATGACTCGTAGAAAGAGAATGGCAAAGCATCTGTTGTCCAGAATAAAGCTGGGCACCCACTTTGGCCGCACCAAGTATGTTCATAAATGTTAAAGCTGAAAACCATGGGTTATTGCCGGACAAAACACGTCCCTAATATATTTCAGCTCTAGGCTGATACAGCAGCATATGGAGAAATCCATTTGTCCGGATGCACCTACTGGGCACTGTTCTGGTTGATGTTAACCTTTCTTGACAGAGACATCTGAAAGGGAGATAACAAATCTTAGAGCATCCAATTTCATTTGGACCCTGCTGGTCTCAGAGGTGCACCTGCTGCTTCTTTCCTTCACTCGACTGGATTCAGCAATTCAGGTGTAGGGTGTGTGTGTGTGTGTGTGTGTGTGTGTGTGTGTGTGTGATCATCTTTGTTGAATTCCTACCTTTTCTTCCATATTTGATCCTTCCAGTCTGGGGAATGCCTAGCCACCTAGTGGAGACGCTTTTTTTGCTCCACATTCATTTGCAGTTAGCTTTTAAGGTGAGGATTATACAGAGGATGGAGTGACATTCAAATCAGCCCTGAGATGGTGAGAGAAGGAGAGAGCACGCCACCCTGCAGAACACTCCACATGTGAAACAAAGGTGCAGAATGGCAGCTCCCCTACTGCTCTCCCCTTGACGTGCTGGAGCCAGTTATCCGCTTTTCATCCCTATCCCTCCATATGCTGAGCTCAACCTGTGCGTTCTCCCCATGCAGAGATCTCCCCACTGATCACAGTGGGGGCTCCATACACAGGCTGGCTATTGAATTATTGCTTTTCATTTCATGTTCACTCTGAAGAATTTAAGATCTGAATATGCAAGGTTTAAAAGCAATCAGAATTTTTAAGAGCCCCTCAAAGATATGCCTGCTGGGACCCATGAAATCTAACAGAGCCCAGAATCTTTAGGATTTGAGATACAGCTAGAGATATAACCTGGCTGGCTGGGCTTCTTTTCATTTCTTATTCGATGCACAGCATTAGTTCCCTGCCCAGGAAATTTTAGGCATGCCATCATTTAGCTGTATTCACGCTTGGACATGAACAATAGGATAAAAAGATATCTGACCTACTATAAAGACTGTTGTGAGCATGGCTAAGAGCAGGTATAGGCAAACTCGGCCCTTCAGATGTTTTGGGACTACAACTCCCATCATCCCTAGCTAACAGGGACAGTGGTCAGGGATGATGGGAGTTGCAGTCCCAAAACATCTGGCGGGCCGAGTTTGCCTATGCCTGACTAAGAGAATGGGTGTTAATTACATTGTGGTTTTTGAAATGCTGTATATGTGTAGGTGAGGAGGACTGAAAGCAAGTCTGACTTGAACCTTGAAGGGGTCTTGGGCCTCTGTGACCTTCCTCCTCCATCAGTGGTCTCTGACTGGCTTTCCTGAAAGCAGTGGCAAATGGAAGTTGGTATCATAAAACCAACTGTCCTTACTTTACAAAAAACAAAACCATTTTTTTGTCCTTTTTGATCTTAGCTGTGAAGGATTCTCTATCCACTGTGCAGGCTGTAAGACCACGGAGGCTTGACTTTGGGCCTTTTCTTCATCCATTGTGACTTTGTGATTGTGACTGCAGAGCTGGAGATTTGCTGTTGCTTTTAGCCTTGCAAAATAGCAACCCTTCTCACACACCTTATTTAGCAGCTTCTGCAGTAACATTAAGATAGCTGGATAGGTAGAACTGCAAGGCAAAGTCAACCCCAGCTTTAGCCCATGGGTTTTTGTTTTTATTTTATTACTCTGTGTGTCTGTGAGTAAACGCACACACACACACACACACACACACACACACGTGCACACACACATGTGCACACACAGAGATACTCTGTGCTGGTTGTTCAAAAGGCCGAGAGTTTGGCAGACAGGATAGCTCTACAGCCCTTTCTGAAATGTGATCAGTTCAATCATGTAACTCAGGCATGTCCAACAGGTAGATTGTGATCTACCAGTAGATCACTGGTAGATCATTGGCTCCCCCCAAAGAAGCTGAACAACTGTGGCTCCCCTAAAAAAAGCTCAACATTTTACCTCCTCCCTGAAAAAAACTCAACAACTTTGACCTGAACCCCAAAATAGGGGGTACAGTGGTACCTCGGATTAAGAACTTAATTCGTTCTGGAGGTCCTTTCTTAACCTGAAACTGTTCTTAACCCGAGGTACCACTTTAGCTAATGGGGCCTCCCACTGCGCCACGCCGCCACCACGTAATTTCTGTTCTCATCCTGAAGCAAAGTTCTTAAACCGAAGTACTATTTCTGGGTTGGCGGAGTCTGTAACCTGAAGTATCTATAACCTGAAGCTTCTGTAACCCAAGGTACCACTGTAGATCACTGCCAGTTTTTAACTCTGTGAGTAAAATAGCAGTCTCTTGGGAGTTGGCCACCCCTGATATAAATGAAAATAAGGCCCTGTTTCTTACCCAAAGAGGGCAGAGGGAACTCAATGTTGTTAGAAAACAAAAATCATTCTTCTCTTGCTTTCTCCGATGACGGTTGCAGTTAGAGTGAATAATCCTGGAGCAGCAGCATCAAGACAGGCTTAGTTTCTGCTTGGAGTTCTTTGGCAGTCATAAAATATGCAGTCTATGACCATGAAAATAAGAAAGGAATCAAATTCCCCAGTAGGCTACAAAGACTTCAGAAGTGAAACTGCCACAAACCACAATGCTTACACCCATCAAACGTTCTAGTGCTTGAGTCCTGCTACGTGGATGATTTGTCTGGTAGGTTGTATAAACCTATGCAGTCTTTTGCAGTTTATTACATTCTGGGTTTTGTCTCTTGCTGTTTGAGTACTAACCTCTGTGCCTTTCCTGATTCTTCATTCTTCCTTCTAAGAGAATAGCACACCCTTTTTAAAACAGAGTTTCAATCTCAACATCCCCCCACTCTAAATTCTTCTCTGTGAATGCTGGTGGATATTTTCTTAATATTCTCCACACGTGCAAATATGAGGTGTATATTTGTTTGCAAGCTAGTCCTGAACAATTCTTTTGTGGGTGAATGTTTTGTGGTATGAAGATGATGTTTTTTTGGGAGGTTGGGGGGGTTCCACTACAACTTTTGGCAGCTGCTTTGACACAATTTGTTTTAAAAAGAAGGTTTTTCTTCTCCCTAGTTATGGCCAATAAGGGATTAAGTAGCCAGCATTGTGATAACACTCTCCCCTCATGTGGTTTCCTGCAACTGGGATTCAGAAATTCTATAGGATCCATTTGGGGACAGCAAATTTTTGGCTCACTCAGGGTACCATATTACCAAACTTTGCCCATGCCAGCCGAAGGGTATGTTCAGCAGCCTCAGCTTTTGTAGCTGGAGTCAGTCAGGCCCCTCCTTCCCAGGCCAGGTGGAGAAAGGCCTCCAAGTTCTTCTAGGACTTACAGCCAAGAGTCTATCCACTTCTATCATGTAACATCTTTCTCACCTTTTATTTTACAAAAAAATAAATAAATCCCCCAGTGCTGCCACTTTTCCATATAGGGGAATGGCTAGGGTTGGCCTTGTCACCACAAAAGTGAACCAAATGTAAGACGAGGGCTAGAGCTGGCCCTGATCAGCAAATGAACAGAACACATAAGAAATTGGGCTCACATTGATATTAAAGTGTATAAGTTTTATAACACACAATAAAAACAAATGCATCCAAGGGACCATCATTTTGTTCTTCTAAATTGGGGGTCTGGTTTGCAACATTATGAGCCACGAGTCAAGCTGTTGATGATTATGATTATGATGATTTTCCCACATGAATTTGATTGTCTGTGGTTTGCTGATTAAAGCTGTGGTAATGAGATTCTAAATATCACAAACAATGCCATCTTCTTTTTCTGACTGTGTGTAAGTGAAGCTACTGAAATGATACATAAGAATGTACCAGTGCTTTAATAATGTGAGCCCAGTATATTATGTGTTCAGTTTGTTTGTTTGTTTGTTTGTTTGTTTGTTTGTTTGTTATAGTTCTTCCCTTTCCTTTCAGCCATCGTAAGCAACCCCAATGAGAGCTAACAACAGTAAAAATTCTAAAATCAATACACATTTCTTTCAAAGTACACAGGTACAATAGCAGCGTCAAAGAAAGAGGTTGTTGCTGTCAGGTAGGAAGAGTGGGGGGAAAGCTCTGTGGGAGAAGCCCATTAGCCCTTCTCACTGTTCCAGTAGATGTCATTTTAAAATGGCGAATTGACCTGATGTCACACAGACACACATTTTGTCCGATCACCAAGGGAGCACCAGGTTTTTCCCTGAAGCTTGTTTTGTACCACCTAGTCTTGCTTTGCTGCCATACCTCATCAGTTCGCAGGATAAACATGCCTGTCTGAGGTGCCCTTTAGAAATTCTCTCTGCCGCATGGGATCCAGGAAGCCATATCTTTATGAGAAGATTCTGCCCAGGTGAAAAAATATTCAACTGACCCAGCTCCCATAGGGAAGACCCAAGGGTGAGGGTCTTTTCAACAGACTCAGCACTCTGGCTTCTGCAGTGATTCCAATTCCATGGGAAAGGCTGACACAACTGGGTCCTCTCCATATGGCCAGTTCATTTAAACACTCTCCAAGCTGTATGAAGCCCACTCACTGAAAAACAACTCCTGTACATCTGGGACTACACCTAACTGCATTTCAATGGCAACATGTAGTACTTCTTGTGACATACGGTTTCTTCAAGTTTATATGTTGCAGGATGGTATTTGTGTTAATATATGTTAGATTATCTGATTTTGGTGAGGCAAATTCTTTGCCAGATATTGTCACTGTGCTGCTCTTTCAGTGAGGACTCATCCAGTGCTCTGGCTCTGGGTGTGCCACCCCACTCAACCATGATAAATGTTGCTGATCTTCTTGCAGTTCTTTTATCTCTGGTTGGACTTCTTTCCGATACTTCACCCAACCAAGAATATCCAAAGAAATGTTTCAAAGATTGCTTCAGTCAAATCTTAGTAACAAAGTATTAATCTCTACATCACAGGAACAAGATTTAAGGGAACATGGACACCCACAAATATCAAGGGGTTAAAGAATTAAGTTCTGACCTAAAGGGAAACATCACAGGACATGCCTATCTCCACTCTAGAGCCAGATAGCATAGGGCAGAAGGAAGGTTTTGCTTCTGTTCCAGCCCCCCTCTCCCATTCCTCCTCCTCCAGAGTCTGCCATCCCAGGGCCAAGCTCAACAGTGCTGAGGGAATCATAACACATTGCTCCATCTAACTCAGTACATGTGTCTTACCAGGGTTTCAGACAGGAGGCTTTCACAGTCCAACCTTTAGAACCCAAGGGTTGAATCTTGGACCTTCTGCATACAAGGCAGATGCTCTATCACTGACCTACAGTCCTACCCCAAAGTCTTCCACACAGTCAGGATCTCCATTCAGACATGGTCACATGAAAGCCTACAAGCACATAGACTTTCCATTTTATGCTGTATGTGCTCAACACACAGGTGTTGAGCAGGACTGGAAGGGCAGTAACATCATGAACAGGGCTAACTGCTGTGATCCATTTACTTGTTTTTGCACATGAGTCATTTTGTCTGAATGGGGCTAAGATCAGAATTTCTTTGTGCAACAACATGCTTACATTGTATCCTAGCTCTTGGAAATCTGGAGCATATTTCTGTATCACGAAGGACTGAATGTTCTGCCTTGTTTTGTCCAGAACGCAAATAATAAACAGACCCTGAGCAAGAAGTGGGCAGCAAGTACCTTCATGCCTAATTTACCATGACACTAAGCCTGTTTCCTACCACTCAGCACCTGGTGATTGAGTCTCAAGGGCTACACTTAACTTTCCAGTGTTTGAAGTGTAGGGCTTATCTTGGCTAAATGAGGCACACGCCAAACTTGCACAGTTATAAAAGGAATATCATGGAAAGAATAGCATTGGAGCTACAGTTGCCATCACTGACTCACCATTTAGAACCACTTTCTGTTACATTTGTGCCACTATTTATAAATGGACACCATCAGTTGCTATAGTCAGTTTGAGCCAGCTTTAATAAGGGAAGATCAACTTTAACTCCATAAAATCGTATTTTAATGTTGATTGTCTGTGGTAACAGAGGCTGTTGTTTTATGCATTATGCATTGACCTCAATTCTGTCAACTCCCTAACATTCTGCTTTATATCCTAAATGCACTTTGGATTTGCCATTGTATATATTGCTTGCCTTGAGCCTGAGAAGGCACTTTTTATAGCATTTGTGTGTCCCCTCTCCCTGTCGGAATTCAAGCGAGCAGAGCCTCCAGCTCTTAGGAATTTGGCCACCCTCCAGGTGCCCGGCTTGAATCCTTGTGACCTCCCCTGCCAGCGTCTGCCGGCAAGATCAAGGGAGGTCTCTTCGGCGATCCTTTTCAAACGTGAAAAGAACACACCACTCCTCCCCCTCCCATCTCCAGGGGGGGGAATGAGACAGACAGAAATGTATCTACATGTCTTTATTTCTGTCTTTCAGCAGTACAGAGAAACATGTCTGTACACTCTGATTCCCACTGCAGAGAGAGAATAAACTCCACCCATGTACTTCCAGTACAGGGTCATGTGCCACTCTGAGCTAACTTCCGGCGCTCAGAGCAGTGAATAGATTGTCCCTGGTTCCCACGGTACAATCCAATAACATCCACATCCTGTTTACCATTCCAGCCACCTGGTGCTTGCTTCTGCATTGCTCCTTTTTCGTAACATCCTCCCCCAAAAGAATCAATGCGTGTTGCAGCAAGCAAAGCATGATCCAGAGAAGAAAACAAACAGTTGTTATTCACATAACACTCCCCTGTTGTTTCAGTTCCACCCTTGGAACTCCCCGCCACTGGTTTCCCCAGTGTACCTCTCTGGTTGTCTGGTTTCCAAGGAATGAGTGCATCTGCATTACCTTGGCTAGCAACTCTCTGTTGTGTCTTTGTCTCTGACTTAGACACAGCTCCAACCTGTCCTTGGTTGTTTACAACAGCAACACATGCAACAGCTAAGTTAGCAAACTCTTTTGAGTACCTCTTGGGTGGTTGACCCTTTGTAACTCTCTCAGACCTACGTATGAGGTGCTGATCCTCTCTGCTCACTGGTCCAGTCTCAGGACTCTTTGGAGAACTAGTTCCAATGGTAAACAGTGGTTCATCCTTCAGTTGTGAAGGCCTATCTATTGTGTGAGACTTCCTCTCAATGACTGTGACAACTGAGCTCTCCGAGCTATCAGTGTCATCACTTTCTGTACAGCTGAAATCAGTGAAATCATCATCATCTGAATCGTCCTCAGTGGGAAATGTGTGTACTATCACTCTCTCCTGTTCAGGAGCACTCTCTAGAAATTTTGTGAGAATCACCTGACCAGATTCAGACAAAATTACTCTGTAGAGACCCTTTTCATACCCCACAAAAATGCCTCTGGCATTCTTTACTCCACCTGGAGCTTCTGTTCTCACATGAGACCCAAAAACCTTGAAATGGGCAACAGAAGGTTTTCTGTGGAACAGTTTCTCAAAAGGAGAACTTCCCAACTCTTTTGAAACCTTTCTCACTTTCGTATAACAGAACGACATTAGAGACTCGGCCCAGTACTCATGTGACAGATGTGAACTAAGCAATTGCGCTTCCATCCCCTTTTGCAATTCTCTGTTCACCCGTACAC